>NC_091743.1:40940827-41268327 GCF_043380555.1 Nothobranchius furzeri
TCTGTGTTTCCAGCCCTGGTCCTCAGGGCACACTGACCTGCATGTTTTCCGTGTCTCTGCCTCAACACACCTGATTTACATTGCCTCCTCAGGAGGACATCAAGTGCTGCAGGTGCCTGTTAATCGCTCATTCATTGAAGTCAGGTGTGTGGCATTAGGGAAACTCTGGTGTTTAAAGGGAAACCATGCAGGACCCCGAGGAACAGGGTTGGGAAACACTGATACTTGCACTTAGTTTGGTATGTTTGGTTTATTTCCAGCCGATATCATAACACAAACATCATAATCGTAAGCAAATATCAAAATAACAATTATGACTGAAAAGGGTTTTGGCTGAAGTGAAGCACTTGTCTAGAGCCAAACCTTATTACTAAATACAACTTAGAGCACCAAGATACACAGTTGGCAATTAGGACACAATTTGTATCGACTGTTTAAAAGTAAACTTACGGTAAACAAACATGTCTGTAATTTATTTTCGAGTGCTATAAAACTGCCAATGACGTTATTTTTAAACTTTTTTTAAATACATATAGCGATGTAGAGTTTTTTAAGGTGTTGTCTAGACTATTCCATATGTTTACGCCTTTTACTGATATGCATCTCCCTTTCATGCTAGTTCTAAATGATTTTTTTTGGCAAACATGGGTTCCTTTTAAACTGTAGCCAGTGTCTCTGAGTTTAAACCTGATCTTAACACATTCAGGGAGCTCGTGGTTATGGACCTTATACATAGCTATAGCTGTACAGAGATCAGTTTAAAACCATAAGCATCTATGCTGCACACCTTGCCCATAGACCTCTGTTCTGCATAACAAAGGACATACTGGAATTCCTGTATTACACAAAAAACGTTGCCACCAAAAAAGGCTTTAGCTTTGATTACAGCACACATTCGCTGTGGCGTTGTTTCGAGAAGCTTCTGCAAGGTCACCAGATTTATTTCTATCCAGTGTTGCATTAAAGTCTCACCAGGAACTTGCATTGATGATGATAGAGTCTGACCGCTGCTCGAAGCCTTCTCCAGCACATCCCAAAGATTCTCACTAGGGTTAAGGTCTGGACTCTGTGGTGGCTAATCCATGTGTGAAAATGATGCCTCTTGCTCCCTGAACCACTCTTTCACTATCTGAGCCTGATGAATCCTGGCATTGTCATCAGGGAAGATGGAGTAACCTGGATGTTCAGGTGGTCAGCTGACCTCATTCTTGGAGCACATCCTGTAGCTGAACCTCGACCTGACCACCTGCAGCAAGCCCAGATCATGGCACTGCCCCCACAGGCTAGTACAGTAGGCACTAGGCATGATGGGTGCATCACTTCTGCCTCTCTTCTTACCCTGATGCACCATCACTCTGGAACAGGGTCCATCTGGACTCATCAGACCAATTTTAGTCAGTTTAGTTTTAGTCGTTTCTGCATCTCCTTAGATGTTTTCTCTGATTGATGCACGCCAATGATCTGACCCTTCTAAAAAACACTGACATTTTTTCCACGACCACCAGATGTGTCTTTACACACGGTTGTTTAAGAAATGAGAAGCAGCTCATTGCACCAGTTGGGTTTTTCACACCCGGTCATGTCTCCCCGTTTAGTTCAGCCTTGTGTCTCGTTGATTACTCCCACCTGCCTCTCGTTTCCCAATCACCTTAGCTCCCAACCCTCCTGTATTTAAACCCTGTCTGTTCTTTGTACTGTGTCGGATCATTGTTTCATTGTCCAGCGTGCTTCAGTATTAAAACCCTTTGAATGTGCTCACCTGTCTGCCTGTTTTCCTGCTCCGCGTTGGATCCTCATCTCAGCTCCGTTCCTCTCAGCAGCGCGCTGACAGAGAGTGGAGCTCTGATCATGGCTAATTTTACACGTTTCATTTAAAATTAATTCAGGGTATTTAACCCTGCTCTCTAAAAACATTGGGTTGAAAAACAACTCAATTTAACCCAGCCACTTATAGGGTGCAATTTGTGAAGTCAAACAGTCATAACATAACAGCAATATTTTGGTTTATTTAGCTTACTAGCTAAATAACTCATAATAAAAAAAAAAATTAGAGTTAATATTTCTAAGTCATGTTTTCACCATGTTATTCATACATTTATAAATGTTAAAGAGCCCAACTAAATATTAAGAAGAAGAAGAAATCTTTCTATAGTGCCTCTCAAGATAAAAATCACAAAAACAAAAAAAATATTTTAAATATAAAAAATAATTTAGAAAAATATGTTTAAAATAACAAAAAGTAGACAATTGTGATAAAAAATGTAAAGAAAGAGAGAGAGAGTGAATAGGAAAGAGGGAAATCAGTTGATCCTGAGGAAGGTGGAATAGGTGGGGAGAGCAGAATAAAGAGAGTGGTGAAGAAGGTCATACAAAAGCCAGCTTGAACAAGTGAGTCTTCTGCTGCTTTTTAAAGGAGACCACTGAGTCCACTGATCTCAGGCTCAGGGGGAGAGAGGTCCAGAGTCTGGGGGCCACAGCAGCAGATGATCTGTCACCTTTGGTCTTTAGCCTGGTGCTGCACAACCAGTAGGCTTTGGTCACTGGACCTCAGGGACCTGCTGGGGGTGTAGGGACTGAGAAGATCACCAATGTATGATGGTGCTTGTCCATGTTAGCAAGCTAAATATTTAATTTAGTGTTAAATATAATTTTTATTAACAAAATATTTAGGTCAGACCAAAATATTTAGTTTGTAAAATAAATTTGTAATATAAAGGTAAATATTTATTTTACAAACTAAACATTTAGGTCAGGCAAAAATATTTAGTTTGTAAAATAAATATTTAATTAACTAAGTAAATATTTAATTTGGAGCTATTTTTTTTTTAGTTTACAAATATTTAGCTCCAAATAAAAAATTTATTTTTCAAAGAAATATTTTGATCTAAGCTAAGCATTTATTTTGGGGCTATACCCAGATTTTTAATTTGTAAACTAAATGTTTAGCTTCAAAATAACCTTTTAAATTGGAGCTAAATATTTAGTTTGTAAACTAAATATATAGCTACCAATAAAATATGTAGTAAGTACATTAAATATTTATTTTACAAACAAAATATTCAGGTAGCAAAATACATATTTCACTCCAAATTAAATATTTAGCTTGCAATCTAAATATTTAGTATGGAGTTTTACCATTTAAAAATGTATGAATAACATGGAAAAAATCACTTATTGAAAAATGAACTCCAATTTTTTTGTCTGATGGTGCACTAAATAGCCCAAAATACTGCTTTTAAATATATGACTCTTTGAAATTACAAATGGCACCCCATAGCCACTGGGTAATTAATGGTCACCCAGCACTGGGTTTCATTAACACAGAAAATTCCCAATGTGTTGAGTTGATTGTCTACCCCAAATATTGGGTTATTGTTAGTAAAACCATTGGGTTGATCCTACCCAATTGCTGGTCATTATAACCCAGCATTTATGTTATTCTAACCATCACTGCTGGGTTATAATGACCTAACTAACGAGTTATTATATCTGTCCTATTTTTCTTCTTTATTCAATAACTATGTTGATCATTATAAATGTGTGCAAATCGTTAATATTACAGCATGTCCATTTTGTATCTAAATAATAAGATAAACACAAAGTGATTACATTAATAGAGGCTTGTTTAGTAAATTAATAACAATTAAATACCCCAGATAACCCATAACAAAAAAATCTAATATTTATAGTTACTTTTAAATGAGTCATGTAAAAATTAATTATTAAAAACAAATTAAATGTCTCAAAACTACTTTTATTGTCATATCAGAAATAGAATACAGACAGCAGACCAACACACACACACACACACACACACACACACACACACACACACACACACACACACACACACACACACACACACACACACACACACACACACACACACAGACACAGACACAGACACAGACACAGACACACACACAGACACAGACAGAGACTTTTCATATGAAACAAACTGTTTTTAAAGCCTTACTTTTGAAAACTTCAGTCATAAAAAAGGGAGGTGACTGGCTTTTAAACACACAATCAGTGTTGAACAGATTCTTAGTCTCTGAGATGTAACCTCACCAAGCCTGGGGAGTCCAACTAGCAGGGAAACTGCACAAGGTTGCTGAAGCGGGACATTCCCATTTGATGAGATCATCACCTCTCTAGATGGCAGCTCTGTCAACTGGACAGCTCATTCAGGACTAATAGTTGGTTCTGTGGGAAACAGAAGTATAAACTTCTAATTAACATTGGGAATATTGAGCTTAGAATCAGAATCAGGATAGGTTTATTGCCATTGTCAGTGAACAAACAATTCACAAACTAGGAACTTGCTTTGGTACTAACGTGCTACATATAACATGAATAATACGTTTAAAAATAAAATAAAATATAATAAAAAAACTAGAATAAAACTTTCAGCTATAAAAAATGGCAGGTAATGGTAACATGGCCGATAACATGACGTTATGTCAAGTACAGCAGACGAACATGGTTGTGTATTTATAAGCTGTTCACAAGTCTAACGGCAGATGGAAAGAAGCTGTTCTTATGGCGAGAGGTTCTGGTCTGGATGGACCGTAACCTCCTGCCTGAGGGGAGCGGCTCAAAAGTCTGTGACCCGGGTGAGAAGGGTCAGCTGCTATACGACCTGCACGCTCCCGAGTTCTGGAGACGTACAGGTCCTGGAGTGATGGAAGGCTGCCGCCAATCACCTTCTCAGCAGAGCGCACAATGCGCTGCAGTCTATGTTTGTCCCTCACCGTGGCTCCAGCGTACCACACAGCGATGGAGGAGGTGAGGATGGACTCAATGATGGCCGTGTAAAACTGCACCATCATCTGGGCCGGCAGCTTGGACTTTTTCAACTGCCGCAGAAAGTACATCCTCTGCTGGGCCTTTTTGAGCAGGGAGCTGATGGATGGCTCCCACCTAAGGTCATGTGTGATGGTGGTTCCGAGGAAGCGGAAGGAGTCCACAGTGGTGACGGGGGTGTCCGACAGGACGAGGGGGAGAGATGGGGCTGTGACTTTCCTGAAGTCCACAATCATCTCCACTGTCTTCTGAGCATTGAGCTCCAGGTTGTTGCTGCTGCACCAGTACACCAGCTTACTACATAAAGCAAAGAGTTATATAAAAGAGGTCTAAATAGTCTATGTACCAGTGAATTAGGCCTGCTTCTTGGGGTTCCAGTGGTGCTGAATTCTTCTTCCTGGAAGAACAAACCCTTTACTTTGCATAAAGGCTGCTCCAGAAATCCAGTTGTTTGCCTGTTTTCTGCCAAAGAACCACCCCTGTGGCATTATTTAAAAAAGTAAGAAAAACAAATATTAGAAAAGCAAGATTTTGGAAGTTTGATTAATATCAAATTTTCTTTAAAATGGGAGTCAAGGCATGGGTGGAGACTTATTTCAACCAGACTTCCTGTTATAAAAATACCTGGGAAAAAAGGCGTTGCCTGGAGGGCCAGAGAGAGCAGCACCGATGCATTGTATGGCAGCACAGCCTTCAACACCCCACCCCTCGCGTGCGCTCTGAGAGTTTCTCAGTCCGTAAAAAGACTCGTTAACATGCGCGTGCACACGAGCACACACAAAGTGCAGACTCACCGCCCAGGAGAAGAGCAGACACAGAAACTGACTGCAGGTAGGTGGATTTCCTGTTCACCTCCTTATTTGGAGGTTTTTCCTAAGGAGGCGAGCGGCGCCGAGCGCCAACGTGTCACACCAGCAGGAAAGTGGTTAAGCTAGGGGGAGGGGAGGCGAGACTCAGCAGGAGTCCAGTGCCGTGCAGCCACGCTGTACTGCACAGACGTCACCCTGCAGCTCCACAGCAATCAGCTGTGGCTGACTCTGAATCAGTGCAGAGCAGAGTTTTAACCTGAAGATGGAGATAGAATAACGGTTTTGGGCTGAAATATTTAATTTTAAGTAAGTTGCACTAAACCATCAAAATAATGATTAGGCATGTGTACAGCACTATTAGACACTGGTCTATATAGGTTATCAGCAAAAATAAGTACATTTCGGTGTTGCTCGCTCTTTAAACCTGGATCTGAGAGCTCCAGCAGTACCTGCCATTTGTTCTGATAGGATAAAAGAACAACAGCTACGTTTACATGCGCCAGATTTCCCCTCACTGATTCAAATCTCTAATCAGAAATCCCAAATCTATGTTTACATGGACACTAACTGAAAGGACCCCATCATGCCGTGCGTTTACACACACCAAACATTCAGTCAGATTAAATAGGTTGAGCATGCGCAGAGTTGTCTTTCCTGGAAAAAACTGTAAACAAACGTCATCTTGTCCGCACGTCTTTCCTCTTGCGTTTGATTTTCTTATTCTCTAACTTTGTACGTTGAATTAAGTTTTTTCCCCCCATTATGGACCTTCTTTGCTGTTTTACCTGTAAGCTTTTGTTTTTACTGATGGCTTTAACAAACTTAACTAAACTACAGGCTCACTACTGCTCCTCCACCACAGGAGAGGAGAGCAGGAACACTTCTGTTTACCTCCCGCCGTGTTTTCGACATGTTCTGTGTAGCTGCAAAGGTGGAAGGACGTCACGCTGAAGGTGCACACATGCGCAGTGGGCATTATTTTACTCCAAGAATCCGAATGAGTGTGTACATGTACGTCTATCGAAATGATGATCGGACAAAACCGCCTCTCTCAGAAATCCTCCCACTCCAATCAGAAGAAATCAAGTAATCATAAATCCAAACATCCATGTGTCTTCATCGTCTTCCACGGACAGCTGGGAGAGGCGTATAATATTCCACTCTTTCCAGGAATCCAAGATATATTCCACCGGACGCGTTCCGTCCGGACAAGATGGAGCCACCCGCTTCATTCTCATTGCGTTGAACGACCAGCTGACCAAATGTGTGATTTAATAAAATATTGAGCTTTCAGGAGGAAATCAGAGAAGCGCTCTGGACAAGAGCCTTGGGGGGAATAATTGGTATTAAAAAACAAATAAATAAATACACAAAATCTAAAGAAGAAAAATCAAAGGAAGGTTTCCGACTGGGTTTTGCTGCTGTACGGAGTCTTATTTAGCTTGTGGGTGACTTCCTGTCTATGTAAAGTAGACGTCTAAACATCACATACAGGCTTTGACTAATAGAGAAGCTGCATTATGAATCAGTCATGCAGAAACAATTAAAGCTTGAGGCTGCTCTTAAAGTCTTTTCACCTCTTTGGAAAATGAAATGAAGTGAATTAAGAAAAGAGGAGCGAGACGAAGAAAGGAGGTCAGAGGAGCTGAGGGCCAACAGGAACCCCTCGCTACAACCATTCTGGTCATCCTATTTGATTAATCACTGCTTAAGAAAATGGCTAAATATAGATGGCGTCTTTAGTTGGACTCGTGGCCTCAGTGGTTGTTAACCGCTCATCATGTGCAGCAGGACTCGATCTGCCTGCCCGTCGACGGGCTGAACAGGCTGAAGATCAGCGCGTCTCTAACAGCCTCAGGCTACCAGCTTTACTCCCAAATCACTGAGGTTTCTTTTAGAAATGTGGGGTCACAGAGAAGAAAAGAAAAGAACAATAAAAGAAATCCAGTATGGGCGATAAACCATGATGTGCTGTAGCGGAGGAGGGATGGAAACCCTCAGCAGAGCAGCAGAAGGATGCTCTGTAACTTATTTATGACATCCATATATCTTATTTATGACAAATGAGGGTTTTATGGATCCATGGCATGGACGGTTTTCCTAAATTTGTTACTCTTCATTGTAGATGGATTTCTGCAGAGGTCCTCTCTGATGATTATTAGAGGATGCAGCAGAAGAGAGGGCAGAGAGAAGATGCTGTGAAAACCCCATAAACAGACTACATATACCAGAGCATGAATCATTCATCGGGGGAAAACCACTGGCTTCTGTGCTTTCAGATAAAATACGCGGACAGACCACTGCTGATGCACTTCCACAACTATATGAAACATTCAGAGGAATAAGCTGGCTGATTTGTGGTTGCTCTCTTCTTCTGGATGTCTGTTGCAGATGTTTATCCAGACCACCACCCTGACAGTCTCCATGAGCCTGAGCGCCACCGTATCCTTGGGCATGCTCTACATCCCCAAGGTCTACGTCATCATCTTTCACCCGGAACAGAATGTCCAGAAGAGGAAACGCAGCTTCAAAGCTGTGGTGCAGGCGGCCACCGTGTCCACACGCCTGTCCCAGAAGTCCAGCGACAAGCAGAACGGAGAGTCCAAGGGGGAGCCCAGCAGGTCCCAGTGACATGATGAAAGGAACCCCACGGTCCTGCTACCTTAGATTAGAACTGGAACCAAAACACACACACGCGCACGGACTGCAAGAACACTGAGTCATCGAAGATGGACCTATAAAATTTACCGTTGTCTTTTCTAACGTCCACTCTCCCTGGGAAACGGTTTGTTTCTTGTTTTTTTAGCTGAGCCCAGCAGGAAGCAGTACAGTCCTGTGAAACTATGTTCACCCCTAAAAGATCTCATCTGTGTTTCCTCTTGTCTCACTCTCAGCCAGAGTATGAAACCTGGTCCTGTGTGATTAAATGTATTAACGGCGTTTAACCAGATTATTTGGAAAGTGGAGTTCAGGTTCACTAACCACACTCAGATCTGATTACTTCAGTAGAACCTGACAACACGATGACTGCAAGATCTCAAAGAGCAGCTCGTCCTGCCCAATCTAAAGATCTATGTTCTAAAGGTCTATGTCCACGACTGAGGAGGGAAAGTGGTTGGCCACTGATTGGAAGGTATGCAGTTCAGTCCCAGGCCCGGCGGACCATAGGTTGAAGTATCTTTGGGCAAGGTGCAGAACCCTGAAGCTGTTCCCTGGGGAGGGGTCAGATGCAGACAAATCCTTTACCTAAGGGGATCTATAAAAGTATGAATATTTATCGTTAAAATAAAACAAAACATGGCTTCTATGGGAGAGTTTAGAGACCAAAACAACAACTCGTCTAACATATATCCCCAAAAAAGTCTTAATGATCCAAAGGACTTCTGGGTAAATAATCAGGATTTATGATACAACAGCAGAACGTTCTGGAAGGTGAGTGTCCCGTTCCATTTGGAGTCAAACGACAGCTTCAGGTCCACCCGCTGTAACCGATAGAACCGTGAATCCCGCTCTCTAGCAGAACATCTGACCTTTGACCCTAAAGAGGCCGTTCATGTTGATGTGGCTGAATTGAGACAAAAGGTGACTCCAGCTGTTGTTACAGCCGGGTTTTAGGTGTCAGCAGCTTTTAGCACAGAACCAGGTTGGTTTGGAAATGCTTTTCTCTCAACTATCATTTATGAACATTTGGTTTGAACTCAGCTCATCCTTGAGGCAGAAATCTAGTTGCTGCCCCCAAAAGGCGTGAAAACCAAAAGCAGCAGACGTCTGTTGGGAGGGAACTACTGCATCCAGCTCTGTAGGTGTCGGGGCAGACACACGGCTGAACCCTGGCTCCACAGGCACTGCATGGATTGTTATTTGCACACAGGAATTATTCCAAAGTGTTTATTTAATGTGTTTTTTTTCTTCTCTTCACACAGGAATGAGGTAGATTTACATCCATGGGAGGGTGTGACCCGTCTCAAAGCTTTAACGACTCTCGTACCGTTAGCTGTTGTTATGACACTAGCTGGTTCTTCATCGTGGCACAAACAGGATACTAGTGATTGTGAACAGGATGTTTATCCTCTACCTGGCACTTCTACTTTGCTATCATGGAAAACAATGCTTGGAATTTCCCCATATTGTTTAAATCTGCAGCGTTCTGTGGAAAGGTCATCCATGGGAATCTGATGGGTTGTGCCATGAGAAGTCCTCCATCAGAACTGTTTCATGTAACATTAAAATAAGTGACAAGCTCACTAGTGTACAGCTCAGGTGTCACCAGGGTTTTCTTGTGTTGTTTGAATATAAACGGGTTGCACGTCTCCTCCTAAAGCAGAAGAGAACAGATTCATGTGAGACGTGTTCGTGCTGCCCTCTGCAGGAGAGCACAGCTCAGTGACATCATAAAAGAAACCTGGAAATGTTTGTAGACCACACAGAGACATTTAAATTAAAAAAACACTTTAATATTTATAAAATCCCTACACTTTATTTACATGCAGGACATCTATAGGCTATACAAGCTACATATGGAGCACAGAGATCAGCTGTTAGTGATCATTTCCACACCAACAGGAGTATCAGCAGAATCTACCCAAACAAAAGTGTTTGTGGTCATCAAAAAAATAAATAAACCAGCATTTTGGTGTCTGTGAAACGGTTAAAAAAACAACAACTCAGAATTATATTGTTCTGCTTGGACTCGCTCCGAGCCACAGCAGCAGCATCTGCACAGGTTACTGGAGGAACCCGTCTAGAGTCAGGCTGCTGGACATCGTGTTGGGAGGTCGAGTCACCTTTTTCCTTCTGGTCTTCATCAGCGGGCGAATCTCTGATAAAGGAGACTGGAGGGAAAGACCTGGTTAAGGAAAGATGACCCTGGATATGCTCCATGTTATCTAAACAATATAAATATATACTTATAAACATCTGCCAGATTAAATAATCTGAGCAACTATAAATACAGTTATTGAACTAAAAAATGTTTCTTAGATTTGTAAAGGATAAAGTATGGCTGGAGGAAACTGGTCCTCAGCACTTCAATAGGTGTAAAACAAACAGAGCTGTCATTTCGACAGATTGTGTCTTCTTCAGATGTTTCTGAGATTATTTGCCACGTTTATCTTAAGTTTAGTGTAACTAAGCAAGCAAGTTTTGATAAATGAAGGTAAAGCAGATTTTTTTATGATCAACTTATAAGACTAAAAGCGGTCAGTAGCATTAAATACCTTTAAAAAACCAAACATCTGTCACTCATAACGAGACTATTACGTGGCCTGATAGGGACATGAGATTATTATTAGGACTCAGCAGCTGCACGGACACAGCCAGATGTGGAGCACTTAAAAATAACAAGTGATGCTTGTTTAGGCAACGCATCAGAATTAAATAATGAAGCGGTTAAATCAGAGTTGCTGCTTCAAGCTCCTCGGATAAAAAAAAAAACCCACAAACCTTCATGAGAGCAGCTAGAAGAGTCAAACACTTTAGCTTCACACTATGTAATAAATACAAAATACATTATGTCTGATTTCATATGTGAGATGGTATCATTTATTTAAAAAGAGGTTATTTTCTCAAATGTGACATTATTAGGATGTTTTAATGATTTACAGGCAGATTTTTAGGCATTAAAGAGACAATGTGTCATTTTTATCATTAATCTCGAAATATACATCAAAACGTTTAAAAAAAATGATGTCCAGTTGTTCAAAAATACTGGTGGCTTTGTAACATAGAACCATAAAAATCGAGTCTAAAGTAAACAGGATACGAGTATGACGTCTTTGGGGGATGCCATATTAGACGCCGTGTTTCCTTCTGGATGGTTCGGGGTCCTGCGTCTGTCGGTGACATCACACTACAAGATTGGCTGTACATTCGACTTACGGAAGTTACGTTACCACGTTCAAAAACATTTGGGTAGTAAGAAACGTGAATTTAATAACAAAACTGCTAAACTCTTTCCAAAACATGCGAAAGAACAGAATTGGGGAAAAAAGATGCAATTTATTGTGGCAGAGCGGTGTTGCCGTAGTATGATGACATCATCAGCAGGCGCAGGACCCCGAGCAGATCCGGTAACTACAGTGCCAGAAGATTAGCACCAGCATTCTACCTTCTTGACAGATCAGAGTCCGAGGAGTCGCGCCGAGGTCAAATGCTTTCTGCTCCACGGGCAACAACATTTACCGTAATGTTTTTTTAAACTAGCGACAGTCAGTATTATGGTTAATGGTGCGTTCGATTTGTCCTCGGAACTCAGAAATCCTGACTTCTGAGCAGGAAAAATCAAATGAAATACCCCCAAAGTTGGACTTCCCAGTTGGAAACTCGGAAGAATTTCAGAACTCGACATCCAAAATGGCAGCTCTAGTTTACAAAACACACATATAAGAGTTCCTTTAAAACCAATGTTGCATGTAGCGCTTGCTCCTCTGAGCTGAACATACTAAACGTTTAGTTTGCATGTTGAACGTACAGCTTAAAGCTGTTATTAAGAGGAATCTACAAACAATGGCCACTTGGGAGGTGTGCACCGCTATACTGCAATCCTAACTGACTAACTAACCTGATAAGTATGTACTGCCCCCTAGCGCCAGAAAACTACTCACTGACACTTTAGGAATTTAATATTCCAGTAAAATTATTTTTTTGTTTTTGAAAAAGCTTAAACACTTTCCAATTATCTACCAATTTACAACAAAGCCTTTTTAGATGAAGAAAAATAAAATTGAAAATATTTGTTTTAGTGCCTCATTGGTCTTGAGATCAAATGAAACCAGCAGCAGGTTGGATAAAAACAGATCAGCTTAGAAACGACTACGTCCATATGAGTTCCTATCATACTTATTATCATCAAATAAAAAGTCCAGATATACCTTTTATACAGGGATGCCTTCATTGTGCTTTTTGTTTGGTTAATTATTTTTATTTGCATGTGAGCTAAGTAATTAGTTTAAAATTACCAAATTTGGTTTATGTTTAAATACTAGTAGAAATACAGGTTAAACTGGGAAAATGAGAATTTGGTGCAAACATTTTTCGTCACTAATCCAACCTAAACGGTGAAACTAGACTCATAACATCCAGATATTTCACATTTACTTGTTATAACTGACGACGAAGGCTTACAGCTGATGAAAACCCCACATCCAAAACCTCAGACTATTAGAATATTTTGCAATGGTTAAATATTCTAAACTCAAAAGTGTCACACTGTGATCAGCTGGTGGATCCAGAACACCTGCAGAGGGTTGCTGAGCCTTTTTCTAGCAGTTTTATCTGTACAAATAAAAACAAAAAACTAAAGCTGATGTATTTAAATTAATTTCTCAAACCTGTTTTATTAAATATTAAAAGCATCCAGTTGAACTTCCATGTTCACGAGTAAACATCAGCTCAGACAGTTGAATCTGTCAGAACCAACAACACGCTAAAGGACGGAAAGGATACGGGCTGGATGAACTTGGTTCTTCCTCCTAACCCATCATAACCCGTCCGGACCTGAAATAACAAACAGCTTAAATGCAGGTAAACGACAGTATTCTCCAGCTCGGCGGCTGGGAGATGGCTGGTTTGTACGTACGACTCCAGCCTTCCTCTGAGGGTCCAACATGCTGCCTAAAGTCTTCTTCCTGAACAGGAGAGAGTTCCTAAAGGCAGGAATGCTGACGGGCTCCTGCCCTGGAGCCTTAGAGCAAAAACAGAATAAACTCAGAGGAAAAATCAGCAAACACAGAAACTGTTGTGACTGGAAGACTCACCGATGGACACGTCCCACTCTGCTTAGAGACAGGAGACCTAAAAAAAATGCATTTGTTCAAAAATTGCTTGCTTTACCAGAGTATTTAACCACGTTCTGAGGAAGGGACGTGTTATGGACACGACTCCATCTTTCTAGGACTGGAAACATTTTAACCCAACGTACGCGGGGGGGTCGAGGCGCATCTTCTTGGGCGGGACAGGCGTTGACCTACTGGTCACGTGGCCAGGAGTGGTTATGTCATAGGTCAGGTTAAGGTCAAGCTCCTCATCAGCTGAGTGGTAGAGACGAGGGGGCTTCAGCTCCAGCGGAGCCGGGCTGCGGTGTGAACAAAGACACGTCACCATCTAACAGCTGAGCAAAGCCGGGGACATTTGGGACAGACTGCTGGACACACCTTTCAAACACAAGTCGACTGAGGGCTTCGTTGGTGCGCGTTGGCGTGCTCAAGGTCTTCTGAAGGAACTCCACCTTTTTCTTGAGACTCTGTGGACAAAGTAAGAGAAGCGAGTCCAAACCTGTTCTGATAAAAGTCCGACATGCTTGTTTGAGTCCTCACAGAGATCTCTTTGTCAGCGTTGCTCAGATCCTTCTGAAGAGAGTTCTTCTCCTCTTTGGTCTGATTCACCTCCATCGCTGCTTTCTGCAGCTACAGTAAAAAACACACTGGAGTTAAAGTTCAAAGGGTGTGTGTGTGTGTGTGTGTGGGGAGGTTACCTTGGTGTTTGAGGACAGGACTTCTCTCTTCAGTTTCTCACACATCTCGTTGGAAGACTTGAGGTTCACTTTCAGGTTATCGTACTCTCTGTAACACGACGAGGAATATGAAATATACATCAGTCTCCCTACAACTGTGATTTTTACACATCGATTTAATGTTCAGTGTAAAAAAGTACAGTTCAATCAAATGCATCAAAAATAAAAACCATAACAATTACTTATTTCATGCGAGAATTACTCTGGTTAGTTGGGATGCTGCCCCCGCGACCCGGATAAGCGGAGGAAGACGACGACGACGATTACTCTGGTTAGTTACATTCCCTCAGCCCGAATTACCACCTAAGATTCAGGTGTTCTGGTGTCTGCTGGTTTTTACTAATTCCACTTTTAAAGTATTGTTGGAAATGCAATAACACAGGTTACTAAGCCAATCTTCTATAAATCACTTAGCGTGTACATGTTAACTACTTCACTACATTTCTGGATCATTCTGCACCTAACTTAGAAGTAACTGACTAAGCAGTTAAAACTGATTTAAAATAAATAAAAGCAGATTAAATCACTTTAATTAAGCTGGAGCTTCTACTTAATGAACAGCTCCAGATTCAGCATCTGGATTTCAGATGAATGATCCTTTCCTTCAAATCTGTCCAAAGACTGGGGTTTATGCAAAGAAACACACACACACACACACACACACACACACACCAACGCTGTGACGCCCTTACTTTTTGAGGGATATGCAGTAGATGGAAAGCTGCTCCACAGACGCCGGGCTGACGCCCATGTCCGTGACCATGGACTCCACCTCGTCTCTCTGACCCTGTAACAACACGTCCAGTCTGGGGACAAAAACCATCACATTAAGGGGATGAAACTTTTTTCACAAATTTTGCCAAGAAAATTTACTTTTACTAAACAGAAACCTTTATAAAATCATGTAACATGTTTATCGTCTATATTTATGGAAAATATTTCACCCATGTAAGTATTTATACATGGATCTGGTTAGACCTAGACGTGTACTTATTTGACCCACAAATACCTTTCAAAGGTTTGGATTTTGGTCCTGAGTCTTCGAACCTCGTCCTTTGCAGCCTGAACGTCACTCTGTTGTGTCTCTAAATATGCCATCTGCTTCTGTGATCGTTTGAAACACGAGTTTACTCACAGTCAGTCAATCAGTCAAACTTTATTTATATAGCACTTAATCATGCAATACATGCAACTCAAAGTGCTTAACAAATTAAAAAGGCCCCACACACCCACATTCCCTCCCAACGCCAGAATTTTACACACACCCACATTCCCTCCCAACGCCAGAATTTTAAAAACAGTCTGACAATAAAAACCCCTTCACAACACTCATCCTCTGGCACGCACACACACACACACACATGCAGACGCACACACACACACATGCAGACGCACACACACACACATGCCCCCACATGGAAAAAACACGATTGGCTGAGATCAGATGAGCCAAAATCAGCTAAGATAAGGATAAGGAAACGCCATCAGGGGAGCCATCTGCCCAGACAGCAGCAGATCCACAGCAGCAGCCGAGGCACTGACACAGGGCGCCCAGGGCAGGGAGGGCAGAGACCCCCACCTCCACCCAGGCACACCTGGAAAGCACCCAGGGCGCTACAGCCAACCACCGCCCCCGGGGCAGAGGGCTCCCACAGAGGAAACACTGGAAAAGGTTAAAATCTAAAATAATAAGAGCTAAAATGAGAATTGTAGTATAACAAGTTATATAGATATTAAAATAATGCTAATCATTACTCTATGGGAAAAAAGTGTGCTCCCGCCTCCTGGTCTTCGTCAGGACACGAGCTGCTGAGTTTTGTAATAGTTGTAAGCCTGAAATCCTCATTTTTGGGAAGACCAGAAAGCAGGGCATTACAGTAGTCTATTCTACTGGTGATAAAAGCATCAGCATCTCCGTGTTGGCCCGAGAGAGAATGGGGCGGACTCTGGCGATGTTCTTTAGATGATAAAAACCTATTTTGGTGATATTTTTAATATGATGGATTAAAGTCAGGTTCTTCACTTGTGAAGATGGATTAAGAGACAGTGATTGTAACTTTGGTAAAAGCTTCTCTCTCTGGGCCTCAGGACCGGTAACTAAAACTTCAGTTTTGCCCTGGTTGAGCTGGAGAAAGTTTCCTGCCATCCAGGATTTGATGTCAAAAATGCAATAAAAAAGTTAGAGTTGCAGTTAAGAGTTTTTGGAGATCACATTTTTAACTCTGCTTACCTTAAGTGCTGTGCACAGCATCTCTTTGTCCATGATCTCCTTTCGAACACTGTCCAGGTCTCTCCTTTGCTTGTCCACAGTGTCCTTTAACCCATCTATTGCTTTCTGTTTGTCCTGCCAGTCTCGCTCTAAAAGTTCATCAAAGAGACAGACAGGTTAACAAGTATTACTAACCTATCACAATCCAACGCAACCACTACAGGATCTGGGTTTTCACCTTTCGAACTCATAAGTGCCCTCATCCGATCAACCTCATTCTGGGGAAATAAACAAATATAAACCAGATGTTTTTGACTGTCCGGTGTCCACTCAGAGTCTTTACTACCTGCAGGCTCTCTGGGTCAGCTGAGCCCTCCTCCTCACCCCCAATGTCAAAGAAAAGCTTGTTGATGATGTGTCTGGTGCTGACCTGTAAAGGGAGCACAAGCACTTGAGCTTAAAGAAAGGTTCCGGCTTTTGGCTGCTGCTGGGACTGTTACCTGCTTCCTGCACTGTGGACATGTTTTTGTGGGGGCTGTCTGGAACCACTGGAGAAGACTGCACGAGCGCGTGGGTAAGATAAATAATTACAAAGCACATTTCATTGTAGGAATTTCTGTTAAAATCTGAAATTAAAACCAAGTTACCACTCGTAGTGGAAAGTGTGTCCGCAGTGAATGGCAGCAACATCTCTACAGTGATCAAAGAAATCCGAACAGATTGTGCAATAAGCTCGTATAGGCATCGTTTACGAGTCAACCTGTAACAAAACACAAGAGAACGTCATCAAAACAAAAAGGATCTCCTGTCTGCGTGTTTGTGTCCTTTCATAACGCTGCACAGCTAAAGCAGCAACCTAGCTAACAAAATAACACGCCACTTTACGGCCATCGTGCTTACCAAAGGAAGACGCTAGAGCTACATTACAACACAGACTAATGTAATAACATCAATCATCCCTGCTTTTATCTGTAAGGTTTTATTTAAACCAACTAAAGTCTCGATCATGAGGCAAAGCCTTGTTAGCTAACACAAGCAACATGCTAACGCAATCGAATCGTCTTTCTTCCCCGCTGGACGTTCAAACACAAGCTCCTCCCCTTACGCTGCGTTCACTGCCCCCCTGACTAGGTCGAAAACTCGATTAATTTCCTGTTGTTAAAAGATAACCGCTCTTGCAGTCATACGGCTTCTTACCTTATTACTTTATGTTATTAGGATTACTTTACGTTTAAAATATTACAAAATGAACGTGAACGCATTTCAATAATTTACAGTTTATGAGGATTTGCAAGAACTATGAAATTGACTAGCTTTTTCCACACAATTCTACTAACAGGTTGCTGGAGAATTTGTGTCTGTCTTTTTTCTCAGATGTTGCATACATTTTTTAGCCTTGCATCTCAAGTAATTTATGTAATATTTATTATTATTATTATTATTGTTATTATTATTATTATTATTACGTCAGTGGAAGATCCCGCCTTTCTCGCCTCTGATTGGTTAGAAATGCTCTACTGCGATGGGCTATTAGCAGCAAACCGTCTTCCTTCGCTAAGTGCAGACTGTCTTTTATTTATTTATTCATTTATTTATTTTCTTTATTGAAAGATTCGCACAATCCAGATTATGTACAATTCAGAGAACAATTCTTGGATACCGTGCACTTCTTGTACAAACAGTAAGGTAGAACATAGTCAACAACAACAAAATAAGAATAGCAAAAAATACATATACAAAAACTAAATAAGTAAGTGCAGACTGTCCTGCATGGCCGTTTCTTCCCATGTGCAACCAATGCTGTTGCAAAGGGGCCCCAAGCCACTAGGGGCCCTCAAAGCTGCTGCGGTTGTGTCGATGGTGACAAAAAATGGCTTTCAAACTTTACCGTAACTCTTCAACAGTTTGTGCAATCAACAGATTCTGAAAGCTGAGACTATGTACTTTCTAGTGGTATACAATACATTATGGTAATGTTACGCAAGTCCCTGCCCGAGAACCAGGAAATAAACTGACTTCCATACACCGTGCGCGTGATTTGGATTTCTGAGGGAGGAGTCCAAGATGGCGGACTGAGCAGAAGTCTTTTTGCAGGCTCCTTGAAACTAATCTGTTTTTAGCCAAACTGTTGCCACATAGTTGTAGTAGCCCACTTTTTTTGATCTTTAACTTCTCCACAACTGAACCCATTATTTCCTGTTTTGGTTTTTGTGGCGAGGGTGTGAGCTATCCCTGGGTTTTTGGCTCACTTTGTGCAACCGCACATGACAGATCACAACTATAATCTTCTGGCCCTCTGCGAGGCATGTGACAATGACGACGTGATTGAAGAAATTGAGATTAACGAGGATTCTTCTAAACACTGCCACTCCTAAAGAGCAAAAGGTTAACTGGAATCATACTCCCGTCAAAAACAAGAACGCGAAGAAAATGAAGGCGAGTAATGCCGCAATGGGAGATGACAACACAGCCTCCACCATTTTGCAAGCTATCCAAGAGCTTAACACAAAGATGGATAACCAAACTGAACTCATAAAAAACATCGAAAAACGTATCGAGATCATCGTTACCGCAATAAAAACCAACTCCGAAGCCATTAAAGAGCTACAATCCTCAGTTAAGTACCTCCAAGACGAGAACGCTAAACTCAAAGCCTCCTGTGAAGAACAAGCACGTTATAAACAGTGTTGGAACCTGATTGTTACTAGCTTACCTGAAAAAGAGGAGGAGAACGTTCGAGAAGTCATCATTGGAATTGTTACAAAGATTATTCTGATGTCGGTGGATCGGCTGTGGGCTGCGGTGGATACAGTGCATCGGCTGGGAAGAAGAGAGAGCGCTGCAACCTCCAACGATCTCCCAAGAGCAATCGTCATACAGTTTGCAATGCGCACGATCCGTGACGAGGTCTGGAAGAAGTCCAAGGATGCGAGGGTCTGCCGGGATCTTCACATCAACTTTAGGGAGGACTATTCCAACAGACTCGCTCAGAGGAAGCTGTGGCTGATTGTCTAGGAGGCTCAGAGCAGGGGAAAACGAGCCTACTTGAGGGAAGGCTATGCACTGGTGGACAACAAGAGAGTGGACCCTGAATAGTTTACCCTTCCTGAACTTCGTCTTCCACGGGTATGTTTGAGACCGTCCTAGGGCTACTGCACGTTGACGTTATTGTTTTCTGTCTAGGTGTTTTTCTCTCTTTCCTGCACATTCTGTTATCCATTGTGCATTTACTATACCTTTTCAACATATGCTTTCTCTTCTATCATCGAACACTAGGGGTATCAAAGATAATGTTAAACGAAAGGCTATATTTCTGTTTTGTAAAGAACAAAAGGCTACTTGTTTTTTTTTCTACAAGAAACGCACTCTGCGAAAGAGGATGAAAGACTCTGGAAACTCCAATGGGGTGACTCTATGTTCTTCAGTCATGGTTCCTCTCGTTCTGCAGGCACGAGGATTTTGTTCCACAGATTTCCTAGTACCTTTTTGGATCACCTAAGTGACAGTAACCTACACTGGCAAATGGTGGTGACTGAACTTGAGGGAGTTACGTTTATTCTTGTTTGTATATATGGGTTTAACAACAGAGCTATTAACAAAATTCTGTTTACTGACCTGTGTGATAACGTAATTACCTGGAAGGCAAAATTTTTTGACAGATTTGGTAATCTTAGGTGGTGATATGAATGTGGTTCCGGATAATTCGGTTGATCGTCTTCCCCCTAGGGGACAATCTCATCTATTTGACGACATTTTTGTAAATGTAACCTCCAGAACTAATTTATTGGACTGTTGGAGACTCAAGAATTCGCATGCTAGAAAATATACATGGTTTAATGCTTCGAATAATGGACAATGTTCGCTTTTGGATTATTGGTTAATTCCCTACAGCTTGTTAAACAAAGTTTTAAAATGTGAAATTGATATTGCACCGCTAACTGATCACTGCTCCATTTTTTAACCCTTTCCCTACGGGCTGACAAACCCCCTTCAGTCTCCAATTGGAAATTCAATAGTAACCTTCTTCGTAACCCTGTATTGTGTGAAACAATCAAGAATTTTATTACAGATTTGTCTTCTCTTGATCTTTCTCCGCTGAATAAATGGGAATGGTTTAAATTGAATGTTAGGAAAATTGCAATTGACAATGGCAAACTGTTATCTAGGCACTCTAAAGATAAACAATTTCAACTCATTAATAATATAAACAGACTATATTCAATTCCAATGCTCTCGCGCGACGAGAAATTACAGTTATAAACCTACAAAGGTTAATTAGATAATCTCTTCTTAGAAAAGGCACATGGAGCCTTTATCCATTCGAGGGCTCGTTGGATTGAAGAGGGGGAAAAAACTCTTCATATTTCTTTAACCTTGAGAAGCAGAGACAGATGAGGAAAAAATATCTAGATTAAATATTATTTGGCATATTACTGAAGATGATTCTTTAATAAGTCACACAATCAAGAACTTCTTCCAAAACCTATACTCTTCACATTTTTCAGAACTTAATTGTTCACATTTCTTCAACAAGATAGATGGCGACATTGACAAGATTGATTTAGACTTCAAACTAACCCTAGAAGATGATTTAACAATAGAAGAATCAGATAAAACTATTCTATTAATGGCTAAAGGGAAATCGCCAGGTCTCGATGGTTTAACTGTGGAGTTTTATACCTTTTTTTGGAAAGATATACGAACTATGCTATTTGATGCCTTTCGGGAATGCATCTCAAATAAAAACCTTTCACCCACAATGAAATGGGGGCTTATAACTCTTATTCCAAAAAGCAATAAAGATCCCCTGATTTTAGTCAATTGGCGTCCTATTACGTTGTTGTGCAATGATTATAAACTACTGGCTCTAGTCTATGTTAATCGACTTAATACTGGCCTAGATAAAGTTATTAATGAGTGTCAAACTGTCAGGATCTAGGGTGAGTCTGCACATTCTGATAATCAGCCTCAAGTCGTTGCAGGTGGGCGGCTCCGGAGAGTGGCCAGCTGCTGTGCTTTTTTCCCCATCACCTGCCAGCATTTATAAGGAGCTGGAGATCACTTCACCTCTCAGGAAGATTACTCAACTTGGGAAACTCTGCCACTATAGTCACACCCTGCCACAGTTACAGATTATCCTACAGACCAACCTCAGCCAACCTCAGCCATACTCTGGATCCATGTTCTGCAGATCTCCCTCCTCCAGGACCTAACCGCTCTCCCCCGCTCACCACCATGGATTACGTCTCAGGACCACCAATACCTCCGCCGCAGCTCACCCCAGCCCTGCCTACTCCTCCCATGCGCCTAAGCCAGCTCTCTACAACCCTCCCCCCTGAAGCGGTGCTCAGCGCCTTGGCTACTCACCATCATGTCTGTGGTGCACCCTTAGTTTCCTTATAATAATAAAGTTGTGTTTTATTTCTCCTACCTCCGTCTCGGTATCATTCTGCATGTCTTGGGTCAGGAAACTCCCCTCAGTCATGACACAATTTGCCTTTTTAAAAGAAAAAAATATTCATAATGATATAAGATTGATTTTAGATATGCTGGATTATAATCAATTTATTGATAAAGAGGGACTGATTGTATTTTTAGACTTCTATAAGACATTCGATTCTTTAGAACACAAATTTATATTGGAAACCCTGAAACGATTGGGCTTTGGTCCTAAATTTTGTGACATAATCCGTATGTTTTATTCTGACATTACTAGTGCTGTTTCCCTAGGACGTGACATGACTTCTAACTTTCCAATGTCCAAGGGTATAAGGCACGGATGTCCGATCTCTCCAAAACTTTTCATTTTGGCTGCGCAGATGCTTTCCCAGTTGCTTATTCGTGATTCTATTCTAAAAGGTATACATGTTCTAGGTAGAGAACTTAAAATTAGTCAATTCGCAGACGACACAGCTGCTTTTCTCCACGATAGGTCCATTGTTAATCTTATCGAGATGTTCTCAAATGCTTCAGGTCTGCTTCTCAATATTAAAAAATGTGATATTCTTCCCATTCACTCGTGTACTGAGCACTTAATTGAAAATATTGAAGCGAAACACGAGGTTAAATACCTGGGAATTACTATTTCCAAAAATATGGTGTTAAGAGAAGAAGTTAATATTGCTCATTGATTGGCTGATCTTAAAAAGTCTTTAAGTTACCATTTAACTCGTGATCGCACCATATTTGGTCATTCATTATTATCTAAAGCTGAGGGGGTTTCTCAACTAATTTACCCATGTCAATCCTTGTTTACCTCTGGTCGGAATATTAAGAAAGCGAATTCAATTTCGTTTCAATTTTTATGGAGGAACAAAAGTCATTACCTGGAAAGATCTCAGCTTGTTAAAGAATACTGTAAAAGAGGGATTAAAGCTTTAGACTTTGAAGCACTTATTGGTTCCTTCAGAATTAAATGGTTGAAAAACTTCTTAACGGATGCGGATTTAGTTTGGTTTCATATCCCCAGAGCTGTCTTCAACAAAATCGGAGGTCTTTACCTTTTAATTAAATGTGACTTTGAAATATCCAAGATTCCACTTAAGATATCTAAATTCCACAGCCAAGTCTTATTGTTTTGGTAGATGGCATTTACCCACAATTTCACCCCCCCCCCCCCCCCCCCACCACCACCACCACTCTATTCTTTGGAATAATAGATCTATACTCATTAATTGAAAATCCTTTTAAAAAATGATTGGATGAGTAAGGGCATCCTATTTGTTTCAGACCTATTGGACATGAATGGTACCTTACTTAACTTTCAAGACTTTTCTGGAAAATATGCCATTGAGTGCTCTCTCAACACTTTTCTAAAAGTTCGAAATGCCATCCCTGAAGTATTGACCCTTCTAATTCAAAACACGATACAATTCTCTCACTCTGTACTTTCTATTCCTACTTTAAGAATTGGAGATTTCTCTCTTATTGACAAAAAATGTAATAATTCCTTTCTTTCTAAGTTTTTTTAAATACAGACTTTATGGTGATCAGCACTGTAGACCACCCACAGTTGATCCTATTATACTTGACCTGGCTTTTTCCGAATATTTAAAATGGCCTATTTCTCCTAAAGTTGAGGAACCCCACTTTAAAATTTGTCATAAAATTTATTCTGTGGCTAGGTTTTTACATACATGTTTTAAATTTGACCTAACTAGCTGCGTTTTTTGTGATGATCCCGTCCTTAATAATCTGTGCACAGGAAGCGTACCGATGCTGTAGTAAAACAAAAGGTATAATAATTTATTATTAATAAAACCTTGTTGCAGCACTAAAGCAGAAAAATTAGATTTTGCAATAAATATTTTAAATATTAAAATTTGAATTGTTTTAGAGCCCTTTTATTGGCAGAATCTGATATTAATTTAGTTCTTACAAAAAATGGGTCCCAGCGTGGTTTGTGTGGCGTTGCCATAGTGTGATCCCCTGTCCTCTTTTTTGGAAATGGAAATATGGTCACCCTATATTAAACAAACTGTCCACCCGGGCTTTTGCGCTGCACAGAGATGCTTCGCTGCCTATGACTCTGAACGTCAGTTGAGAGTCAGTCTCATGCAGACTGACCAATGAAGAGAGGGCCTCAAGTTAAGACCCTCTCCTCATTGGTCAGTCCACACGAGGTGGGTCAAAGGTTACCCTGAGCGGGTTACGTGATGCCAGGCATTCAAGTATTGAGTATATTTACTGCATATTACAGTAAAATATTCTGTATGTGACCATATTATGGCGATCCTTGGGGCGTGATGATGGGGCCCTTGAATATTGTTGCCCAGGGTACAACAAAGTGTTAATCTGGCCCTGCTTGTGTCACGTTATGGAGGATGGTTCAGACCCAAAATGCAGATACCCAGGATGACACGAGGCAGGAGTAGATAGAAAAATTCTTTTATTTTAGGATGAACCCAAAACGAACATAAAAACCAAAAGGGGCAGGAAGCCAAAGTCCAAAAATGCAGGGGATGATCAGGAGATCCAAAAACACTAAAGGAACGAGCAGGACTGACAGAATAAGTCACACTGACAGCAACAATGGACCGACAAGAACAATGAGACAAGGAGAGGCTTTATACACTGGGGCTGGAGTGATAGGAGACGAGGAGCAGGTGTGCGGGGAACTGGCACAGGTGAAAGCACTAATGAGGAGAGGAGCAGAGCAGGACACCAGACCTGACTGGGAAGGACACACACACACACACACACACACACACACACACACACACACACACACACACACACACACACACACACACACACACACACACACACACACACACACACACACACACACACACCGAGCTGGGGACAAAAAGGCTGGAGCTACAAGAGAAGACACATAAATGAGACGCAGACAAAGGACACATGAGGGCGCTTGTGAGACCCAAAATGGGAACCTAGAGGAAGGAGAACACATGAGGGAAGACACAGACGCAGACCATGACAGTACCCCCCCACCCCCCCCCACCCACACACACACACACACACACACATGGGGCGGATACCAGACGCCCAACATGAACAAACAACAACAAGCACAAGACAAGACAACACAGGGCACGAGAAAACCAGAGGGAGGGAGAGGAGGGAACGAACAAAACACAACCCAAAAAGGGTGGGCGAGGAGGGAACAGGAGACCCCGGGAGGCCGGTGACAGGGGACCAGGAGGCGGGGCCAGGGAAGCCTAGGGGACTGGCGACAGGGGACCAGGAAGCGGGACCAGGGAAGCCTAGGGAACCGGCGACGGGGAACCAGAAGGCGGGACCAGGGAAGTCTCGGGAGCCGGTGACGAGGGACAAGGAGGCGGGACCAGGGAAGTCTTGGGGGCCGGCGCCGGGGAACCAGGAGGCGGGACCAGGGAAGTCTAGGGGGGCAGCGACGGGGAACCAGGAGGCGGGACCAGGGAAGTCTAGGAGGCCGGCGACGGGGAACCAGGAGGCGGCAATAGGAAACCCTGGGGATCGGGGGCTTTGGAGGAGGAGGATGAGGAAGGGACCTCAGCAGACGAGGAAGGGTCTCTGGAGGCAGGGACTGAGACTGGAACTCTGGAGACAAGGACTGAGATTGGAGCACTTGGGACTCGAGAGACTGGAACACAGGGGACACTTGAGACTGGGACACTTGAGACTGGAACCCCGGGCACTCTTGAGACTGGAACACTTGAGACTGGGACACTTGAGACTGGGACACTTGAGACTGGGACACTTGAGACTGGGACACTTGAGACTGGGACACTTGAGACTGGGACACAGGGCACTCTTGAGACTGGAACCCCGGGCACTCTTGAGACTGGAACACTTGAGACTGGGACACTTGAGACTGGGACACTTGAGACTGGGACACAGGGCACTCTTGAGACTGGAACACTTGAGACTGGGACACTTGAGACTGGGACACTTGAGACTCTTGAGACGGGGACGTCAAGACTTGAGACAGGGATGTCAAGACTTGAGACGGGGATGTCAAGACTTGAGATGGGGAGATGTCTACTTCAGAGCTGGAGACATCTACTTCAGAGCTGGAGACATCTACTTCAGAGCTGGAGACACCTACTTCAGAGCTGGAGACACCTACTTCTGTCGACTTCGAGACGGGAGGCATCGACTTCTGGCCCGGGGGCGTCGACCCTTGGCCTGGAGGCGTCAACCCTTGGCTCGGAGGCGTCGACCCCTGGCTTGGAGGCGTCGACCCCTAGCTCGGAGGTGTCGACCCCTGGCTCGGAGGACGAGTCGCGTCCTTCGGGACCACCGCCGAGACAGGAAGCGATGCGTCCTCCGGGACCACCGCTGGAACGGGACACGGTGCGATCTCCGGGACCACCGCCGGAACAGGATGCGATGTGCCCTCCGGGACCACCGCCGGATGCGGCGAAGGAAGGTGGAGCTCAGACTTGGACTGCAGAACCGTGGCCTCTGGGATGAGGAGGAGATTGGGCTGAACTGTAGGTGATGCTCTGACCCCAGAAGATCTGACGGCGGCTGCAGCGTCGTCGACGTGGGGGGTCTTGGGTCAACGGAGGTGTGGAGATGGCAGAAACAGAAGATGAGGAGGAATAACAACCCACCAGGGATGAATAGGCAGCGTTGTCAGGATCGGGTGAGGTGATTTGGCCTATCAGAGGTGCTGAGACGGTGCCAACTGGTTCAGGGGAGAAGGAGACGAAGCTGGTTCTAATTGGTCAGAGACAGGGACGTGTGGCACTTGGAAGATGCTGAGAGGGCGGCTCTTATAACAGCGCCTGCTGACAGATTGTGATCCACTGCAAAGGAGGGAGCTTGTGGGCTGCTGCAAGCGTCCCGCAGACCATCTGCAAAATCCCAATGATCCAACTTCTCTAAGGGATATTGCTTGAGGTAACGGCTGGCCCATTGCAGGGCTCTTCTCCTTAGGTGGAGCACCGTCTTAATAATCCGTTCTGTGTCCAACATGTCCGGGACACAAAACCTCACCAAGTCCAAGATAAAAGTCCGACAGGAGGCTGGGTCACCATAAAAATCATACATACGGGTAATCCGCTGGGTCCTGGAGGGTCGGTCCATTCTGTCACGTTATGGAGGATGGTTCGGACCCTAAATGCAGATACCCAGGATGACACGAGGCAGGAGTAGATAAAGAAAATTCCTTTTATTTTACCCCGGGTTTCCACAGGAGCCGTCAGCAGCACATTACTGCAGCAGCACGTCTTGCTCGCGTAAGCTGCTGCTTGGCCCTTCCCACGAGACGCGAAGCAGCTGTCACCGACAGAGCACGAAGTCACACGAGTGACTTCGTCAGTAAACACAACAACAAGCAGGAGAAAATTACAACATGGTTTGTGTTTTATGTTCTGTCCATTTTATAATCGCCAATACGGACCTGAAAAACAAAGGACACCGCTAGCTAGGTGATAACTTCTCACGGGGCCGCACAGTTAGTAACCTTTTTTAAAAGAAAAGCAACCGGAAAGCAGTAGGTTCTTTATTCTGAAAATCTTGGGAGCTTCTCTCCATTTCCGCGTCCGATTTCCTGTCTTTCCTTCCCCAAAAATGTCGAACTTGACCCGTTTCAGAGGCGTTGCGCGTAGAAAATAGAACCGGCGCGTAAAGGCCGCGACATGCTGCTCCTGAGACGCGGCCGACTCGCGCTGCTGACGGCTCCAGTGGAAAAGGTTCTGTTGACCACAGCGGTTCCTATCAGCAGCTATGACGTGCTGCTGCAGTAATGTGCTGCTGACGGCTCCTGTGGAAAGCCGGGGTTCGGATGAACCCAAAACGAACATAAAAACCAAAAGGGGCAGGAAGCCAAAGTCCAAAAATGCAGGGGATGATCAGGAGATCCAAAAACACTAAAGGAACGAGCAGGACTGACAGAATAAGTCACACTGACAGCAACAATGGACCGACAAGAACAATGAGACAAGGAGAGGCTTTATACACTGGGGCTGGAGTGATAGGAGACGAGGAGCAGGTGTGCGGGGAACTGGCACAGGTGAAAGCACTAATGAGGAGAGGAGCAGAGCAGGACACCAGACCTGACTGGGAAGGACACACACACACACACACACACACACACACACACACACACACCAATTAAAATAATGCTGATAGCGTGGACTAGAAGACAGGTGATGGTTTACGTATTTAAATGATGATCAGGCTGCTGTAAAATAATCTCCATCCACATCCAGACAGAATTATCCTCTATTCTTTCTCTATTTGCTCTGCTCTTGTCTGGGCTGATCAACTGATGGTGCGCGAGGCGCGCCTAACTAGCGGCTGATGCACATTTTACGCATTTGGAAAGGTGGGCTGGATACTTTGCTTTTACTGGAAGATGGTCCACTTAACGCATGGGTGTAGACTACATATTAATGACAAATGAATGAAAATTAAATTGTGAGTTTTTACTTCATATTTTATAAATACAAAGGACGGGGGAACACATTTATGACGTCTTTTTAAATGAAATTTTCTAGCGCGACCTGCCTGCTTCACAAGCGTGACGCGTCAACCCGGTCTCACAGTAAGACCGGGTTGGACCTATTCAGGTTTACGCAGACAATCTTTACATTTAGAATTGGCATACAGGTGTAAAATTAATGCAGTAAAATATGAAGCATTTTATTTAAATATCCATTCATTATTTTACAAGCACAGAGAGCCGCATCAGATGGATGGAGGAGCCGCGGGTTGCCGACCCCTGTGCTAGCCTACTTTATTGTCCCCAGCAATTTTTAAACCCCACTCAAGTGTATGGTTATTGTCCCCAGCAATTCTGAAAACAAACTGACGCCCTTGCGCCTATGTAAAGTATAAAAACGTTTTCAAAAAACGAAAACATGTTTAAAATGAGAAACAAAATTGTGATTAAAAAAAGAAATGTAAGGAAAGGGAGAGAGAAAATGAAGAAAAAGGGGAATCAGTGGCTCATAGAAAGGCGGAATAAGAGCAGAATAAGGAAAGGGTAGTGATGTCATAAAAACCAGCTTAAACAGGTGACTTTTTGAAGGAGACCACTGAGTCCACTGATCTCAGGTTCAGGGGGAGAGCGTTCCAGTGTCTGGAACACACGTTGGAGGTTTTCCAGGTTCTTTAGTAAAATAAATGGAGAGTGGGATGTTGCAAAACAGGACACAGTGGTTATTATAGCGCTAAGTTCACATTTTAAGATCTGCCTGCAAACATACAACAAACCCGGCCTGCAGCGAGGGAAGACGGTTTCCTCTTACATGAATTAGCCAATCGTAGGAGAGCCCTTCCAGCCTATCAGAGGCGAGAAAGGCGGGACCTTCCTTGGACATCGATTCCAAAGTCCTTTTATTAACAGGGTTTCATGAATGCACCAGGAGAATAAAAACAGATGAACAATAAATGCAACCAAACACTAACAATTTACTAATCTATTACTCAGATTACTTTTTAAAATCTTTACGTTTTACCGGGGCAGTTTAACCATGCTTTTTAAGACAGACTGGGGCCAAATCTTTAGTAAGTTTTCTGAAAGAGAACTTCATATCCCACAATGCCTACTTCCGTAACCTACTAGCATTTTTTACAGAAGTGTTTAGTTTTTGCTAGCTGCTACAGGTGTCACACACGAGTCAGTAGTACTCGTGTTAAATGCAGATAACCGTGAAAATGAAAGGTAAATATGTTTAAATTGTAATGAGATGTTTTGGTGTGGAAACTAGCTAACCTACCGCTGATATTCTGCTGAAGTTAGCTAACAAAACACAAAGTTCAGCTTTAGCTCTCGACACGTACGTCTGAGAAGGACATCAAACAAGCTTTTCTGTTTGAATAAAGGATGCGAGGAGTTACTGAAGCATCTCTGGGGTTCTAGTTCTCCAGCAGCTGCTGGTTCTGGAGCTCAAACCCATTCAAAAAGGATTTGCTGTTTGTGTTTTGGACGCCTCTTCATTAGTACAAGCTGCTACCTGTCTGTCTGTGCTGCCAGGTGTGCGTCTCTGCCACTTCTAGCAGCGATGGATGGAGAGACCGCCACGGGGACTGAGTCGTGGGAGGACTGCATGCTCGCTCCTGTGGACCGGCTCCGTTTAGAGAGGGCGGACAGCCCCACACCGGGTCTGGTGGAGGGAACCGAACCAGGTGGGCTGGACTCCTTCAGTCCCGTTTACTGCATGTTTTAACGTAGAGCTTTAGAAGGTAAACCTCCACACAAGTGGGTTTCCATATGAATCTGATCCTCATCCACTAATGTGATCTCTGCAGTCTGAAATATCACAGTTAGCCACAATCAGCAGGGTTTTATCTCCATTTATCTCATTTCAAAGACTGCAGGTCAGTCTGGATTAGATGGAGCCTCCCAACACACCCCCAGCTGTTGATGACGCCACTGTCCGTAGATAAGATACCGAACCTGTTAGAAGAGTACAAAACAACAGCCGGCCACCTCTTTCATACAGAAAAGCACAATTACACGTTTCAGTTGTGTGAAATGCTGATTTTTAAAGACACAGTTTAGCGGGGAACTTGCACTGTTTGCTGTGAAAGGGCATGATCATGCACATCCTGTGCGCACAAACAAATGCAGAACATGACAGTTGAGCTGTTTTCACACTCACACACACACACACACACACCACACATATGTGAGGAGACGTGGGTCTGAGTTTGACTGCAGCACGTGGTCATGTGTTCTTCTGACACCTGGAAATCCTACACACACACACACACACACACACACACACACACACACACACACACACACACACACACACACACACACACACACACACACACACATCCTAACTTTAGCGGTTTAGGAGTTAAACTTTCAGATGTGATGATCTTTTTCTGAAGACAGTTTATTTTGTGCTCTTTACAATCAGACTTCTTTTGGATGAAAACAAAACGGAGCATGAGTAAAAATCAGGATAAAGTTCTTATTTACAGGCTGATCCGACGTATCCCTGAACTTCTTCATGTGTTAACAGTGGTGCTGGTTCAATTCCAGCTCAGAGCATTCTGCTGTTGTGTCCATGAGCAAGTCACTTACCCATGTAGGTGGTGCACAGAGGGGCTGATGGTGCACATGTAGTTCATCAGCAGAGTGAGTGAATGATGCCTTCTTTGTAAAGCGCTTTGGGTGCCTTGAAAAGCTCCATAAGATACAAATCCATTATTGTTGTTATTGTTGTTATGAGTTCTGTGTGTTTTGTAAACATTACCTCAGACAGAAGTGGGCTTGTTTTTGTATCAGACTGATGAACCGAGTCTAGAATCTTTAACAACTCTGCTAACGGATGTGAACGGAGCCATTCAGTGTTTTAGCTGCACCTGTTGAAGCATTTGCTGCCAACCATGAAACGTCTACCTGAGACGAACTGCTCCAGCTGTCTCGGAGCTGAAGGGAGGTGCCTCCACGCTGCAGGTCTGGGCTCATGGAGAAGGTTTTTGGTTTAATCTCGGCCGTTTTTGGGTGCTTTAAGCTGATCGTTTGGGCTCGTGATCTGTTAGAGGACTCAGGAACTGAAATTGACGCTGATATTTGTGACTGGGTGTTTTTTTTCCCCTCCAGGATACCCTTGGATGTTTTTATACACCAAACAATTCAAGGTTCCTCATTCCAGATGTAGCTAAGCTGCCCCCAAACACAACCAGGCCTCCTCCATGTTTCTCTGTTGTGTTCTTGTTGTGATCAGAAGGTGACTTTGGAGTTCAGCCTGAATAGTTTAGGATATCTTCTGTGGCTGTTTTTCTATCACCGGTTCCATCAACCTGGCGTCGTGTTCCTGCTTAAAGCCAAAGCATGATGGGAAGAGAGTATTTCCACCTGCTGCCAGTGAGATTTTGTCCTTCTGCACCCACGCAGGTGCTGGTCAGAGGAGTGCTATGTTTGTCCAAGCACAGTCCTTCGAAGATCTGACTTCTGAGGCAGAAGAAGAGGCGCAGAGATCAGCTGCAGAGGAAAACCCAGAAGGACCAGATGAAGGGGAGTACAAGGTGCAGAACCACGACTTTTCATCAGACAGCAGGACAAAGGAGGAGGATGTGTCCAGTGAGGCGTGGCGGAGTCATAAAAAGCACGTGTTTGTGTTGAGCGAGGCTGGAAAGCCTATCTACACCCGCTACGGCACGGAGGAGGCTCTGTCCAGCACCATGGGGGTGATGATGGCCCTGGTGTCCTTCGTAGAGGCTGAGAAGAACATCATCCGCTCCATCCATGCAGGTCAGCGCTCACCGCGGCAGCCACCAGTTTCAAACTAATATAAAATGTACAATTAGTCAAACTTTTTCTAATGTTTGTTATTTCAGATGGTTGTAAGGTGGTGTTCCTCACCAAGAGTCCTCTGGTTCTGGTGGGCGTGTCTCGGACCTCTCAGTCAGACAAGGAGCTGCTGCGAGAGCTTCAGTACATCTACTACCAGATCGTCAGCCTGCTCACGCTCACCCAGCTCAACCACATCTTCCAGAACAAGCAGAACTACGACCTGCGCCGCCTGCTGGCCGGCTCCGAGTACCTCACCGACAACCTGCTGCACCGCCTGGAGCGAGACCCCGGCCTGCTGCTCAGCGCCGTCACCTGTCTGCCTCTGGCCAGCTGCTCCAGGGACGCGGTGTCGTCCAGCCTGCAGGCCGCCAAAGCCAAGAACCTGGTCTTCTCCATCCTGCTGGCCGGAGACCGGCTGGTCACTCTAATCAGGAAAAAGGACCAGTTCCTCCACCACATAGACTTACACCTGGTCTTGAACCTCGTCGGCTCATCTTCCAGCTTCCGGGAGGGCGAGGGCTGGACCCCCATCTGCCTGCCAAAGTTCAACACATCTGGGTTTTTCCACGCTCACATTTCTTACCTGGAGCCTGCGTCTGAGCTCTGCCTCATCCTGGTCTCCACCGACAGAGAGGACTTCTTTAACATGTCTGACTGTAAGCAGCGCTTCTTGGAGAGGCTGAGTAAGCGCTGCGCCTACCAGAGCCTGAAGGAGGCGCTTAAGTGTCCAACCTACCCGGTGTCGCAGGTCGGCATCCCAGACCTCAGACACTTCCTGTACAAGTCAAAGAGCTCAGGGCTGTACACCAGGTGTGTCCTCCTTTAAAGTTCATACGTCCATCAGAAAGCCAGCTGGATGACTAAATGTCCCTCAGTTATTTCCACTTCAGAGCTGGAGCTGGTGAAATGCAACACGCCAGGCCAGGTTTCTTTGTTTTTGTGAAGTTTTCAAACCTGCTGTTCTCCTCCCTCCAGTCCCGAGTTCCCTGATGTGTACCGGTCTGGACAAGAGCAGGAGCGGCTGATGGGGCTGTACCAGGACCTCCACAGCTGTTTGCACCATCCAACCAGACCCCTGCGCTCCTTCTACCGGTGCGGAGAAACTGAGAACCTGCTGGCTTGGGTAACTGCTTCAACACAGACATTCATACTTCGTGTTCGTAAGAGAAAAAGCATCCCGATGTTGATGCTTAGATCCTGGAGACCCCCCCCCCCCCCAACTAGACCAAGTTGCGTTTGAGCATCGACATCCGACTGTGCGACTGACCCATCGCAGGTCCTGCTGTGATGTCAGACGCCATGTTCTAATCCAGTGTGTAGGGCACCCGACACGCAGCATCCACGGTTCTAGTCCGTAGTCTTAGTCGCTGGGGGAGCAGACCATGAAGGGTTGATTCTATTTAGTTGTTTTCTGAAATGGATTGGCTATTTTTTGCATTGGTCAACATTATACCGCACCACAGTCATCAATATCTGGTCCTAGCTTTAATGGTAACCAGTGTGATGGAGACATGGTTCATCTCTCATCTGAAAACACACCTAACTGATCCAAACATGGTCTCTGACTGTAATGGTATTATTAGACCTCCCATCTATCGTGGCCTGAACTCCGTAGCCTGACTTAGATAACGTGTGGCGTAATGAAACAGCCAGAGCTCCAGTCTTTGGGAAGTTGTTGGGCAACATGGAGAAAATCCAGTAGGGATTAAAACTGAACCAGCTGCCATAATGGGGGGTTGCTTTCCATGAGTAATGTCCAGGTAGGTTCATAATAACAATGTGATCCTGAAAGAGAAGAAAAAACTCTCGTTTCTAAAGTTCAGGACATTTAAACGCTGTTTCTCTCATCTTCGTCGTACTGTAAATAAACGTAAGGAGTACAAAGTAAATAAAGGCGTGAAAAGATGTGAACAAGACAACAGCGTTTAAGAGGATTCAAAGGGTAAAAATAATAGGAGCTGGGTTTTTTACCCACGCCCTCCGAGGGGCTTTGGGAGAGCAGCTGTAAAATGTGCCAAAAACAAACCAAGCAGTTCATTCCTACATGTACCTGTCCTCAGGAACGACCACGGCATCTGCTGAACGTGAGTTCTGGTCTTTCTTATTAGTTCATGAGCTCACGTCTCGGCCCTGAGCAAGATTCTCCCTCTTTTGCTTTTTAACAGTAAAATCTGAGTAGAAAACAAAAAGGTGTCCATGTCTGAATCTGAGTTCTACGTGTCAGACATCATCATATCATTCTGATTCAGTGTTGAGATGAATTAGGAGCAGGTTAATTAAAACATGTCAACAAATGGTGATTAAAAGTGATATTTTCAGTTATTAAACGTTGACGTATTTCTGTAACGGTGTTTCTACGGGAAAGGACAGCAGGCGTGTACAGGATGCAGAGCTGACTCAACAATGCTGCCTAGCAACACCAGATGCTTTCATTCTCAGCTCCAGACTAACATTTGCAGAAACGTAACTGCTTTGGTTTTGTCTTGACGACCAAGGAGAGAGGGTTTAATTGTTGGGCAGCTTTTTGTGTCCGTCTGTGGGACCCGAGTCGTCCTGCATGCTGAAATCCAGCCTTTTCTTTGTGTTTCTTCATCTTTTCCATCTCCTCCAGGTGACGAGCGGCTTTGAGCTCTACCTCTGCTTCAGTCCGCTGGCCTCCAAGGCCTCAGCCGTCGCTGCTGTCAACAAACTTCTGAAGTGGATCAGGAAGGAAGAAGATCGTCTTTTCATCTTGAGCCCACTCACGTACTGAGTCCTCGCCGACCTCCTGACCTCGGATAGAGCACCAATCATCTCGCTGTAGACATGACGATTGTCAGAGCTATGCATTTCTGATTCTAGTGTAACAAAACCGGGTTTGTGATTGAACAGGATGAACTAAAGCAGTATTTTAGCTGGTGAGTTTTAGACCTTTTATTTTGAAAAGCAGCATCAATGTGGTTCTCAACAGCATTTTGACTGTAACAGAGCTGCCACTCCTCTCACAAAGGTAAAGTTGCTGTTTGCCTTTTTTTAATGCTTTCAACTCTTTTTAGAAATGTCAAAAAAAGAAAAAAAATCCAGAAACTCGGCGTAGCGGCTTTTCAGAGCAGCTGCCTTCCTGTTGAGCATTCATGTTTCTGAAGACCACGATCACTTTGCCTCCAGGCTTCCCTCCATGATCAGCATGTTCATTTTTTATCTTACTTTTACAGCAGAGAGGCTGCGCAGTGGCGCAGTGGTTAGAGCGGTGGCCTTGCAGCAAGAAGGTCCTGGGTTCGATTCCCGGCCTGGGATCTTTCTGCATGGAGTTTGCATGTTCTCCATGTGCATGCGTGGGTTCTCTCCGGGTACTCCGGCTTCCTCCCACAGTCCAAAAACATGACTGTTAGGTTAATTGGTCTGTCCATATTGTCCTTAGGTGTGTGTGCGTGAGTGTGTGTGCATGATTGTTTGTCCTGTGTGTCTCTGTGTTGCACTGCGATGGACTGGCTCTCTGTCCAGGGTGTACCCCGCCTAATTGCCCGTTGACCGCTGGAGATAGGCACCAGCTCCCCCCCGTGACCCCACATGGACAAGCGGGTTCAGAAGATGGATGGATGGATTTACAGCAGAATCACTCAAGCTGTTCATTCTGTCTGTTTTCATGCTTTCCTGTTTGCTGCTCTAGTGGACAGGAAGCCTTTCTGCACGTGTCAAAATCTGCAGGTTTGAGTGTTTCTCTGGGTTTGTCTGCGTAATCTCTTCCTGGCTCCTGCTTCTGTAGCTCATCATGACTTTTATTGTGTAAAGACATGAACAGAATTTCAAAATAACAGTCTGGTAATAAACAGCTTAGAGAGCAAACGCTGTCGTCTGACTCATCCTTTATGCTCTGAACATTTAAATATTTATATCCATATTTTACACATTTAAATCATACGAAATGAAGGTGATTGAATTTTTTTTTGAAAAAGGTTAAATAAATGAATGAACATTGAAATACTTCTATTTAAAATTAAAAGTTAAATCTAAATAGTCTTAACGTGTTTGGAAAGTTCATTTAAATAGAAAACTCATTTTATCATTTTCAGATGACGAACTGCAGACTTCATGCTGATGCTTTCATGGGCTTCCAGTTGTAAGACGTTCAAAATGAACAGCCATGTTATCTGCCTCATTAAAGCCTTAAAATGCATTTAAATCTAAATGTTGAGATCTTAATTTTGGCATCTAAATGTGAATGTAATATCAGAGTAAAGGGGAGGCAGCCTACCAACAAAACACGGAAACGAGCTCTAACGTTCATTTTAGTCAAGCTGCTGGATGTAGATTTAATTGTGTTTAAATATTCAGATTTTATGGTAAATATTATGATTTGAAGCAAAGTTGTAATTGGAGTGGAATGTTGGAATGTCACCTCTGGTGGGGGAGGAGTCTGAGTTGGTGTGTGAGGTTGAGAGGTTCCGACTAGATATAGTCGGATTCACCTCAACGCACGGCTCTGGCTCTGGAAACAGTTTCCTTGAGAGGGGTTGGACTTTCTACCACTCTGGAGTTGCTCCCACTGAGAGGCACCGAGCAGGGGTGGGCATACTAGTTGCCCCCATCTTGGTGCCTGTACTTTGGGGTTTACCCCAGTGAATAGGAGGGTAGCCTCCCCCCGCCTTTGTGTGGGGGGACGGGTTCTGACTGTGGTCTGTGCTTATGCACCAAACTACAGTTCAGACTATCCACCCTTTTTGGAGACCTTGGAGGGGGTGCTGGAAAGCGATCCTTCCGGTGACTCCCTCGTTCTGCTGGGGGACTTTAACCCTCACGTGGGCAACGACAGTGAGAGCTGGAGAGGTGTGGTTGGGAGGAACGGCCTCCTGATCTGAATTCGAGTGGTGTTTTGTTATTGGACTTCTGTGCCAGTCATGAATCGTCCATAATGAACACCATGTTCAGACATAAAGGTTTCCATGTGTGCTCTTGGCACCAGGATACCTTAGGCCGCAGCTCGATGATCGACTTTGTTGTTGTTTCATCTGACCTGCGGCTGCATGTCTTGGACACTCGGGTGAAGAGAGGGGCGGAGCTGTCACCTGACCACTACCTGGTGGTGAGTTGGCTTAGATGGTGGGGGAGGATGCCGGCAAGACCAGGCAGGCCCAAACGTATCGCGAGGGTCTGCTGGGAACGTCTGGCAGAGTCTCCTGTCAGAAAGAGCTTCAATTCCCACCTCCGACAGAACTTCCAAAATGTTCCGGGGTTGAGTCTGAATGGACCCTGTTCCGTACCTCCATTGTTGAGGTGGCCGATCGGAGCTGTGGTCGCAGGATCGTCGGTGCCTGTCGTGGCAACCCCCGAACCTGCTGGTGGACACCGGTGGTTAGGGATGTTGTCAAGCTGAAGAAAGAGTCCTATAAGGTCTTTTTGGCCTGTGGGACTCCAGAGGCAGCTGACGGTACCGGCAGTCCATGCAGAATGCGGCTCGGGTGGTCGCCAAGGCAAAAACCTGGTCATGGGAGGAGTTCGGTGAGACCATGGAGCAAGACTTCCGTACGGCTTCGAGGAGATTCTGGTCCACCATCCGGTGCCTCGGGGGGAAGCAGTGCGCTACCAGCACTATCTATAGTGGGGACGGTGTGCTGCTGACCTCTACTCAGGACGTTGTGGATCGGTGGGCAGAATACTTCGAAGACCTCCTCAATCCCACCGACAAGTCTTCCAGTGAGGAAGCAGAGTCTGGGGACTTTGGGTTGGCCTCTCAAATCTCTGGTGCTGAGGTCACTGAGGTGGTTAAAAAGCTCCTCTGTGGCAAGGCTCCAGGGGTGGATGAGATCTGCCGGAGTTCCTTAAGGCTCTGGATGTAGTGGGGCAGTGTTGGCTGACGCGGCTCTGCAATTTCGCGCTGACATCACCACTGGCAGACCGGGGTGGTGGTCCCCTTATTTAAAAAGGGGGACTTCAGGGTGTGTTCCATCTACAGGGGGATCACACTCCTGAGCCTTCCTGGTAGGTCTATTCAGGGGTTCTGGAGAGGAAGGTCCGTCTGATTGTTGAAGCTCAGATTCAGGAGGAGCAATGTGGTTCTCGTCCTGGCCGTGGAACACTAGACCAGCTCTATACTCTTAGGGGGATCCTGAGGGTGCGTGGGAATTTGCCCAACCAGTTTACATGTGTTTTGTGGATTTGAAGAAGGCGTTTGACCGCGTCCCTCGGGGGACCCTGTGGGGGTACTCCGGGAGTATGGGGTACCAGGCCCTCTGATACAGGCTGTTAGGTCCCTGTATGACCGGTGTCAGAGCTTGGTCCGCCTTTCCAGCAGTAAGTCGGGCTCGTTCCCAGTGAGAGTTGGACTCCGCCAAGGCTGCCCTTTGTCACCGATTCTGTTCATAACCTTTATGGACAGGATTTCTAGGTGCAGCCAAGGTGTGGAGGCCATCCGTTTTGGTGGCCTGAGGATCAGATCTCTGGTTTTTGCAGATGATGTGGTCCTGTTGTCTTCATCAGAACATGATCTTCAGCTTTCGTTGGAGCGGTTCACAGCCGAGTGTGAAGCAGCTGGGATGAGAATCAGCTCCTCTAAATCTGAGACCATGGTCTTGATTCGGAAAAGGGTAGAATGCCTTCTCCGGGTCAGGGATGAGGTCCTGCCCCAAGTGTAGGAGTTTAAGTATCTCGGGTCTTGTTCACGAGTGAGGGGAAACTGGAGCGTGAGATCGATAGACGGATTGGTGCTGCATCTGCAGTGATGCGGGCGTTGTACCGGTCTGCCGTGGTGAAGAGAGAGCTGAGTCAGAAGGCGAAGCTCTCGATTTACCGGTCGATCTACGTTCCTACCCTCACCTATGGTCATGAGCTTTGGGTAGTGACCGAAAGAACGAGATCGCGGATACAAGCGGCCGAAATGAGTTTTCTCCAAAGAGTGGCTGGGCTTTCCCTTAGAGATAGGGTGAGAAGCTCGGTCATTCGGGAGGGGCTCAGAGTAGACCCGCTGCTCTTCCGCATCGAGAGGAGCCAGTTTAGGTGGCTCGGGCATCTGGTCAGGATGCCTCCTGGACGCCTCCCTGGTGAGGTTTTTGGTGAGGCAGGTCTAACCGGGAGGAGACCTAAAGGTAGACCCGGGACATGGTGGAGGGACTATGTCTCTCACCTGGCCAGGGAACGCCTTGGGATTCCCCCGGAGGAGCTGGCCCAAGTGGCTGGGGAGAGGAAAGTTTGGCCCTCTCGCCTTAGGCTGCTGCCCCCGCGACCCGACCCGGATAAGCGGATGAAAATGGAAAATGGCAAAGTTGTAATTTATCTGCAGTTTTATCAAAAGAAACTCTGAATGGACGATGGAGGTCGAATCCTGAGTTGGTTTTCTGGTGTCAGACTGGAGCTGTGAGACGGAGGAGGAGCAGAGCACAGACTCAAGTCTAAACACACACACACATACACACACTTGTCTGGTAAACACCTCCAGTCTGGGACTTTCATCAAACAGAAGCCACACGCCTGAACTCCAGCCTCTCAGAGGAAACGACCCGGTTCTGAAGCTGAAAGCTGTTATTTCTCCCAGGAGGAGGACGCTGACCAACCTGCATGGGTAGGTGCTTTTAGCATAAACAGGACAAAACCCAGAAAGGAACCCACTAAAACACAGAACCTGCTTTCATAAGGATGACCAATAACAACAACAGGATCCAGAACGCCATTGTGTTTCTACAGAGGAGAAAAGCGTGTGAAGACTTAGAATAAAAAGGGTGTTTTTGGATATTTAAAATGATAAAACTCCCATTTCCTTTCCGTCTGACAGCGAGTCTAGATCTGGATTTGACTGTTTCCAGGTTTACTGTTTAGGCTGAAGCTGGGAGTCACTGTTTTACTGAAGACAGATTGTGATAATAAATGTCATTTTGTGGTTTTAATCCTGCTCTTTTAACCGCTAGAGTAAATCCTGGTTTATTTGTGAAGATAAACGCCACGCTAGACCTATAATGTCTCTGAATGATGGAGCTCATGTCCCCGGGGTCTTAAATCTCCTGTTCTGCTTCCTCCAGAGATATCTCCTATAAGAAGATGACTTCTCCTTCTTTTCTATATTTAGTTTTTGTTCCCCCCTAAGTCAAACCTGTGGCATGTTAGGGTTTGCATCGATGCAGACTCCTGAAGTCTGGATGCTGATCTGTAAATAACACCACGAACAGAAATACTTTCAGCGTGGAGGAAGTCAATCAGGGACATTATTATGTAAGCCCATGCCCTCAAACCTTTTCCTGAATGAAACGACAATGTACCACAGCGTGAGGGGCATCCTATGAATTATTGATGCAAAGACTTTGTTTCAGAGTTTTCCTTTCAGGAAGATCGAGCACTGTTCCTCCTAAAAACAGAACCTTTGGTCTAGATGGAAAAGTTCTACTTTTTTAAACAAGATAACCTAAGTTGAGTTCATTTTTTACAATGAGCTGAAAAGACAATTGGAAATGTTTTCATAGGAACATGTTGTCTTATGTCCATCAGGCCGTGCACATCTTTCCCTCCTGAAACGCACGAAGTGGTTGTGACAGGAATGCAAAGTAGCAAGGTCGAGGTCTTACTGTAATGTCTCTGGTTAATGATCCACCCCCCAGCTCATGCCGGAGAGAAGTTGGACAGAAATGGATAAGGGTGAAACTTTTGCATTTGCCACATTTAGTTGAGTTCAGGCAATATTTTACATATTTTTATTTGTGTAAACGCTTTGATGTTTTAAGTTTCAGGTCCTTTCATTCTTCAAAGCGTTCCCCGTGTTGTAGAAAACATCTTGCATGGCTTCAGTTTAGAGACGTCTCTTTATGCCCTACAGGACTGAGGAGCTAACAGCTAGTTTGAAGGCAGCCTAGCTCAGGGCTATTCAATTCCAGGTCTCGAGGGCCGGTGTCCAGCATGTTTTAGTGGTTTCTCCAGTCCAACACACTACACTCAGTGGCTGAATCAACTGTGCAGCAGCTCATAGGGTTCTGCAGAAGCCTGCTAATCACCTGCTGACTGAAACCCAGCACAAGCATGAGTAGATACAGAGACCATCTTAACCATGTCTAGAACCAACACCAGCACAAACATCTGTATTGGTGGTGGGTCACGTCTCTGTAACCACATCTGCTTTTATCATGGTTGCCTCAGAGCTGATGGGAATCAGGGCAAAGATTATTATAAAGTAGATCACTGATTCTAATAAACCAGAGAACTTTGAAGAACAGGTCAGCTCTGTCTAAATGTTATTTACATCCATTTTTATAACATTTTTAGAAATGTCAAATAAAAACTGTACAGCCTCACAAACAGGTCTCTTGGCTCGGAGCACATCCTGGATTTTCTGATGGTTTTCTCTGAGTCAAGGCAAGAATCCGTCAGGTTATTATTTCAGGAGCATCAAGAAGCACAAGCTAAGTGCTCTTTATCTCCCTCTTGTGCCAAGCTCTTCCAGTTCAGCGTTTAGCTGATGTTCAGCCATTTTTATTATTGAAGCTAATGTATCGTCCAATTTAAGATGAGAAAAGAAATATTAAAGCTGGTCAGGATGATCTCAATAGTACCGTGACGCAGTTACACTTCTAGTTACACAGATAGACTAAAACAATGTGAACTATCATCCACTGTGAACTGATTTCTCTGTCACTAATAAGAAAACCAAACTGATAAAAACAACGCAACACAGGTTTTATTTTGAAATAAACTGGATGCACCTTGCTGAAACAAGCCTAACTCCCTGTCTGGCTCATGCCCTCCTTGTGTCTGGCTCTCTAATTTCATGACAATCTGCAGGCAGCATTCCCAAAACATAGATGAAACTCTGCATCCAGATGCTCACCGCACTGCAGCTGGTGAGAATGCTCTGACAGAACAAAAGGATTTTCAGTTTAGGTGGAAGGCATACGGCGTCTGGACCGCGTTCGTGTGAACAACTCTTGATTTGTTCATCATCATCGTCACTGTTAAGTCCTTCCTCTGTTGTGTCATCAGCAAATGGACTGATCTGGTTTGAACTGAATTTAACAGTCATGTGTGAGCCGCATGAGGACTGAGTACACATCCTTGATGGACCCCTTTAGTCAGGACGATGAGCACGAGGTGTTACTGAAGATAAATATTCAGATACTGTCTCAGATTTCTGTCCCAGCAGAAACAAGCGGCTGAAGAACCGTCTGTGAATGAACTGGCAGCATAAGCTATAGGAAGTCTAGAGAATGTGAAAAGCTGCTATCAGTGTGACTCATAACAAGTCATTGAAGGCACTTCAGGTCAGTGCCTTGGGCAAATCTTCAATAATGCAGGTTAGAGTGTTTTCTTATATTCAGGGTTGATTCAGGCTGGTCTTGTACAGCTGTCTGCTGGAGAGAGGCACTGATATATCCTTCTAGAGTCCTGGAACCCCCCGAGGTTCTTTGCAACACAATCAGCCATTCACCCATTCACACCCTGGTGGTAATGAGCTACACTGTAGCCACAGCTGCCCTGGGGCACACTGACAGGCAAGTCTGCTGTACAAAGGCACCACCGGTCCCTCCGACCACCAGCTGCCAAGGTGGGTTAAGTGACTTGCCCAAGGACATAACACCAGCGACAGACTGAGCGGGGCTCAAACCTGCAACCTTTCGATTACAGGGCGAGCACTTAACTCCTGTGCCACCATCGCCCACACAATATGTTGGTAAACACAGCTGAGCAGCAGTCTCTCATCACACACCTGAGAATGTTGTCATGTCCAGCAGGTTTTTGTGGATTAGTGCCGAGTTGGCAGCGTACTAATCATCCTCTGTTTTGCCACACAGGTGCCTGTAGTTGGTGTTAAGGATGTTTGTGTTGCAACTTCAAGGCTGCAGGTAATCCATTTGTGCTGGGGCTCCCCCTCTCATCCTGGAGTGGAGATGGTCTACTGGAGCTCAAAGTGGAGGACATTCGTCTGGCTCCAGACTCTGCTGGCCTTTGCCTTGGCCACGTGTCCCTCAATGGCCCCAAGCCCAGTTAACTTCTCTGTGGTATACACAATGCCCTTCTTCCAGGCACAGGGACCCATCCAGAACATAGTCAACAACTCACTTTACCAGGAAGTGTACGTGGCTTCTCGGAATGTGATTGAAGCTGTCAACAGGAGCTTGGAGAAGGTATGGGAACTCCGCACTGGGCCGGTGGGAAGTCCAGAGTGTCAGATATGTAATTTGTGGGAAAATAATAAGGATTATTATTTCCCAGAGGATACAAACAATCAGGTGTTGCTCTTGGATACCCTGTTCATGTATTTGTACTCTTGTGGAAGTTCTCAGTATGGTGTCTGTTATTTCCACCAACTGAACCCAAATGGAGAGGCACCTTCTGCCTCCAAGTGTTTGTTCAGGAAGGACTCGAACTCTGCAGCTTATTGTCCCGACTGTGTGGCCAGCCCTCTTGGTACCAAAGTGTCGATGGTGGAGGAGGGTCAGACCGTGTACTTCTTTGTTGCTGCTTCTGTTAATGACAGCGTAACTCAGCGTTTTGGAAGGAAATCCTTATCGGTTCGCAGACCTCTGGGCACAGAGGATGGCTTTTATAAAGACGTGAGAGGCCTGACGGTCTTGCCCAGCCTGCGCAGGACTTACCACATTGAATATGTCTACAGCTTTTTCACTCAGGAGTTTGTCTACTTCCTGTCAGTCCAAAGGGAAAGCCCGGATCAGGACTCATCACCGTTTCAGACTCGCCTTGGACGTCTCCCCCGGAGTGAGTGGGAGGTAAAAAGATATCGTGAGCTGATCTTGGAGTGTCGCTTTGAACCAAAACGCAGGAGGAGGAACACACGCAGCGAACCCTATAAGGACGTTGTGTACAACGTGGTCCAGGCAGCGTATTTTGGGAAGGCTGGCCGGGAGCTGGCAGAGGAATTAGGTGCAGAGGAGGAGGATGACATCCTTTATGGGGTGTTTGCTGTCACTGACGACAACGGGGTCACGGAGAATGACTCGGCCCTGTGCGCCTTCCCCATGGACAACGTGAATAAAGCTATCAGTGATGGAGTAGATGATTGCTGCGAGTCAGGACCAGAGCAGCTCTCCAGGGGGCTTTGCCACTTCCAGCCATGTGAAAGCTGTCCACATGAGGTGAGCCTGTTGATTCAATTCAATTGAGTTCAATTGAAGTTTATTTATATAGAGCCAAATCACGACAAGAGTTGTCTCAAGGCACTTCACATAATAAGCATTCCAATCCAGGTCAGTTCATTAAGCCAATCAGTAAAAAGTTTCCTATATAAGGAACCCAGCAAATTGCATCAAGTCACTGACACTAGTCAGTGACTTGATGCAATCCTCATACTAAGCAAGCATTTAGCGACAGTGGAGAGGAAAACTCCCTTTTAACAGGAAGAAACCTCCAGAGGATCCTGGCTCAGTATAAGCAGCCATCCTCCACGACTCACTGGGGATCGAGAAGACAGAGCAGACACACACACACACACACACACGCACACACACACACACACACACGCACGCACGCATGCACTCACTCACGCACGCACGCGCACACACACACATATATACCAAGTCATGTTTCTATGGTTACATTGTGATTTCTTAGTAAATTTTCTATTTGACGAGAGATAAACTTTATTAAATTTATCCTAGTGAATATATAATTAAACGGGTAAACTATAAGTAGCACATTCAATGTCAAAGAAAGTAAAAAGTTATTATCACGAGAGGGAGAATGTTTTAAGTGGTTAGCAGCAGTGTTCCAGACGATGGCCCCCTCCATGAGGCCACCACAGCTCAGCAGAACATCATTGTAGCTTCTTCTGGGGAGAAAAACACTTAGAGAAAAAATAAAGTTAACAGCTGAAATAGCAGGAAACAATACAGTTAAAGAGCAGATTGTAGAAGAAAGTAGTCGAGTGTGGAAAGTGGTCAGTGAGTCCTCCAGCAGTCTAAGCCTATAGCAGCATAACTACAGAGATAACTCTGGATAACCTAGCCTTGTTAGATGGAGGTATGTTGCAGGCAGGGCAAGGGAGAGCCGTCTTTACCGACTGTACACTCCACCTCCCTCTACTCCCCCACTTGTCCAGATCTAGGCTAACATCAGATTTTAACCATAGGCCCTATCAAATTAAAATGTTTCAAGCCTAGTCTCAAAAGCAGACAAGATGTCTGCCTCACAGACTAAAGCTGGGAGCTGGTTCCACAGGAGAGGAGCCTGATAGCTAAAAGATCTGCCTCCCATCCTATTTTTAGATATTCTGGGAACCACCAGTAAACCTGCAGTCTGAGAGCGAAGTGCTCGGTTAGGAACGTATGGAACAATTAGGTCACTGATATTTGTATACACAATCAAACTAAACGTGGAGATCTGTGCGTTTCTGCCAATACACCCCTTGTTCTTAGATCAACATCTAAATGAAAAAACAAACACCAGAAGAGGTTCCAACAAAATCCGATGTGTCTATAGTGAGTGTGCACATGGCTTAACAAAAACTTTAAAGAGGGGGTTCACTGAGAAACGCTGAGTTTCACCTGCAGAACGTGAAACTAGTCCTCTACCCCCATTTCTTGAATTAGCCACCCAAAGACAGTAGAAACATTTCAACTCACCAACTTGGTTTGAAAGCAGAGAAGGCTGTGTTGGTTTAGTGGCTAGGAGAGAGCAGAGCGAGCCTCTGCTTGGATAAGCTAACTGTTAGCATTAGCAACTCCACAACGTTGCGGAACAGGTTCAAGCTTGTGTTAGCTTGGAGATAAAACATGAGGGTTGCACCTTTTACTCAAAAAGAAGAGCAAACAGAGACGGTGGCTGTTGGCCAATCAGAGGCTATGCATCTGCGTATCATGAATATTAATGAGTAAGACTCCAAATCCTGGTTTTCCAACCCCTCCGACTCCTCCCACTAACTTTCACTTTCTGAATCAGGAGCACCAATGGCAACGCTGGGAGAGTTTTCCTTGGAGCTGAGAACTGAACGCTTCTTCATAATTTTTTATTTTCATTCTTTGCAAGACGAATCCAGCAAATTACCTCAAATTTTAAAGATGTGGCTCACTAGTTTAATCAATTGCAGTGGTCTAGTAGGAATGAGTGCTTTTAAAGAGCGAGCAACACCTAAATTAACAGTTTTTTTTGCTGATAACCGATGTAGATCAGTGTATAATAGTGCTGTAGACATGTGCAATCACTGTTTAGGCAGTTTAGTGCAACTTACTTAAAATTTAATACTTCAGCCCAAAACCGTAACTCTATCTCCATCTTCAGGTTAAAACTCTGCTCCGCATCGATTTAGAATCAGCCACAGCTGATTGCTGTAGAGCTGCAGGGTGACGTCTGTGCCGTACTACGTGGCTGCTCTGCACTGGACTCCTGCTGAGTCTTGGCTGCACCTCCACCTGGCTCAACCACTCACCTGCTGATATGATGCGTTGGCGCTTAGAGCCGCTGGCCCTCTTAAAAAACGTCCTCCTCTCCTTTCTTCTAGTGATCGCGGTGAACAGGAAATCCTCCTTCCTGCAGTCAGTTTCTGTGTCTGCCCTTCTCCTGAGCGGTGAGTCTGCTCTTTGTGTGTGCTCATGTGCACGCGTGAGTGTGCATGCGCTTGTTGACGAGTTGTTCTTTTGAATGAGAAGCTCCAAGAGTTCACGTTGGAAGGTTGAGGGGGTGCCGTCAATCATTGCCTCAGTGCCACTCTCTGTCCTCCAGGCGACGCCTTTTGTCGAAGTATTTTTCTAACAGGAAGCCTGGTTGAAATAAGTCTCATCCCTTTATTCTAAATGATTGCCAGATCAGAGGTGACTTTCCGACTACGGGATTTGGAGTCTTATTTCTTGTTGTCTGGACATCTCTGATTGGCTAACAGCAACACGACTCTACCACTGACTCTGTTTGCTCTGCAACTTTGATGTTTTATTTTCACAAATAACTCAAGCTAGAGGAGTTCTGCTGTGTGGTGGAGTTGCTAATGCTAACAGTTAGCTTCTACTAGCTGAGATGCTCTCTGCTGTTTCCTGGACGCTTAACCAACAGTCTTCCCCATCGTGAACCAAGATGGGTGAGTCCATGAATGTTAAATGACAGTGTGACGTAAATCTGTCAGGCTTTTCTAATCCTAGAGTTTCACCGTTGGTTTCTATCAGAAGCTAATGCAGACATAGGTGTAGGAGACTATTTTCATGTTAAGCCTGTATAAAAAACTCAGAGTTACCCATTATAATCAGAAATAATCATTAAAATTAGTTTTTCAGTAAAGTACACCTTTAAAAACAAATATGTCAGAACAAAAGTCAAAACTTCTAACAGAAAAAAGGGAAGGCCTGTGGCTAAACAAACTGGGACCTGACAATACAAACGACACAAATGAGAAACTGAATAATAAACTAAAGGATGGGGACTGAGACCTGCTGGACTAATGAAGAGGGACACAATCAGAGAGGGGGGCTAGGGTGAGACTGGGGAGACCTAGGACACAGGTCATGACAGACAAAGTGTTTCAGTAATTTTAACAAGTATGATTTGTTTATTCACTCAAAAAAAAGAGAGATGTCGGTGTTAGGTATTTATTCTCTTCTTCACTGTTTCTGGTTTGTTTTGGTGGTGGCGGGTCTAACCCGTCAGAGCATGGAGAACAACGCCACATGCAGAGACCATCCCACCATGGTGTCAAAGCCGTACTACAGAGTGGACCTCTTCAACAGGCAGATGACAAACGTCCTGCTCACGTCTCTCCTGGTCACAACCATAGAGCACAAAACCGTAGCTCATATCGGCACATCAGCTGGACGGCTGCTTCAAGTAAAAGAAAAGAAAATGTTTTTAGTCACGTTTTTCAATTTATTTTTAAATTTTACTTGTTATCATTTGGTATGAATAATTATTTGTGTCTGTGTTGGCAGCTTGTTTTGACCAGATCCAGTCCCATCATCTTTGCTAATTACTCCTTGGTGGAGAATCAGAGGGTTTCTTCTATCGCAGCTGTCCACTCTTCAGAGTATTTACTTTTTGTCGTTGGAGACAAGGTACAAGTCTCACTGCTTTTACTGTCCGTTTAAACGTCATATTTAATAAAGGTGTATTTATCTGAGATGACATTTGCTGTGTAGCAGGGAGCTCTTCAGGTAAACCTTCCCTGTTTTTATCAGTTAAACAACAATACACAATAACAGACAAATTTACTGCTGAATCTGAGAAAAAAGCTGAAAGTCCCACTTTGTCACCTGCACACTGTCATGATAAGTAATAAATAACAAGTTAATGGGGATGTACCATATTATCGGTCCATCATCGGCCAACACTGGCAATAATAAAATGTAACATTGGATATTTTTACTCTTTCAGTGGCACAACCTTTACATAACACGTGCATATTATACGTAAAACTCTCCAGCATCTTCTCGTCTCACTCAAAATGTCAACGCGTGGTGTATCCGAGGTCTAGTTCTTTGTTTGCTCAGCTCAGCTGGCCTAACTGGGTGTCATGTTGTACACGTGTTTAAAGTTGAAGAATGGATAATATGAGATACAGAATGTTAGTTAGCTAAAATTACTTGTTTTTTCTTTGCACTATCAAAAAATAAATTCAAGTCGACGGGTCTAAAAGAGCTATTTTCTGCTTAGCCTTAGGATCACACATATGATGTACTTCAGTTTAAATGAAAAGTAATGATGGGTGATTTTCAGCTTGTAAAAGCTTGTAATTAGCATGACTGCAAATCAGACACCAGCATGTTGCATATATGACGTCACCACAGAATCTCCTGTCCCCTAGCGTAGCTGCTACTCACCACATGGACTAGTTTATGGTGGTTCTTTCCTCCTGAATGAAGTATTTGAGGTTCGCTGGACTTACAGCCATTTTCCCTTTCTTTTACTCTGTCTCTGGTTCGATGATGTCACTTTCGTGATGCGCATTTGTAGTCTTAGACTTATTTTCACACAAAACCTAAAATAACGCTCCAACCATTAAAAAAAGTGCTTTTTTGGTTTAAAATTCACAGACATCAAAACAGTGTTTTTAACCCTGCTGACTTACATACAGTTTTTTTTATTCTTCCGGGGACCCATGGTCCAGAAGTAGATGGGCATGACTTAGGCTCTCTATACGTCTTTTTTGCTGTTAAAGAGGGGTGGGGCTTAAACCCATACTGCAGCAAGCCACTACGGGGGTTATTTTGTTCCAGGTTATGGTCAGTGTGTGAAGCTCCTTGAGGCAGTAGAAAAGAGCACACACACTGCGCCTGCAAACTGTGTGTATGTTCAGTGCAAAGAGACATCAAAGGAAAAGTGTCAGTCATTTGCCCTTTTAGGTGCCAATAGGCATGTTTGTAGGGTGAAGGATGCGACGTGTTTTTGGTTTTTGGGGGACTAGAACAGGAAAATGAAGAGACTTGGGCAGGGCATTTACAAGTTTACTTTGTGAAGAGAATCTTTTAATTTTACTGTTTAGATGATTCAGGTCCCCCAGAGAGGGCCGGGCTGTCACCACTTTGTGACCTGTGCAATGTGCCTAACGGCCCCAAAGTTCATGGGCTGTGGTTGGTGCTCTGGAGCGTGTTCGTGGAAGAGTGAGTGCCAGAGCCACTGGGGGAATGAGTCCTGCCCACCAGGGATCACTGGGGTGAGGTTTGACCTGTTTTCCAGAATATGAATGAATGAATAACCCGCTGAGCACAGGACAGTTGAAGTAATCATTCTGTTGTCTTGTTGCAGTTTTTCCCTCAGACTGCTCCTCTTGACGGTCAAACAGAGCTCACAGTGTGTGGATGGTCGTTCCAGTCTCCTTTAAAACCTCCGATCACCTCCAGAACCCACCGGGTTCGACTGGGACAGACGTCCTGCACCGTGATTCCACTCAAAAGCAACAACACTCAGTGAGTAACTGTGTGACCACAGACATTATGTTCAAACCGTTGCTTTATATTTATAAATCTGTAAGGCCCTCTAAAATTACACAATCAACAGGAGCTAGTGACATCTGCCACATGCTAGAGCTTCATATGCCATCATCTTTTGTTGGAAGCCTGCAGCAGATCACACCTCTCACTGTAGCACAAAAACTATTATACCCGTGAAATTTCATCGCCACGTGTGGTCTTTGAAAATCGTCAACAGTTTTTAAATTCTGCTGTGTGAAAAGGACCTAAGATTAGCTGTGGTAGCCATATTGAATTGGGTTGAGTTGCTCAGTTTAAGATCTGAGGTGGGTATTTCATCTCCTTTTATTTTGACAGTTAGAAATGGCAAAACTATTCCATTATCCTTGGTTCTATGGGATCTGTGGTTGCTGCTAACATGTATGGTTTTGCTGCTCTTCAGTTTAGTGTGTAAGATTCGCTCTGGCGTGACGGAGCTGTCCAAGCCAGTCCACATCACTGTAGAGGTGCGCGAGGGCAAGGTGGAAGGACGCTACTCTATTAATGGGAAGGCAGAAATGCCAGGGTTCACATTTGTGGTAATCTCTACACATAAAACACCAAAACCTGAAAATAACATTCACTTTTTAATAAATTGCCTTTAAACTTGTAAACAATGCTTGACATTCAGTTTGTGTGTAGACGCCCAACATCACAGGGATCCAGCCCAACTATGGCCCTCGTGTTGGAGGAACACTCATCACTGTGACTGGACTTCACTTGGACGCAGGCAAAACCAGAAAGGTTACTCTTAATGATGTACCCTGTCCTATCAAAAGGTGAAGATGGTCTCTGTTTACATCACACTTCTCTCCTCTGAAGTAAAGCTGTTGCCTTGCACACTTTTTATTGGTGCAACCTAATAAACATGCTCTTATTTAAATGACTGGTTTGTTTTCTACAGTGGGTCTTACTGAGTTTATAGATACTTAAAGATTCAACGCTTTTGATTTACTCTGGGTTATCTTCATCTGTTCACAAATCTGTCCGTCTGTCTGCAGGGTCACAAAGTCTACAGGAAATGTTTCATCTATCGTCTGCTTGTCCCAGTCCATGTCAGAGGTGAGGGATGTCCCGCTGAACGTTTTCATCGACAAAGCTCCTGTACACACCACAAAGGTGTTTTATTACAAGGAAAATCCAAAGGTGACAGGAGTCCTGCCTGACTGTAGCTTTGACAGGTAGGTCATTAAAAGGTCATAGATGTTACAGTAAATGATTTTCTTCACACAAAGTCGTTACACAGACCTTTTCCCCATTATTTTAATATAGAGGATCAAAGATTGTGATTGAAGGCGAGAACCTGGATTCTGTTTATCGCACCATCATCCACTTCAGACCCAACGAGAGCCACCTCAGATCTGTGACACGGGTAAACATATGCTCAGCTGTGGCTAAGGATTTAGAGAATGGCACAAGTGTTGATCACCCGAAAGTTTTCTGTCTCAGTGTTTGTGCTGGCTGTTTGCACAAACCAAAGAATGTATGAATGAATCCAAGAGCGATCAGATAAATGTCTATCTTTATTAGAAAAATGAACTCATCCCCAAAGTTCCATTTGAAGTTTGGAGAAGGCTTCAGGATAACCAAAAAAGAGAATGATGAGAACCATCTCAGCTGTGGAATTGGGGCTCCGCCAGAGTAGAGCTGATGAGAAACAACAGCAGGCAGGTCTGAGTTCATTCTCAGCTCAATGAGAAGACTTTTGGAGGATGGCCTGATGCCAGGAAGAGCAGCAAAGAAGCCATGTCTCTCCAAGACAAACATCAGAGACAGACTGCATCCCACCAAAGGTCCTGTGATTGGACAGCTGAGGACCAGAGAAAAGTCATAAAAATTCATTCACAGTTCAGCTTCAGAACAGCCATGAAGAAAGAATGGTACCTAAACATCCTCCCAGAGGAACTCCTCCAGCCTGTCACAACCTTTCCTGTCTCCCCATTCTGCTCAGTCCTGTGTCCATGTTAATTGCTCCCACCTGCCTCTCGTCTCCCAATCACTCAAGGTCCCAGCTCCTCCTGTATTTAAACCCTCCCAGTTCTGTGTTCCTTGTCTGTCCATTGTTTTCTTGTCAGCGTGCTCCTCATTAAAACCCTTTAATACATCTTTACCATCGACATATATACTGGACAATTTGTGCACATAGGCTCCAATAATACGTTTTTGTACTAAAATGGGAGGTGGCCACCACCGCCATTTTGACCGTGTCACAGGTTCCGTCAAGCCCAGACAATTCCAAAAAAAGGGAAGAGAGGAGGAGCTGAGGGTAGGGCTGTAAGGCTGGGATCAAATAACGACACCTGTCGAACTGAAGCGATGTAGCTATAAGCTAACCCAAAGCTAACACGGAGGTGGGAGCTAAGCTAACAGAGGTAGAAACCTAGCTCCAACCGGAGTTAACTGTGCACAACACCGGACCTTCGGAGTCAGAGATACGCCGGGCTGACTGCTTGGTAAAACCGGGTGGAACACAGAGGTCTCCAGAGAGCTCCACAAGCCGGCAGCCACGCGGCAGACAAACGCCACTGTGATCAGAAATGTGCCGAGCTGCCGCTGGGGAGAACCGGATGGAAAACATTGGTTTCCAACCGAGAGCTCCACAAGGCAGCAGCCCACGCTGCAGACAGGTGCAGCTGCGATCAGAGCTGAGCTGCCGCTGAGGGGAGGGGACCATACTGATAGTCGGAACCCAGCTCCACCAACATGTTATATTTCAACCCATTTTCTAAATGCACTGGGTTTTACCCTATTACATTTAAATTTCATGGTTAAACAGTACATGTTAAAATCTAAGCTCAGCTCGGCAGTGACCTAAAATACATAAATATAATTTTACTTACCGAAAAAAATGAAGTGGAGACTCCTTGGACGCTCTATTAGTGCAATTAATGCCACAGCAAGTAATTTTGTCCAACAATTGCACAAAAAATATCCATAATAGAATGCACAAAAGCTACAACTAATGGTCTAAGTTGAGAGACTGAAAATGACCGAACAGTTTCGAGGCCAGACCGAGGCTCTACTGAGGCCTTTCCACGGAGCTAGCTCTGTGGTCACGTGGGTCTGATGCTCATTAATTATACAGAATTTTAGGTTTTTAATACACTTAAACAGAAGAGTGAGAAAAAAATTCACCCCCTCAGAGTGGTCATGAGTGTAAACTAGATCATTTAAACCAAAAACATGTTTTGGTACCAGGCTGTAAACATGTTTATTTCTGCTGTGAAATTGGTATTTTTAACATGGGAGTCAATGAGGATTTGCTCGCTTCTGACACCGGCCCCTAGTGGATGAGGGTGGAACTGCAATTTATTTCACTTCCGCATTGGCCTCACTTTCAGAACCGAATTATGGGGGCTTGGTCTTTACCGGGCTTTTTTTTTTGACTGACCTGCATTTGGATCCTCAGTTCAGCTCTTCAACCCAACAGTACTCCTGACACAGCCATCTATTAACAGTTTGGTGATGATCAATGTCTTCTCGAGCATTATGAGCACCCAGCCAGAAGGATGATGGCATAACTAATTAGGTCAGGAAAAAAACAGCAACATGTTGGGTCAAGGTCCAGGAAATCCCCCAGACCACAATCCAATTGAGAACTTGTAGTCTATCCTCAGGAGGCAGTAAGACAAACAGAAACCCACAAATATTGACAATTTCATGCATGAATGAGCTCCATCACTCAGGAGTTGGTCCAGAAGCTGATTAGCAGCATGTCAGAGTGAGCTACAGAGGTCAAGAAAAAAGAAAAACTAACTCTCAAATTACAACTATTTTGATAAGCAATGATAAATAAGCATTATGCATTACTCCAGAATGAGAGTTACATGATGCATTACTATTTCCAAACTAGTAATTTAGATTAAAGCTGCTTACAAGTCACTGTGCATTTAGTTTTAATCATTTTTCTTTGTAAAAAGTCATATTTGCTTTCTTACACGAGTTTTGTCATGTTTGTGATACGTGGCATATTCAGCATGAGGACAGCTCTGGCGTAATATGCACCAATCAGCCAGGAACATAAACAGGGAGGATGGAGACGCCTTTTCTAGCTAGAAATAATGTCGCTACTTTGAATTAGCGTTTAGCTTTAACAACATGAAAAATCTGAGGAAACAGTTGCAGGAAGGTTGTCACTAGTTTGTGTTTTCATTTTTTGATAAAAATACTTTTTTTTAAGTAACTTTTCAAGGAATGAATCATTAATCAGTAGTCAGATTACTGTTTCAAGGTAGCAATGGCAACACTGTTTATAAACTTAAAGATTGAATATGAAACAGTTTAATAAAAAGCTATATTTAAAAAAACGATACCGCCACGGGGCATTTGATGTGTTTCATCCTTCGGTGAATTCACCGCACCGGTGCGGCCGGCGCGCACTCCACTATATTTGCGGTCGGTAGATCTTTTAGAACTGGTTCAAAGGTAACTCATAAGGTGAAAGATAATAGAGAAAGGACATAAAAATAGTCAAAAAAACTAGTTCCTTTTTGTACCTGGTGGTTGCAACAAACAGACACCATTGAAATAATTTGTTAATTGTTAATTTATTTTCTCACTCAGCAGTTTCATCATTCATGCAAAATACAATCATCAGCAGTCTCCTAAGTGAAAAAGGGGGAGGAAGAAGAAGTCTTGTATAACCTACTCCTTTCTACTTCATACAATATAATTTACAGAATGGCCTTATACACAAACCAAGTATACAACTTCCTCATCTTTGTAAACAAATCACAATAAAACTTATCAATATACTTATTCAATATTTACTTATCAATCATACGATTCCATGATTTTTTCTTTATATAGTCTGTTAAATTGATCGGTAGTTAAACATTTTTTCAGGTCATAATCCAGATTATTCCATAATTTTACTCCATATACTGAAATACACATTTGCTTTAATGTTGTTCGTGCAAAAACTCTTTTAAACTCGGGCTTCTTTCTATTTTTCTATCATTTGAAATCAAAACAAAAAACTTCTGTAATGTCACTGGCAGTAACCTCTTTTTTGCCCTGAACATAATTAGTAAAGTTTTCAAATTAACCAAATCCCTGAATTTCATAATTTTTGATTCAACAAAAAGTCTATTGGTATGTTCTCTAGCATCTACTTTATATATAATTCTCATAGCTTTCTTCTGGAATAAAAACAAAGGATTAGTGTTTGTTTTATATGTGTTGCCCCAAACCTCTATACATTAAGTAGAGTATGGAACAATAATGAATAATATAATATATGAAGTGTTGATGACTCCAAAAATACTTTTTGCTTTATTTAAAAGTCCAATACTTTTGCACAGTTTTTGTTTTATATATTTTATATGGGGTTTCCAATTAAGTTTATGATCCAAGATGACCCCTAAAAATCCTACTTCATTTACTCTTTCAACTGAAGTACCATCTTTGGACAATGTAACAGAATCATCTGTCTTCCTGTTACCAAAAATCATGAATTTCGTTTTATTCTAATTTATAAATAGTTTATTGTCCATAAACCACTTCTTAAGTTTAGTCATCTCACAATCCATATTTTCCCAAATAATTTGTAAGTTATTCCCAGAACAAAATATGATTATATCATCAGCAAACAAAATGAACTGTAATATTTTGGACACATCACAAATATCATTAATATACAAATTATAAAGCTTAGGTCCCAACACAGAACCCTGTGGGACTCCATATGTAATAATTTGAGAATCTGAAATTTCATCTTCTGACTGTACAAATTTATTTCTTTTAGTCAGATAACTACTCAACCAATCATGAGCTATCCCTCTTATCCCGCAATTCTTTAACTTAGAAAGTAAAAAACTATGGTATATGGTATCAAATGCTTTTCTTTAATCAATAAACAGACCTGCTGTGTTTTGCTTCCTTTCTACTGCTGCTGTAATTTCTTCATTTAATTCTAGTAATTCCAAGGATGTAGATTTATTTGATCAAAATCCATACTGATTGTCACTTAGCAGTTTATTGTTTTCAATAAAGTTGTATAGTTTCTGAGTGAACCATTTTTCAAGGACTTTAGAAAACTGGGGAAGCACTGAGATTGGTCTGTAATTATCAAAGCTATGTCTATGACCATTTTTAAATATCGGAATTACTTTAGCGATTCTCATTTTTTCTGGAAATATACCATTCTGACAGACAAATTACAAACATAAGTAAGTGGTTTAACAACATACTCAATTGTTTTCTTTACTATAGTCATGTCAATCCCATGACAATCTAGGGACATTTTATTTTTTACTTTTCTTTACTATTGTCAATATTTCATTTTACTTACATCTCCCAAAATATAGACTATAGAATTCTACTCCCTCCTGGTATTTTTACATCTTCCTTAATTTTTGTTTCCATAGATTTGGCCAGACTTGGCCCTATGTTTACAAAAAATGAATTAAATTCATTCACCACCTCACTTTTATCCCTCAGAACTTTATCTCCTTTAATAAAGTAATCTGGACAATTGGCGTGAAAAGACCTAGGTCTTACAACGCTATTCAAGATTCTCCATGTTCTTTTCATATTTTCATATTTCATATTCCATGTTCTTTACTTTCCTTCAACCTTAAATTATGATAATCTTTTTTTTGCTTGCCTTATTATTGTTGTCAATTTATTTTTATAAGTCTTATACTTCATTTCTGTGCTTTTAGATCGAAGTCTGACGAAATTTCTATATAATCTATTTTTTCTCCTACAGGATTTTAGTAGTCCCTTAGTTAACCAAGGTTTTACATCAACATTTTTCTTTTTTTTACATGTCAGTATTGGACAATTCTTATCATAAAGGGTTGTATATGTTTTAAAAAAATGTATCATATGCTATGTTCACATCTTTAACATAATCTTCACTCCAGTTTTCCTTTAACAGGTCATTACAAAATTTTGTTATTGCTTCCTCTGACCTTATTTTAATATGCTTTATCTGTTCAACTTCTTTGGTTATTTTTTTAATTAGACTATAATGTATTATGAATATTGGTAGGTGATCGCTCATATCACTTATTAAAATACCACTATTAACTGCCTTATGTATTTCATTTGTATAAATATTGTCAATTAGTGCAGCACAGGTACTGGTAACTCTGGCTGGCTTATGGGCCATTCCCATCTGTACCGGGCCGGCCTGGGCCGGGTAGCGTAGGTTGTTTACATATCTGGGTGGCCTGGTATTTTTCCGGGCCAACCAAGGCTCATTCTCAGCCCTCTTCTCGAGGGGGTCTGCTTCAGGCCGACCAGGGCCAACACACCCACTGCTGACAGCAAATTCACACCTTCCATTAGAGCAAGCCTCTGATTGGTGGGTCGAATCAGCCCACATGGGCTTAAGGCAAGGATGTGTGGAATCAACCGGGCCAGGCTGGGGCCGACTGGGGCTACCCGGCCCGGGCCGACCCAGTACAGATGGGAATTGCCCATTAGTAATCACAGGATATAAACTCCTACTGGACATTGCATGTGCAAAATCTGTAGTGGTTTTGTGGTTTTCTTGGTTAAGTAAATCAATATTGAAATCTCCACATATTAACCAGTTTTTTTTTGTCATTTAATCCATCTATAAGATTTTCACACCTTTCTCTAAAACATTAAATTTTAGAACCTGGTGTTCTATAAACACAAGCTACTATAATATTTCTTGTTTTTTCCATCTCGATTTCAACTGCTACACATTCCATCACATCTTCCAAGGCTACTGACATTCACTACTATTTTACAATTCAATGAACTTTTAACATACAATGGAACCCCTCCACCTTTATTCTTAACTCTATTTTTATAATACAAATCATACCCTTCTATAACAAAATCAATACCCTTTTTTCATTTAACCATGTTTCAGATAAAGCAATCACTTGGAAGTGGCTTTTCAATGTTTTCAAGCAATCATTCATCTTATCAAAGGTTGCATAAAGACTTCTACAATTAAAATAGATAAGTGAAAAATTATCTAGATCAATAGAATCATTAAATTGATCATTTGTACAATATGTACAGTTGTCATTAATTGCATTTAGTAGATTACTATCTGGATCAATATTGGTTTCATAGTCAAGTGTTTTATATTCTGCAGCTTCAAATCTTTTCAAGGATTTTTCAGCTGATTTTACCATAGCTATTTTTCCAAAAGTACCTAATCTCTTGTGTATCTCAAGAGACCTTGACTCCTTCATCAGTTCATGGCCGGGAATTCTTCTCCTTCAACTTCCATCCTGTGCTCCTCAGTATTGATTCCAGATCTTCCCTTTCTTCTGGAATATTCATCTTTACTCCAAACTCACTTAATCCAATTGCAGCAGCCTGGGGATCATTATATAGTCACACTTTCCCGTCCTCACAGAAGATGTTTAGTCTAGCTGGAAACAGAATCCATGACTTAATTTTCCTTTCATTGAGTATTTTCCGCACTTTCTTGTATTTTGTACGCTGCTTAAACACAGCTATTGTAAAGTCCTAGTCGAAGTAGATCTTTTGGTCCTTCACTTGTATATTTCTTTTTCTCCAAGCAGCTTCTAGTACTTTCCGTTTCATAGCATATGATTGGAACTGAACCAGAATCGCTCTGGGGCGCTCCTTTCGTCCTGTCTTCAGCCCAACTCTGTGTGCCTTCTCAATATGCAGTTCATCAGCCACTTCCAGCTTTTCCCAAGCCAATTTGATTACAAAATCAATGATGTTATTTCCTTCACAATCTTCTGGTACCGAGTAGATTCTTATATTTTTTCTGTGGGTTTGGCTTTCAAGTTCTTTACATTTTATTTCTAATTGTTTTTGCACTTGAAGCATTTGTATTAACACTTTGGAGGTTTTCATTGCATGATCTTCGTTCTCAGCAATTCTCTGTTCAGCTTCCTCCATTCTTTTTTTAATGTTCATGAAATCTACTCGTAGCTCGTTCATTTCGGCTTTCAATGCTCCAAAACTGACTGATGTTTCAGTTCGAAATTCCTTCAGTTATTTAAGTATTTCTGCCAAACCTGATGATTTGATCGGTGACATGTCCTCAGTTGTTTCCTCTCGATTTTTCTCCATTTGTTTTTGCTCATCTGCGTCCATTTGTTTGAAAGACTGCTTTTGTCTTCCTTTTGACATCTTTCAACACTCCAGTTGTAAATTTATCAAGTTGCAGATGTTTTCCTTGTTTCAAATAGTTTTAATTGTTTGCAGAGACTCACACCAGCACAGCTTGTCCAGCGGCCATCTTGACACACCCTCCACAGGAAATTAGATCAGCAGGAACTCTGAGAGGCTGCAGGCACATCAGTGAGTTTGCGGCTGCTGCGCAGGGGGAGGGCTGAAGCAGGGGAACAGCAAAGATGCAGAAACTACCGTTGTTAAAAGAGATGTGTGTTAACTTAGAAAATGTGGGTGCAATTTAAATTACTTGTAACCCCCCCCACCCACCCACCCACCCCCTCACCCCCCTCCCGTGCGTGTACCTTGCTGGGCTGCTGTGGCTACCATGTAGCTCATCATCACCAGCGTGTGTATGACTCTCTAGTTTAAAGCACTTTGGAGTCTATGATTTTGAAAAGCACTAAACAAATGAAAACTTAGTGAAAATCAACACCTGTGTCATTCTCAAAACCATTGGCTATGGCTTCACTTTCACCTGACCTTCTACTGGGTGTAGTTCTAAAATCTGTGGTACAGCCTGTCAAAGTGTTGTGTTTAACTTTTGCTGCAGGAGTGTATCGGCAGGTCTTTGCCCACCAGGATGGAGTGTATCACTCCTGTCTTCCAAAGAGATGAGACAGAAGAAGGACACCTGTCTTTTGACATGGATGGAGCACTGGGCCTTTGGAACAAAGACTTCTCCTACCACCCGTACGGTGAGCCGATTCCTTTTGAAACAGAAGGACACGTGCTCAGTTTGTACCCTGGGTTTGATGAAGTGTCGCTGCATGTAAGTCACTAGGTTTTAATCTAAACAGAGTTCTTCTTATGGTGAAATATTTTCTCTGAAATGCCTTCCATTTTTCTTGGAACTCCTTGTTCACAGCATAAAAAGCTGAACCTGGTGAGCTCCTGCATGACCATCACCATGACAGTAGCAGATGTTGACTGTGATGCCAAAGTCCTGGATAATGAGATAACCTGCAGGATTCCTAAAAACCTAACCATTCCCAGTGAGGGGCTTCCAGTGAAGGTTAGTTGGGTTGTTTAGAAGATGATTAGCTCAATTACCTTGAGTCAACACCACAGTTCAGTTTACATCATGTTGCATAGACCCCATTATAGTCACTCATTACTAATCTTTCCTGAAGGTTGTATACAGTAGTTAAACTTTCATTTAAGTACCAACTTCAGGAAAAAGCAAAAGGACAGTAAATAACTAACATATCAGGTTTTAGACAATTTAGTAGAACTAGTAAATGTAAGTAATTCTGGAGTAGAATATGAAGAGGAGGCATACCTTCATCTGGTCAATAAAATGCACATGTAGATACGCACTCACCTAAAGGATTATTAGGAACACCTGTTTAACATCTCCTTAATGCAGTTATCTAATCAGCCAATCACATGGCAGTTTCTTCAATTCATTTAGGGATGTTGTCCTGGTAAAGACAATCTCCTGAACTCCAAACTGAGTGACAGAATTGGAAAGAAAAGTGATTTAAGCTATTTTGAGCGTGGCATGGTTGTTGGTGCCAGACGGGCCGGTCTGAGTATTTCACAATCTGCTCAGTTACTGGGATTTTCACCCACAACCATTTCTAGGGTTTAAAAAGAATGGTGTGAAAAGGGAAAAACATCCAGTATGCAGCAGTCCTGTGGGCGATAATGCCTTGTTGATGCTATACATTAGAGGAGAATGGGCCGACTGATTCAAATTGATAGAAGAGCAACTTTGACTGAAATAACCACTCTTTACAACCGAGGAATACAGCAAAGGTAATATCCGGTAACAAGATGGCATCTGTGCTTGGCTTAGCCGTGGTCACCGGCCACTTTTTCAAATTTTTCTCCACTAACCTCCTCTTTTCCACCTTGTTCCTGTCTGCAATCCTCTTCAGTAGTGTCCCTGCTACCATGTCCTATGATCACCAGACTCTTTTGTCCTTCCGTTCATTCACAATAGCTCAAGATGCATCGAGGATTTACCTCCCTGTTTATTTACGTGAGTGGCTCGCTGGCCCAGAGCCAAACGATGATTTCTACCAGGACGCTTTCCTTCAGGAGTTTATCGACGTTCTATCCTCCACTGTGAAGCTGTCCAGACTGGTTGGTGACTTTAACATCCACGTTGATGATCCCTCTGATCACATTGCATTGACCTTCTCCAGCCTTATGGACTCCTTCAGCTTTATCCAGCATGTTTCTTTCCCCACACACACCAGGGGACACACTCTGGACCTTGTTTTTACCCTTGGTCTAAATGGTGACAGTGTTTGTCCTGAGGACGTTTATATTTCAGATCACCATTGCATTTTCTTTAACTTGTCAGTTTCTGCGTCCACACCTTCTGCTCGCCGTCTGGTTAGTTCTTGTTTTCTTAATGAGATCACAGCTAGCAATTGTTCTGCTGCTTTTGATCCAACCTGTTCTTCTGATAACGACCCAGATTCCTTAACTTCTCAGTTTAACGAGTACTGCCTCTCCATTCTGGACAACATCTGTCTTGTCAGAACCAGATCAGTTCCTGCAGTGAACCCTACTCCCTGGTTTAATGACAGCCTTCGCAGCCTGAAGCACCAATGCAGAAAAATTGAGCGTTTGTGGAAGAAAACCCATCTCCTCGTCCATCTGCTGCATCTAATGGATCTTCTGACATCCTTTAACTCTGCAGTCAGAGACATGAGGGTAGCCTATTTCTCCAACCTGGTGTCCCAGAGCAAAGGGAATCCCAAGGTGCTGTTTAACACCATCAGCAGCATTGTCTCTCCTGCCTCTCCTACAGCCTCCATCCACTCTGTTGCAGACTGTGAGAACTTTCGGTCTTTCTTTGTGGACAAAGTCAATAAGGTTAGATCTAGCATCTCTCCTTCAGCCTCATCTCTGCCTCTCCCGACTCCAACCAGGCCCATCATCCTAGATAGCTTTGCTCCTGTTTCTTTGCCTGAGTTAACCAAACTAGTTAGCTCTATGAAGACCTCTGCATGCCCCCTCGACATCTTACCCTCATCTTTGTTTAAAAGTGCTTTTCAGTCCATCGGTCCCAGCGTGCTCTCTATAATTAATGCTTCTCTGGTTTCTGGTCAGGTTCCTGCTTACTTTAAGAACGCTGTAATCCACCCACTTCTTAAAAAACCGAGTCTCAACCCCTCTCTCCAGAGCAGCTTCAGACATCTCTAAACTTCCGTTCATCTCCAAGATCTTGGAAAAGGTTGTGGCTAAACAACTCACAGCTGCTCTTGATGAGCATAACATCTATAATCGCTTCCAGTCAGGTTTTCGTAGAGCTCATTCTACTGAAACAGCTTTTCTTAGGGTCTCTAATGACCTTCTGACTCACAGTGATGCAGGGGACTGTTCTGTTCTGGTCCTGCTGGACCTGACTGCAGCCTTCGACACTGTTGACTATCACCTGCTACTGGAGAGGCTGAGAGACTGGGTAGGCCTATCAGGAACTGCTCTGGAGTGGTTCTCCTCTTATCTTTCTGAGCGTTCCTTTTCTGTGGCTGTCTCCAAGTTTAGGTCCTCCACTACTACCCTCTTCCATAGTGTCCCACAAGGTTCTGTGCTGGGGCCCCTACTCTTCCTCCTCGCTCTGTTTCCTCTTCAGCACATCCTGAGTTCCTTCAAAGGAATCTCCTACAATCTTTATGCAGATGACATCCAACTGTACATCTCCTTTAAGCCCCAAGAGATGTCTAAGCTGCAGCTGTTACACTCCTGCTTAGACTCTATCAAAACCTGGATGGTGGGAACTTTCTACAGCTGAATGAAGATAAGACTGAGATCCTCATCTGTGCCCCAGACAAGCTGGTTCCCAAAGTCAGAGACTCTCTTGGTCAGCTTGCTTCCCACACCAAACCTTCCGTCAGGAATCTTGGCGTGACCTTTGACCCAGCTCTCACCCTGGATTCTCATGTTAGTTCTCTTGTTAGCTCTTCCTTCTTCCATCTCAGGAACATTGCTAAGCTGAGTCCTATTCTGTCCCGCTCTGAACTTGAGACAGTTATCCACACCTTCATCTCTTCATGCTTAGACTACTGTAACTCTCTTTTCACGTGTCTGAGCAGAACCTCCCTGAACCGTCTACAGGTGGTTCAGAACGCCTGTGCTCGGCTTCTGACCAAGTCCTCCAAACACACCCACATCACCCCGCTTCTCCTCCAGCTTCACTGGCTGCCAGTCAACTTCAGGGTTCATTTCAAGATCCTGGTTCTGGTCTATAGGGCCTTACATGGACAAGCACCATCTTACATTGGTGATCTTCTCAGTCCCTACACCCCCAGCAGGTCCCTGAGGTCCAGTGATCAAAGCCTACTGGTTGTGCAGCACCAGGCTAAAGAGCAAAGGTGACAGATCATTTGCTGCTGTGGCCCCCAGACTCTGGAACTCTCTCCCCCTGAACCTGAGACCAGTGGACTCAGTGGTCTCCTTTAAAAAGCAGCTGAAGACTCACCTGTTAAGGCTTTTGTGTGATCTTCATCACCCTCTCCTTATTCTGCTCTCCCCACCTATTCCACCTTCTTCAGGATCCACTGATTTCCCTCTTTCCTGTTCACTCTCTCTCTTTCTTTACATATTACATCACAATTGTCTATTTTTGCTCATTTAAAATACATTTTTAGTCATTTTCTAAATTCTTTTTTATATTTTTACATTTTTTGTTTTTGTGAAGTGCCTCATGATTTTTATCTTGAGGGGCGCTATAGAAATGATACTTTCTTCTTCTTCTTCTTCTTCTTCTTCTTCTTCTTCTTCTTCTTCTTCTTCTTCTTCTTCTTCAAAGCATTTGTGAAGCCACAACACGCACAACCTTGAGGCGGAGGGGCTACAACAGCAGAAGACCCCACCGAGTGCCACTCATCTCCACTACAAATAGGAAAAAGAGGCTACAGTTTGCACCAGCTCACCAAACTTGGACAGTTGACGACTGGAAAAATGTTGCCTGGTCTGATGAGTCTCAATTTCTGTTGAGACATTCAAATGGTAGAGCCAGAATTTGGTGTAAACAGAATGAGAACATGGATCCATCATGACTTGTTACCACTGTGCAGGCTGGTGGTGTAATGGTGTGTGTGTGTGTGTGTGTGTGTGTGTGTGGGGGGGGGGGGGGGGGGGGGGTTCTTGGCACACTTTAGGTCCCTTAGTGCCAACTGGGCATGGTTTAAATGCCACAGACTACCTGAGCATTGTTTCTGACCATGTCCATTCCTTCATGACCACCATGTACCCATCCTCTGATGACTACTTCCAGCAGGATAATGCACCATGTCATAAAGCTCCAATCATTTCAAATTGGTTTCTTGAACATGACGATAAGTTCACTATACTACAACGGCCCCCACAATCACCAGATCTCAACCCGATAGAGCATCTTTGGGATGTGGTGGAACGGGAGCTTCGTGCCCTGGATGTGCATCCCACACGTCTCTATCGACTCCAAGATGCTGTCCTATCAATATGGGCCAAGATTTCTAAAGAATGCTTTCAGCCCCTTGTTGAATCAACGCCACGTAGAATTAAGGCAGTTCTGAAGGCAAAAGGGGGTCAAACACGTATTAGTGTGGTGTTCCTAATAATCCTTTAGGTGAGTGTAAATCATGGAGTTAGTTGCAAATACATGTTCAAAGTGAGTGTGTGACATCAACAACTACCAGCTGAAAATTATGTAGAAAATTCTTCAAAATTCACAAAACTTTAACTAATTATGCAAAAACTAAAATACTGTACATCAAAATACCAGTTAAGTCAGATAAGGTCATACTTACTGTGACCCGTTTTAACTTTTCTCCAGAGAGGGTGAGGTTTTCTCACCTTTTCCAGGTAAATTTCTGACAGGACATTAGAACAGATGCCAGTGATCACATCATTACTATATTCGGAGTTGCATTGCTACTCTTGCTGGCTGTGAGGAAGAGTAGTCATTACATTATATTGTCTCCACTCCTCAGATCTCCATCAATGGTCAGGTTCACCATGTTGGCACTGTGGTGAGGGTCAGCAACCACTACATGGTGGGAATAGTTCTGGGAATCCTGGCAGCTCTGGTGGCTGGGGCAGTGCTGGCCTTCGCTGTTATGAAACATCTGAGGAAGAAGAAGAAAAGTGAGTATATCACCCGTGTGTGTGGACCTTGATCTGACACAACCGTTGCCAGGATATGGTTTTGGATTGGAAGCTTTCAACTAGAATATCTCAAGTGTGGTTTTGGATGTACATGTACTCTTCCTTTTTGAGGTTGATGATTAAACACGTGTTGTGTTTCAGCGTCCACATTAGAAACGCGGTTAGTCCACAGTTGTGCTCGTTCTGGTGCAAATAATGCTGAGAGGTCTCCAGTTGGAGACTACAGAAGAGGTGAACTTCTAAACTTGTACCATCAGTGTGATCTTTATTATCCTTTTAAATAACTTTCTTTATCTGGACCTTTCCAAGTGGTATCCCTGAGTCCTCCAACCCCCTTGGTGGGACCAGTGGTGTTTCCAAGCCTGGTGTATACTACGAGAACAGTAGATCCAACCTTCACTCCCCTCATGCCGGCAGAAAAGATCTCCATCTCCAGCTTTAGGCCAAACCTGCTGGAAGAAGTGAAGGATGTGCTTATCCCTGCAGAGATGCTCATAGTGCAGCGGCATCGGATCATAGGAAAGGGTAGGAGAGCACTTGTCACATCTGGTTCTCATAACTTAGTAGTAGTTGTAATTTATTGTTCTGTTGTATTCATTGCAGGCCATTTTGGAACAGTCTATCATGGCTACCTCACAGACCCCAAGAACAAAGAAATCCACTGTGCAGTCAAGTCTTTAAATAGTTAAGTTTCACAATAAAATTCAAGTCATGTCTTAGAAAAGGACCAGAAATTGTGTGATGCTGGACAAATGACTGAGGTAAGTACAATGTACTTCCACCATCCATTAATGTGTGTGTGTGTGTGTGTGTGTGTGTGTGTGTGTGTGTGTGTGTGTGTGTGTGTGTGTGTGTGTGTGTGTGTGTGTGTGTGTGTGTGTGTGTGTGTGTGTGTGTGGGTGGGTGGGTGGGTGGGTGTGTGGGTGTGTGTGGGTGTGTCCAGGAATAACAGATGTGGAGGAGGTGGAGGAGTTTCTAAAGGAAGGCATCATAATGAAGGGTTTCCACCACAGCAACGTGTTGTCTCTGCTGGGCATCCTGTTGCCACAGGAAGGCCTCCCTCTGGTGGTGCTGCCATACATGAAACACGGTGACCTGCGGCACTTCATACGCTGCGAGAAGAGGGTGAGAAACCTGCAGCAAAACTATTCCATCTCATAATCTACCTGCAAGCTTACGAAGTATCCAATAATGAATGTTTTATGTTTGCTTAGAACCCCACTGTGAAGGATCTGATTGGCTTTGGGCTGCAGGTCGCTAAAGGGATGGAGTATTTGGCTCAGAAGAAGTTTGTGCACAGAGATCTTGCAGCACGTAATTGCATGTGAGTCACCAGAATGTGTAAGCCAGGGTTTGTGCAAGTTTAATTTAAGACCTTTAAAAGAGAAATACCTGCTGAAAAAGGATTAGGTAAAAAGCTACTGAAACACCACTGACTGATACTTTAGTGTCTTTATGATCTCATTCACATTTAGTAACATTAGATGCTGAAGATAGCAAAGTTTTTTTCCCTAAAATAATTTTTTGTGACATTACAGGTGCCCGTCATAAAATTAGATTATCATGACAAAGTATATTTATTTCAGTAATTCCATTCAAAAAGTGCAACTTGTATATTAGATTCATTCATGACACACAGACTGATATATTTCAAACTTTTCTTTATTTAATGTTGATGATTATAATTGACAACTGATGAAAATCCTAAATTCAGTATCTCAGAAAATCAGAATATTAACTGAGACCAGTGCAACAAAAGAAATGTTTAGAAATGTTAGCCAACTGAAAATATGAACATGAAAAGTATGAGCATGTTCAGCACTCAACATTCAGTTGGGCTCCTTTGACCTGGATTACTGCAGTCCATCACTCTGTGGCTCTGCTTAGGTGTTATGAGAGCCCATGCTGCTCTGATAGTGGCCTTCAGCTCTTCTGAATCGTTGGGTCTGGCGTATTGCATCTTCCTCTTCACAACACTGCATAGATTTCCTATGAGGTTAAGGTCAGGCCAGTGTGCTGGCCAATCAAGAACAGGGATACCATGGCCCTTAAACCAGGGACTGGTAGCTTTGGCGCTGTGCGCAGGTTCCAAGTCCGTCATCGTCGTCTTCCTCCGTATATCCGGGTCCGGCTCGTGGGGGCAGCATGCCAACTAGGGAGCTCCAGACCGTCCTGTCCCCGGCCATCTCCACCAGTTCCTCTGGCAGGACCCCAAGGCGTTCCTGGACCAGATTGGAGATGTAACCTCTCCAACGTGTCCTGGGTCGACCCGGGGGCCTCCTGCTGGCAGGACATGCCCGAAACACCTCTCCGGGGAGGCGTCCAGGAGGCATCCTGACCAGATTCCCAAACCACCTCAACTGGCTACTTTTGATCTGGAGGAGCAGCGGTTCTACTCCGAGTCCCTCCCGAATGTCCGAGCTCCTCACCCTATCTCTGAGGCTGAGCCCGGCCACCCTACGGAGGAAACTCATTTCGGCCGCTTGTATCCGCAGTCTCGTTCTTTCGGTCATTACGCAAAGCTCCTGACCATAGGTGAGGATTGGGACGTAGATCGACCGGTAAATCGAGAGCCTGGCTTTCTGGCTCAGCTCCCTCTTCACCACAACAGATCGGCTCAGCGTCCGCATCACTGCAGACGCTGAACCAATCCGCCTGTCAATCTCCCGGTCCCTCCTACCCTCACTCGTGAACAAGACCCCGAGATACTTAAACTCCTCCACTTGAGGTAGGACCTCTCCCCCGACCCGGAGTTGGCAAGCCACCCTTTTACGGTCGAGAACCATCGTCTCAGATTTGGATGTGCTGATTCTCATCCCAGCCACTTCACACTCTGCCGCGAACCTACCCAGCAAGAGCTGAAGGTCAGAGCTGGATGAAGCCAGGAGGACCACATCAGAACAGGAACTGCCCCCGATGACCACGCAATGTTGCAGAGACGTGTCAACCATGACAGCCCTACAACATCCATAGCCTTGAGATACCCAGGGCAAACCTCATCTGCCCCTGCTGCTGTGTAGTTGTTTGACTACCTCAGCAACTTCTGCCCCCGAGATTGGACAGCCCGTCCCCAGGTCTCCCGGCTCTGGTTCCTCCTCGGAATGCGCATAGGTGGGATTGAGGAGCTCCTCAAAGTATTCCTTCCACCGTCCGACTATAACCCCAGTTGACGTCAGCAGCTCCCCATCCCCACTGTAAACAGTGTGAGCGAGTTGCTGCCTTCCTCTCCTGAGGCGCCGGACAGTTTGCCAGAACCTCTTTGGAGCCGATCGATAGTCTTTCTCCATGGCCTCACCAAACTCCTCCCACGCCTGAGATTTTGTCTTGGCAACTGCCACTGCTGCACCCCGCTTGGCTATCCGGTACCTGTCTGCTGCCTCCGGAGACCCACAGACCAGCCACGCCCTGTAGACCTCCTTCTTCAGCCTGACGGCTCCCCGAACCTCTGGTGTCCACCAGCAGGTACGGGGGTTGCCACCATGACTGGCACCGGCCACCTTGCGACCACAGCTAGCAACAGCTGCCTCAACAATCACAGAGTGGAACAAAGCCCACTCAGAGTCAATGTCCCCCACTGCTCTCAGGATGCGGTCAAAGCTCTGCCGGAGGTGGGAGTTGAAGACCGTCCTAACAGGTTCTTCTGCCAGGCATTCCCAGCAGACCCCCACTATGCGCTTGGGTCTGCCAGGTCTACGCGGCATCTTCCCCTGCCATCTGATCCAACTCACCACCAGGTGGTGATCAGTTGACAGCTCCACTCCTCTCTTCACTCAGGTGTCCAAAACATACGGCCGCAGGTCAGATGATACGACTACAAAGTCTATCATCGACCTGCGACCTAGGCTGCCCTGGTACCATGTGTACCGATGGGCATCCTTATGTAATAACATGGTGTTCGTTATGGCCAAACTGCGGCTTGCACAGAAGTCCAATAACGAAACACCTCTCGAGTTCAGATCAGGCGGGCCGTTCCTCCCAATCACACTCTTCCAGGTCAAGCTGTCATTGCCCACGTGAGCATTGAAGTTCCCCAGCAGGACAATGGTGTCCCCTGATGGAGCACTATCTAGCACTCGTCCCAGGGACTCCAAAAAGGGTGGGTACTCTGAACTGATATTTGGCCCATGAGCACAAACAACAGTCAGGACCCATTCCCCGACCCGAAGGCGCAGGGAAGCTACCCTCTCGTCCCCCGGAGTAAGCCCCAACACACAGGCAGAGAGTCTTGGGGCTAACAAAAAGCCAACCTCAGCCCTCCGCCTCTCACCCGGAGCAACTCCAGCAAAGGAGAGTGTCCAACCCCTCTCAAGGACTTGGGTTCCAGAGCCAATACTATGTGTCGAGGTGAGTCCGACTATATCTAGCCTGTACCGCTCAACCTCTGCCACAAGCTCCTGCTCCTTCCCCACCAGCGTGGTGACGTTCAATGTCCCAAAAACCAGTTTTCTTGTCCGGGGATCGGACCGCCAAGGCTCCCGCCATGGTCTGTTACCCGATCCACATTGCACCGGACCCTTCATGTTCCTCCCGCGGGTGGTGGGTCCACAGTTGGATGAGCCCATGTATCCGGTTCGGGCTGGGCCCGGCCGGGCCCCATGGGCGAAAGCCCGGCCACCAGGTGCTCGCTCACGGGCCCCAACCCCAGGCCTGGCTCCAGGGTGGGACCCCGGTAACCCTCCGGGCCAGGTACTCTGACTCTTTGAATTTACTTCCATGAAAGATCCTGTCCTGTTAGAAAATTAAATCTGCATCTCCATAAAGTTGGTCTGCTGACCAACTTTATGGAGGAAGCATGAAGTGCTCTAAAACTTCCTGGTATGGCTGCGTTGACCTTGGATCTCAGAAAACACAATGGACCAACAGCAGCAGATGACATCCAAATACAGATTTATTTATATAGCACATTTATCAACAGCATGACAGCTGATCAAAGTGCTGGAAATACGATAAAAGGAAACAAGATAAAATAGTCGAAGAGGTCAAATATGAACTGAGTGAAATAACTCAAGGGAAATATCTGGTTGCAGCTAAGAACTTTAGCAAAATCAACTACAAAAGTGCTAAAAACAACACAAGAATACTAAAAATTTTAAAAGAGAGAACAAATTAGGAAATGATAAAACCTGTAAACAATCACGCCAGCTACAGGGATAGATGGGGCCAATCGAACCGAGAGTGGCAAGCTATTCCAAAGCTTCAGAGCTATGTGAACAAACGCACGTTCACCACGAATTTTTCACCACATCTTTGGAGCACACATCAAGAGTTGATCCACCAAGTGAGGAGACCTAGAGGACACATAGCCATGTTATGCACGATTTCACCCTGTAGGTCAGTGGGAGCCAGTGTAGCTCAGCTACAACTGGGGTTATATGACAATATTTTTTTGTTCCAGTGAAGAATCTGGCAGCAGCATTTTGGACTTTCTGAAGGAGGTCGATCGTAGTCTCATTCACACCAGTCAAAAGAGAGTTTGCATAGTCAAGCCTAGATGTAATAAAGGTGTGAATACACACTCCAGATGTTTTTGTTTCAGGATGTTCTTAAGAGGCCTTTTTCTGGCAGGATGAACATAACAGGACTTTACGGTGGCATTTATCTGTTTGACTAATGACAGATCTATATCTAGTCTAAGCCCCAGACTGATCACCGTGGGACTAACATTTACAGGAAGAGGAGGGCCTGAACATATTGTTTCATTTACAGACCGAGCTCTGAAAATGAAAGCCTGTCTTATCCTCATTTAATCTGAGAAAGTTAGAGGATAACCATGCTCTGATGTCTGAAAGGCAATCATTCAGCCAGCTAATAGACCCCGGTTGATCCAGCGAGAGGTAGATCTGACAATTGCCAGCATACAGATGATAATGTAGGGAGTGTTTCGCAAAAATAGAGTCAAGGGGTGACATGTATATGGTGAATAATAGTGTCCAAGGATTGATCCTTGTGGAACGCCCCATGGAAATGGAAGATATGATAAAAACATGGAGAAACACAGGCCTGTATGTAAAATTGCCAGGGTAACTGGTCTTAGAACCAAGAAAGCATCAAACATTAATTTTGTTGAAATTGGGTCATTTGGAGAACCTGAAGGGTATATTGAGACAAGTAGTATTTCTAACTTCTTCTTTAGAGAGAAGATCAAATGCAGAAAGCTGGTGCACAGTGGACATTTGTCTGACATAGGTCTGTATTAGATATAGCACCTTCTAGAGTACTGGAACCCCCAAGGTGCTATATGATGCAATCAGTGTCGTTCACCCATTCACACACACATTTACACCCTGGTGGGGATGAACTATGATGTAGCCACAGCTGCTCTGGGGTGCACTGACAGAGGCGAGTCTGCCAAGCACTGGCTCAGCCAGTCCCTTCATCCACCACCAGCAGGCAAGGAGGGTCAAGAGTCTTAGGACACAATGACAGCGACAAACTGAGAGGGCTGGAATCTGCAATCTTCCAATTACGGACTTAACTCCTGTGCCACCGTCACCCCGATCGCTGATAGTATCTGAGTTTTGAGAGGGGAAACTGCCTAATTAACAGGATCTTTTGCAGAAAAAAACTGTTGAAATGAGGCCCACAGAATAGTCTACGGCGAGCAAGGGGCCAAAGATTCATTCAGTGAGAGAACAGTATTTATGGTGGAGAAAAGTTTGCGTTGATCATTGTTGGAGCTAGAAATTATTTTTGCATAGTATTCATTCCTTGCAGTCCTGACAGCTTTCTGATAGGTGGATAGAGAAATTCTGATCAGGTCAAACGAGATCTGAAGTTTGTCTTTTTTCCATCTATGCTTACATACTCGCCTTAGCGTTCTGGTATAATCATTTAATCAAGGATCTGACACATTCTTTTTCTGTTTAGCTCGTAAAGGTGCCACTTTTTCAAGAGCATCAGAACATAGTGTATTGAATGGTGACACCAGATCATAACCTCATTGATGGAAGATAGAGACAGAGACGGCATGAATAAGGTAGTTTCCGGGGTATCCAACAGTGCAGAAGAAGTAGATGGGGAAATGTATCTAACAAGGCGCTTAGAGACATATCTAGAAGAGTAGGTGAATTCATCCATAATATTAAAAACAATTGGATAATGATCTGAGAGACATGCATGGTAAATCAGAAACAAATAAGCCAAAAGATACAACCAAGTCCAATGCATGTAAGAAGTCATAAGTAGGTTTTTGCACTAACTGTTGGAGGCCAATGGGTTTCGAGGGGCAGCAGAGACGCTGTCTCTTGTTCAAGAGTGGCTTGACATAAGGAATGCGACAGCTGAAACTTATCTTGCATATATCTGTGTGTGGTGGTTCTTGAGGCACCGACTCTAGCTGCAGTCCACTCTTTGTGAATCTTGTCCACATTTCTGAATGGGTTTTGTTTCACAATCCTCTCCAGGGTGTGGTTATCTCTATTGTTGTACACATTTTTCTACCAAATGTTGTCCTTCCCTTCACCTCTCTATTAATGTGCTTGGACACAGAGCTCTGTAAACAGCCAGCTTCTTTAGCAGTGACCTTTGGTGTCTTGCCCTCCTTGTGCAAGGTGTCGATGGTTGTCTTCTGGACAACTGTCAAGTCAGCAGTCATCCCCATGATTATGTAGCCTACAGAACTAGACTGAGAGACCATTTAAAGGTGTTTGCAGGTGTGACACCAGGGGTCTTTAATTTTGACCCTTTTCACAATAGCAGAATCAGAATCGGAGAGAATTTTATTGCCAGCGCTCCAGCGAACCAGAGCATAGGAACTTGACTCCACAGAACAGCCTGACCAAGGTTACACACACACACATATAGACAGAACAGATACAGGCAGACCACGAGAGCAGCCGTAACGGCGCTCATTTCAATAGATGAAGAGGGGATTACATGAGGAGAATTGGGAGAGGGGAAAAAAAGGCAGAACAGAGTTACTCCCGGCAGGGAGTAGCTCTACTATGCAAAAAACACCTCAACATGTAAGCACGAACGTCACAGTTCACAACATGAGACCCGGTGGGGGGGGGGGGGGGGGATCCTGGGATCCTGGTTTCCTCAGCGGGAGCAGCCCGTGTGTTGCTCAGCCAACTGTATCCACAGGTGGGTGGGAGGTCATGGGAAAGCACAGAGCACAATGAGTTCCTGCATTTTGATGACCTCGCTATAGACCCTTTTACTGTTTGTAAACAATATGACGTCAGCGAGAATGCGCGCGCAGCTTGGCAACAGAGAATGGCAGGCTTTATCAAGCTACGCTGCGGGGTTATCACCGGCAAATCTTGAATGTTATATTATTAAACTCACTTTAATGAATGTCAACAGACTCCCCGATCCTTGTGGCATTACGGAATGGGTGGAAGATGTAGGTGCGTGGCCAGATATCCAGTGGCCCGATATATATACGTTTTTAGTGGAGAGGCCGAGTAAGTACACACGTGAGAAGCTACGGGCATACAAATCATTAGATGCATACAACTATGATGTCTGTGGCCACGTACAGAAAGTAAAATACCACGACATAGACTCTGAGTTTTGCATCTTGAAGGCAGAAGTCCTTCCTAGCCAAAGACAAGGACACAAGACTGCTATGTACGAGGCTTGGGTCATAGTAAACAAACCAGAGAACTACGTCTTCACAGCCAACTTTACCTGCATGGCAGGGTGAGTATAGCATAGGTTTCTTTTTTTTTGCGTGCTCAGAGTACATTCGTGTTAATTTTAGAGAAATACAGTTTATACTAATATGCAGTGGGAAAATACAGATGAATAAGAATGAAATGTTAATTTGAAGCATGAAATAAAGCGTATAAATTTATATGTAATCTTAGTATATAATTACCTTACCTGATATAAAATGGGCGCTACAAACTCGAGCATTTCGGATCGTGTTTTCCATCCAGTTTTCTAGTGGCGGGCGGTGCGTTCCACCCCTGGGCCTTCAGTGATTTCCTATTCAGTCCAATCTAATTTAATACACCTTAAAATACCATCAATAGGACATCACAGCTGGAGAAACCTCACACACACACACACACACACACACACACACACACACACACACACACACACACCAGTGGCTGGTCAAGACACATAATTTCCAGAGTCTTTAAAATCAAACTCGCATTCCCAGTTGAGAGTAGGAAGCTGACCACGGATACCGTCAAATCTCAGAAATGAAAGACGGGTTTAAGAGATGAGACAATAAAATAAATAAGTAAAGAAAACATTATTTGCATTTGTTTTGGAGAAAATTGCACCGCGAAACAATTGAACATGTTGGCGCAGCTGCACACACCACGTCATTCACAATATAAATTGCATAGAAACAGAACACAGAATAATTTCATTTTGCCATTTTATTTCGTTACCATTTATTGATTATTAACAAAATAAAATGACAAAACATTAAAAAAATACGAATAAAATGTTTCTACTCACCAACATAAATGTCCAGCATGGATCTCCTCCTCTCCTGCTCGTTAGAAAATAAAATCCATCCTTCTTTCTTTCCTCAGGAAAACCTCAATGGCTCTGTACAGTTTATCTGTGCACTTCAGGTCCATGAGTGGATCCTTTTTCTACGGACATGGAGGCTGAAAGACGTGTCTGCCCGGTCGTGTTTCTGGCGTACGTTTTAACGCGCTTTAATGCTACCAAATCCATCTGATGTGAGCAACGGGCGTTCCCAGCAGAATAACCTGCAGCGGTTCTCTGAAGCTGTTAGCCGTGGGTACCGTTCAAAACGACGAACAAATCCTTTCTCCTGCTGGGACAAGCCAGCTAGCGTTGGAGTCAGATGACCTGTTCTCACAATATCCATTTTTTCTTGAAAGGTCCATCTGGAAAATGGTGTGGCAAGTTAATCTGCAACCAAGTCTGTCTCTTCTCCTCTTTCAGCCATCATGTGTTCAAAAATACACCGATAGCTGCCTATAGATACAAATCTCTGTGTTTAGTTTTGATATTTTGCTTCGTGCAGCTAGAAAAGTTCTAACTACTGCTTATCCAATCACAGGATGCGTTCATGTCAACTTTTGCGTGAGGCCAGCTAGCTGGCCCGGGCCAAGCTGACTCGTGAGCTGATTGGCTATCGCAACTAGATCGTCTCCGTTCACTTACAGCGGACAGTGGGCTTCTCGATTGATTCTGAAGGCCTAGAGCAGACTTAATCTGCCTGAAAACACAAGCTAGCTTAAATCTGATTGGATAACACCCAGCCTTGGTATTTTAACACTGGAAGCAGCACAGCCAAGTGGGTATAATAGGATATAAAGAAAATAGACCAGTAAACATTTTTTTTATTTAAAAATAATTACCAAAGGAAAAAAAATACATTTACGCTTTTGAGTATGTTTAGGCCAGCAGAGAAGGCTTTGCTGGCCCTGACTGCCCACCACTGCAGTTTTCATCATCCCTTTTGATGGCCTGCAGCCACAGACGCCTCCGATTTTGTTGAAATGGATGTGCTCCCTTTGGAATTCTGTAAAGTTTCAGTCCACTGCTTGAAGAGAAGCGATTCTGGCATCCATACACGCAACAACCCGACATTTTTATGTGCTCAGAACTTCAAAACAAAGGGTTTAAAACGCTGTTTTAGTATCGAGTGTGAATGAGGAAGCCTTCACTCTCGTTGCCAGGCTGCGCGCGCAACTTTTGATGACGTAGGTAGTAAAAGGGTCTATACAGACACCACAATCTGAAGGCGGGGTGGGGGTGGGGGGTGTGGTGGTGGTGGTGGTGGTGGTGGTGGGGGGGGGGGGGGGTAGGTCGGGTTTTCACAGCATCTGTCTGCATTCCTTCCATCGTGGGGGTTGTTGCACGCAATTCCAAGGCTGCTATGGCGTCAGATTGGATAAGAGGACTTTGTTTGGGTCAGGCAGAGATAATTGCACAATATCTCAAAATATACTGAATTTAGGATTTTCATTAGTTACCAGTTATAATCATCAAAATTAAAGAAATAAACATTTGAAACATATCAGTCTGTGTGGAGAAGAAAAAACTCGGTGATGTTTTTTCTTCTTAGGAAGGGCTCCACTGGGGGGTCCCCCAGGGATCGATCCTTGGTCCTCTTTTGTTTGCCATTTATTTGCTTCCTCTGGGGTCAATCTGTCGTAAACATGGCCTAGCGTTCCATCTCTATGCCGATGATTGCCAGATTTACTCTCCATTGTGTCAGGAGAAAGGTCTCTCTATCCAGTCCTCTGTGTCCTGTCTTAATGAGGTGAAGTCTTGGCTAATGGCCAACTATCTAGATCTGAATTAGGGAAAGACAGAGCTCATTGTTTTTCACCCCAACAACAGGGCTGTGGGTTGTTATGTTGATCTTGGCCCTCTTTCTCCCTACTCAAAACCAGTTGTCACCAGTCTGGGGTTAAAAGTGACGCTGGACTTAAAATTTGATGCTCACATCAACTCTGTGATCCAGTCCAGTTTCTTTCATCTGAGACGCCTTGCAAAAATCAAGCATATGCTGTCAACAGCCCACTTGGAGAGGGTACTCCATACTTTTGTAATTTCTAGGCTTGATTACTGAAACTCTCTATATGCCGGACTAGGTCAATCATTATTGCGCCGCCTACAGGTTGTGCAGAACAGCGCAGCCAGGTTTCTGACTGGGACCAGGAAACGGGACCACATCAGTCCAGTTCTGGCCTCCCTGCACTGGCTTCCGGTTTGTTATCGTTCACACTTTAAACTCCTTGTCTTTGTTTACAATTTCTTCCAGGGTAGTGCTCCCCCCTATCTGGCCACGCTCCTGAACAGACATTCCCCATCACGCGCTCTGCGCTCTTCTGAACAAGGCCTGCTCGCTGTCCTTCGTTCTAGGTTTCGTACTCGTGGGGACCAGGCTTTCTCAGTCCTAGCACCGTCACTATGGAACCAGTTGCCACCCTCAGTTAGGCTGTCCCCATCTCTGCCAGTCTTTAAGAGGCGCCTAAAAACCCACCTCCTCCGCTTGGCGTTCCCTGAATGTGTTTGAATTAGGCCCTCTTTAATGTAGATTTTAATTCCCTGCTTTCATTGGTCTCTTTATCCCTTGTTTTACCCATTTGTTTTCTACGTTAATGCTTTTACCTGTTTTTCTCATGTACCGTGTTCAGCGCCTTGGGCTTCCCGACAGGGTCATGGAAGGCACTTTATAAATAAAGCTTTGATTTGATTGATTTGTGTGTAACAAACGGATATAATAAACAAGTTTCACTTTTTGAATGGAATTACTGAAATAAATCATTGTTGTCACGATAATCTAAGTTTATGACCGGCAACTGTAATTGACAATATTCTAGAATTTACAGAAAGTTCACTTTGATTTTTAACATTTAGGTTTTTCTGTCTTTAGGTTGGATGAGTCTTATACAGTGAAAGTGGCGGACTTCGGCATGGCCAGGGATGTCTTTGATAAGGAGTATTACAGTATTCAGGACCACAGAAAGGCTAAACTACCAGTCAAGTGGATGGCCATTGAGAGTCTGCAAACACAGAAATTCACCACCAAGTCAGATGTGGTGCGTAGCACAGACTAGCACTACAGTAGTGGCAGTGTTCATGAGAGTGCACGTTTACATGTGCTGCTGTGCTCCTAACATAGTGGTCCTTTGGTGTGTTGATGTGGGAGATGCTGACCAGAGGAGCGAGCCCCTACCCAGAAGTAGACCCTTATGACATCACACATTACCTAATGAAGGGCAGGAGGCTTCCACAGCCACAGTATTGCCCCGACCCACTGTAAGTAGATCAGAACCAGACTTAAATCTACTGATTTAAAATGTTTCTGTGATAATTCAGTCACACGGGTACAGAGCAAAGTCCAAACTGGAATAACAAACTGGTAAAACGGTCACCCAGTAGTAGTAAATTGTCCACTACTCTCTGTTCCAACATGGTTGAGCAATGTCATTTTGAAGTTAATATATACATACCTACAACACACACTCACACACACACACACACACACACACACACACACACACACGCACGCATGCACGCACGCACACACACACACACACACACACACACACACGCGCGCACGCACACGCACACACACACGCGCACACACACAAATGGGTCACAGGTTAATAGATAACTGTTGCAACAGGAGGTGTGCTTGGCTCTTTATTTGACTTTATTGGATTCTAACCTGGAGGAAGACGAGGATCTAGAGCCTGAGTTTGTAGTTCAGTTATCTTGGTACACTCTCAGCATGGAAAATATCATTCCCAGTATCTAATTCCTGTTGTGCGAATCACTTTTCTCAAGATAAATCCAAAACAAGCTTTAGCTTTTCAGGGTTGAATTTTTTAAATAAAATTGTTAAAATTCAAATTCAAAGATACTTCATTAATCCCAGAGGGAAATTAGAGTTTCAGTGCACACAATTCAGAGATCAGACATACATGGGCAAAGTCACATGACAAGAATTGGCGACTGTGATCATTCGCAACCCAAGTTGCGTTGCCTTAATAGAGATCAGAGGGTTTATATGAGGATTGAGTCAGGTGGAGGAGGGAGGGCAGCTTTGCTATGCAAAAAACACCTAAGACAGAAATGCAATGGACTTCAGACACAACACAGCACAAATATCCACTAGGTGGGGTGGTAGGGTTTGGGACTCTCCACACATCAGTGAATGCAGCCGTGATAAGCAGTGCTCGTCACCTCAGTCTGGACAGGGGGAGGAGGTCGTTGGGTTTAGAGGGCACAGCGACTCCTGGAACGATTCAGCGGCCTTCACAGCTCGCAGTCCCGCCCAGGCTGTGATAGGGAGACAGAGTATCCATGGCGACAACAGCATTCCAAATTTCTTCTGGGGGGGGGGGGGGGTGTCATTCGTTTCAGCCTCACAGGATCAAGGGCACCAGATTCAGAAAAGAAATTGTTTTGGGGCCGGACAGATGATTTCTTCTCTGTCTTAAGAGTTCCGCTGGTCCTCAACCTCTCAAAATCCAATAATGGCATAATTAATCTATCCCAATCCGTGCTGATTCGTCCACTCGCTCCTTGATCACATCCATCTTTTGTGCCAACACATGAATCTCAGCCAAAGTTCCAAGTTTATGACTCATCTCGACAATTATATGAGTCTGTGCATTCACAGCGTTAAGCAATAATATAGATGTGTGTCTCTTTTCCAGTTAGCTGGATAAAAGTGAGGATCTTCATCAGTAAATCTAAGGGTTAAAACTTTACAGAAAGCTCACTAAACGAGCAGCAGACAATACTGGTGCAAAAGGCAGTAACTGTGTTTATCATTGTGATCATGTCCCAAACCACTGGTCCATCATGCCAAGCTGTACAGAAAAGAAACATCTTCTCCACATTTGTTGTATTAATTGATATGCATGATGTTGTGTTTTGAAAAATAAATGCTATTGTTACAGGTCAATAGACTCGGTCTTCTCTTTATCCTCTAGGTACCGCATCCTGCTCCAGTGCTGGGACCCTGATCCAGAGCTGAGGCCCACCTTTGCCACACTGGTGCTGGCTGTGTCCACCATCCTGTCAGGCCTTGAGGGAGAACACTACATCAGTCTGAACATCACCTACGTGAACCTGGACCAGCCACGACCTTACCCTGCTCTCACCGAGTCCGCTGATGAGTTTGACTCGACAGATGTGGAAGACTCCGACTCTTCCTGAAGGAACAAAAATGTGACTCATCTGTGTCACACTCAGCACCGTTCACAGCAAAAAGTAAAAACAAAGCTACTGGTAACTGTTTGAGTTCATAAACCAGATTGTAAGATGACAAAATCACCCTACCAATACCAAAAATAACCATTAATTATTAAATATACTAAACAAAGGACATCTTAATTCCAATATTCAGTAAAATATGAAACAGTAGAAAACAAAGCATCTTAAGACAGTATTACCAATTTAGCCAACATCTGGTTCTAGCAGATCTTTACACTTGTTAGGTCAGAATTTACTTTTGATCCTGGAGACCAGAACATCGTCACCCTAATGAAGATCTTTCAAACATCATTAAACCATCAATCCTGAAAGATTTCAAACCGTTCTCCTAAGAGAGAGAGAGGCCTTGAAGGGATATTTGGTGTTACTCGTTGCAGAAAGCTGTCTGAATGGTCTCAGTTTGGAGAAAACTGAGGATTAACATGCTAACGGCTAGTTTCAATGCAAATTGTTATTCTGCCATTTTAAAAGAGCTCCAATCTACAAACACGACAGCTGATACAAATGCTTTTGAATCCTCACACATCCAATAATGTTGAATCACAGTTAATCACATGGAACCGTGTTATTAAAGGGACAGCAGTGGCTAACAGAATAGCCCTCATTAGCTTGTCAGACCCACTTTCAAGATGGATTTTGATGTATTTGAAGTTCATGTGAATATTCAAACCTCCATCATCAATTACGTATTACTGTGTTACTATATTAGAAGTATAATGAAATCCATGCTGAAGGTATCCCAGCATGCACTGGAAGAGTTATGTTTAGCTACCGATGTGCTAAACAATAACCAAAGAATTCCATAAAAGTACGAATCATGTAGAACAACTGACTGAGTCTGGAATTTTCTTCCAACTGTTACCTAAACTGTTGAGAAATGAGCAGTTTTAAATCAGAACTATCCACTTTGGTTTTAGCTGCATTCAGACTAGCAGTTAGCCCGTCAGTCCTGTCAGACGTAAGTTTTTATTCTCACACCTGCTTGCTGATGCTCCTGATCAACTCTGCTCTGACGCAGTCCCGATCCCACAGCTGGATTCTGGGAGACGTCCTGGAGCTGCTGGGTGTCCTGAAGCCGATGCCAACCGCCATCACCAGGAAAGGCAAAGAAGGTTCGTCAATTACGCATCAGTTTGCTACGGTGGCTCCTTAAGTCCCTGTTTTTGTACAATCTATCATCAATGTCCTTCTCTAAAACCTTAAAAAATGTACATGAACTAGTTTTTGTTCTGTCACTAGTAACACCCCAGCCTGAACTCAGAGTTAATCTGTTCCCACCCAGGTTTAAGACCCCTACAGTGTTTTCTACCTGATGATCTGCTAATAATACACTTAAAATCCCTCAAAATCTTAAACTTCCTGCAAAAACGAGTGATTTGCTTTTGGTTCTCTAATGATTATTTTGTATACGTCGTATAAAACTTCTGGTGGTTACATTTCTGACATAAACAATGTCAATAAATATTTATTTGTTTATACAGTTTTTCTCACCTTGTGAACTTTGAGAAATTGTGACGTTTTAGACAAACTTGTAAGCATTTTGTCATTTGCACATCAGTTGTATTTTGTGGTCCGTGCTTTTGTCCTGGTTGTCATGTGTTGTTACTGTACCACATTAAAGTCACCGAGTCATTTTCCTGTTGTCCACCAGAGGTCAGTGTTTTATGAGAATTGTATGGCTTATTCAGCCCTGCATCACAGATGCTCACAGGAACACACAGCACTTAGGACAAACAGAATAAAGGAAAATGGTGAAGTTGTGATTTTCTTCTTTACTTCACTTTAACTAGCTGGTCAGCTGCTTGGTGCAGAATGTGTTAGTCTCTAAAGCTCATTCAGATCTGCTGAACCTCAGTTAATCTCAATCTCTACACTTTCCAAGTCAGTTGTAACTGCAATCATTGTGAACACACACACACACACACACACACACACACACACACACACACACACACACACACACACACAGAGAGAAATGCATTTACATGTGAGTGTGTGTGTGTGTGTGTGTGTGTGTGTGTGCGTGCGTGCGTGCGTGCGTGCGTGCGTGCGTGCGTGTGTGTGTGTGTGTGTGTGTGTGTGTGTGTGTGTGTGTGTGTGTGTGTGTGTGTGTGTGTGTGTGTGTGTGTGTGTCTGCTCTGTCTTCTCCATCCCCAGTGAGTCGTGGAGGATGGCTGCTTATACTGAGCCAGGATTCTCTGGAGGTTTCTTCCTGTTAAAAGGGAGTTTTCCTCTCCACTGTCGCTTTATGCTTGCTTAGTATGAGGATTGCTGTATAGTCACTGCCACTAGTCAGTGACTTGATGCAATTTGCTGGGTTCCTTTTATAGGAAAATTTTTTTCTGATTGGTTTAATGAACTGTCCTGAATTGGAATGTTTATTATGTGAAGTGCCTTGAGACGACTCTTGTCGTGATTTGGCGCTATATAAATAAACTTGAATTGAATTGAATTCACCTATTTGATTTGGGGAGACCAAAATGCAAATAATGAGCTGCTGACCCTTTAATACAACTCTGCACCCTTTTAGGATTTTAAATGTAACTTAAAAATAATCAAACTCTGAATTTGATAAATTGTCATTTTCGGAAGGTCACTTAGAAATTCATGTTACTGCTATTGTTTGTCTTTTAACAAGTACAGGCTTAGAGCTGTGCACACATCACACATGCAGTTGTGTCCAAATCTGGAGGTTTTACCAACGCCTCTCTGTTTTTGTTTGTCCACTGCTGCACCGGAGGAACTAAAACCCGAGACCTGTTTCACGCTAACATCAAGGGTGCATGCAGCTCCTCTGTGAGACTTGCTCTTTGCAAAGTTGATCAGATGAGGAGATGGTCACAGGAAGTAGGATTCGGGGAGGTTTTGATTCTGCAGACTGGGATGCATTCGGCGAGCTACGTGGAGATGACATCAGTGCCATGACTGACATGGACACCATCATCCCCACCAGAACAATGTGGTGCTACCCCTGTAACAAACACTGGACCAGTGGTGACCTGAAAGGACTGTTTAACAATAAAAAAGAGCCTTCGGGGAGCGAGGGAATATTTGATGAGTACTGATGCTACTCAAAGACAAGATATGAAATAAGGAGATGCACAGGTGAGACATGTTGAAAGGGCTCTGCCGCGGCACAAGAGACTGGCCTTGATGCATAGACCACTTTACTCATATTTTAAACACTTTTACCAATGTCTCTAGTAGCAACAAGTACATCCTCAGGAGAAAAAAATAGCTCTGGAGCACCTGTTTGAGGACAAATGCGTAAGCTGGAGTAGAGAGTGGAAGAACACAAGAGGATTTGGACCCAATACCACCCCAAAATCATGAGCACCCCAAGATCATGGTCCAACCATGATCCAATCCAGTCCAAGTTTATTTGTAGAGCACATTTAAACAGCATGAAGCTGACCAAAGAGCTGAACACAGGAATTAACAAGTGAAACAGCACAGAAAAGCATGAATAAAAGCATATGGCCGATCAATTATAAAATATGCTGTACTGGATCCTAACAAGGCCAAATACAGGCGTGATACAAATACAAGCTTTAGATTCAGTGCAAAACTAGAGAACTGTAATACAGGCAGAAACAAACCCACATCTCCAAGGTTTCAAGGTTTCTAAAAGGTTTCATCTCCTTTAGCTCTTCGTTGTACAGAGTGATAAGGGCTTGTTGTTACCTTTGTATCGCCCTCTGCTGCCCGCGCCTTCTCCGCTGATCACCGTGTCCCATGAGTGGTCCAGGGTGTAAACTTCTTCTTCCCTGTTAATGGTCCTGGGTCCGCGTCTCGTTATCTCTTTTGCTTCTTTGATCCATTTTCAGAATTTCTGTTGCTTTGTGTTTATGATCCGTGTGTTCTCCCCGTCCATTACAGGATTTTCTCTTGTACGGTGGTCTGTTACGGCAAATTTCTTTGTGATTTCTGCTTCTTTGCTGCTCTTGTGTGTCTTCGACTTGTTTCCTTCTCACACTCCTCTTTTTGTTGTTTTTCGTGTGTTGAGTTGGCGTCCCGTTTCTCCTATGTGTGTTATTGTAGAGTTTGCATGTTATTTCATACACGACTCCCCATTTTTGCGCTGACAATATCTTGTCTTTTGGGTGCACTAATCTTTTCCTAACAGTCTTATACGGGCTTGAAATTTATGGAAATAAAATTACAAAAAGTAAAATACAATAAAATTAAATAAAAATGTTGTCAAATACCCTAAAATGAGAAAAATAAAATAATTTAGTTTTGGCGCTCCTTTTGCTTCCTCCTGTCTGTCTCCAGTTGGAGCGACTAAAACCAGAACAAGGCAGCAGGACCAGATGGTTCTCTCCAGCGCCTAAGAAATCTCATCCTCCTGTCTTTAAATGCTATAGACCTGCCACCCCAACATCACACATCACGGACGTTCTCCAGAGATGGCTGGTCCTGAACGAATAAACAATCAGATGACGTTGGTTGAAGTAGAAGACATCACCACATTCCAGTTTTGTCAAGTGACGGGCAGTGATGTGGCGTGGCGTTCACTAAGGAATCAAATGTTCTGAATGATGAGAACTGAGTCCTTGTAGAGAACGTTCTCATCAGGAAGTTTCAACAACACCAAAACATCAAAAACCCAACAACGGACCCCCCAGTGTTAATTCTAATGGAGGTTTGAACCAGCAACCCAGTGATGACAGGGCAAACCCTTACCTCCTGTACATCTTACACCTCACCGCTACTGAAACTACAATGCAGCAGTACAAGCCTGCCCTTTACAGTTCACACAAGAGGTATTTTGAGTATGTATACAAAATTAGACTTTAATTTGAGTCGCTCCACCTTTAGGCCACAACACAATGAATACATTGCATCACACACACAGTACCTCCCAATATGGGAGAGGGATGATTGAATCTAAACATTGCAGTTTCATCTGGTGTTTCCTGCAGACAGTACAAAACATGACATTCAGTAATCAATAGGGAAACTCTTAGCCATAAATATTATTTGGTGTATAGGCTAGATGAAATAAAGAAGGACAATTGCAGACATGTTTAAAAATACAAGTTCTTGAAATAAAGGAATGCTTTAGTGCCTTTTGGTGGAGGTGCATTTGGTCCCAGAATGACTCCATGAGGAGTCTTTTCCACAAGCACAAGCCTCTAAAGAGACGGACCGTACAAGTTCATGTCCAAAACAGCAGTGTGCTTTATCTGCATGGTCCCTGTTGTCCTCTGCTTTGGCATTTTAATGCAGCACCAGATCAATAATATTCCAGTGAAGCAGCACCCACAACTGTTCCTGCATTAATCGGGTGCCTGCTTAGGGTGAGGAATGCCCATCCCTGGGTCTGTGTTGGATCTAGGCTTCATAGGAGGCCTGGGGTTTGAGGTGGGCCTTCTCCATGGTGGTGCCATATGGATCTGACCTTTTGAAGAAACCCATCTGGAATAAAATATAGAAAAATTATTTACAAACCAAGCAGAGCAAAACTAAAAATTCATGGGTGCCTGTTTGGGACATAAAGACACCTAATTAATTGAACTTAGATGTTTGGAGGCTGCATGGTTGCTAAGATGGTAACACTGATGCTTTTCAGTGAGAAGGTCACAGTTTTGAATCCCGGCAGTGGCAAAGTTAGCATGTTCTCCACATGAATATGTGGGTTACACACCATGATTAAAATCATGCATGTCAGGTTATTTGGAGACTCTATTGTCCCTAGGTGTGAATGAGTGTGTGGCTGTGCCTGTGATGGACTGGTAACCTGTCCTTGGCGTCCCCGCCTCTTGCCTGATTACGTCTGGAGCTAGACACCAGGGATCTCATTTGACATTGCGTAGAATCCTTACTAAAACCGTGCTTAGGCTCAGAAAAAAAAATGTACTTACGCCAAGTAGGTTTGTGACCTATAAAACATGGAGTACACACAGCTGCATGCAATTTCTGCTTTATAAACCACACTATACCTACAAAGGTTCTCAGGTGTTTCTGGATCACATCCCGCCCTCAACACGCCCACTTTCTGCCATAAATGGTCAATGCAAAGGGGCTTGTGGATCTCTTGCTGGTGAGGTGTGCGCACAAAGCGGTACAAGTGCTAATGCTGCTGGATTTCATAATTGTATCCTTCTCAGCAGCAGCACTGCAGGTGCTCTCCGTGTCCAAAATGTGCGTAAGCCAGGTCCTTAGTCAACTTAAAGTTGTGCACCCTTTCAGCTACATTTTCTTTTATATATCCCAAAGCCCCCCAATTTTATTTGCACCTTAGGCCAGGACAAGCGCGTGTACACACACAGGTGCTCACATGGTGCTCTCATGCAGTCTTAAGGCTAAATGCACCTGTGATTTATTATCGTGTGATTGTTCAGTTAAACAATGTTGATTGTATATTTCTTCATCAAGTTGACGCAGTGATAGCTTGATCTTGTTGTATTGTTGTTGTGTCCCATTTTTTTTAAATTAATTTTTGTCTCTATTTCTGCAGGTCTAGAAGCAGACTCTTGTTCATTATTGTTTATTTTTGTGGAACCCACCCCCACACCCACACACACCTTTTGTCTCTTCCTTTCTCTTTCACCTCTGACTCTGTGTCTGGTCGGAAGTAAAAAGCATTCAAAAACAACAACAATAAAGTTTTAAGTATCAGGCGTGACATTAAAAGCAGACGCTTTGATGCTCCACCTGAGAGTAAATCTGTAAGGCTTGTTACCAGCATTCAGACATCAATTCTGTTTGCTTCACAGCCAGACAAGACATGGGGGGGGATAAAAAATTAATCTCAAAGTTTGCGTGGAAAGTTGCTTACGCAGTTTTCCGACCCCGTTTTGTGCGTAAGCAAGCTTGATAAATGAGACCCCAGCTCCACATGACCCTACCGAGGAATAAGCATTTCTGATAATGAATGAGTGAATTAACATCTGGATAACTTTCCATTTGGGGTCAAAATTACTAATTTTAACCCAAACTGCCCACATGGAGGCTTACACACCTTATTAACAGTTTTTATGCTGTCAGTGATAACTCGTGATGTAATATTAGGTAAACTGTGCTACTTTGTTCTGTCTGATATTCACTTAGAACCAAACTAAACATGCAATATGCTACATTTGAAAGAGTTTTATTACCATAAGTACTTAGGGTGCAATGATAAATAATGGATGTGTTTTAACATAATTTCTTCTGGAGCCTGTTTGAGGAGGGGTCTGTCTGTTACCTTGTACAGCAGGTATATGAGCAGTGCCAGTAACAGCAGCCCAGCTAGAACAGCCAGGATGATGATCCAGACTGGAACTGAGAACTGACCATCCGGCTTGGCCCACATCACGGTAGTGACCACCTAGCAACAACAAAGCAGAATGGTTACCCTGAACTGACCTGGAATCCAGAATCTGACGCTTACATTGTCCTCTGATGTAACATTACTATTGTGTGATTTCTTTTAGGCTGGTCCGAGTAATACGGTTTGTCCCCACATGTGTCTGACAGACTGGTGAATTGTGATAATACATGAATTTGACTTCCACATGAAAGGTTTTGAAACTGTGATTAAGAAACAGTCCAAAAATAAAACTGAGCAAAGTTACCTTTTTAGATCCTGAAGGTTTGAATTTAGGAAGAATAGAGTATGACATCCTGTTCACCTTGTAGTGAACCAAACACTCCAGGGTGTACTGTTTGTGAGGTCTCTGTTGAAGAGGAAAGGCATCATCATCATCATCATAATCATCATCATCATCATCATCATCATCATCATCATCATCATCATCATCATAATCATCATCAATGTGAAATCAACGAATTAAAGCTCAATGCAGGGCTTTAACATTTAGGTCACTTTCATTGTGTTTTGTTTGTTTTTTCCAAACATCAACATTCAGAGACTTTCATGGCGTAGGTATTTAAAAGGTAGAGAGACATCAGGGGCAGTCCCATGAGATTGGCAGACTGGGGTGGTGATCCCCCATTTAAGAGTGGTGACCACAGGGTGTGTTTCAACTACAGGGGGATCAAACTCCTGAGTCTCCCTGGTAAAGTCTAATCAGGGGTTCGGGAGAGGAGGGTCTGTCGGGAAGTTCAACCTCAGATCTAGGGGGAGCATTTTCATCCTGACTGTGGAACACTGGACCAGCTCTATACCCGTAGGGGGTCCTGGAGGGTGCATGGGAGTTTGCCCAACCAGTCTACATGAGTTTTGTGAGTCTGGATAGTTCCATGTGAGAGTTGGACTCTGCCAAGGCTGCCTTTTGTCACAGATTATTTTTATAACTTTTATGAACAGGACTTCTTGGTGCAACCAGGGTGTTGAGAGGATCAGTTTTGGTGGCCTGAGGATCGGGTCTCTCATTTTAGCAGATGATGTGGTCCTGTTGGCTTCATCAGAACATGATCTCCAGCTTTTGCTGGAGCGGTTCGCAGCCGAGTGTGAAGCAGCTGGGATGAGAATCAGCAAACACAAGACCATGGTCTCAGATCGGAAAAAGGTAGAAGGCCTTCTCCAGGTCCTGCCCTAAGTGGAGGAGTTTAGGTATCTCGGGGTCTTGTTCATATGTGAGGGAAAGATGGAGCGGGAGATCGATAGGCAGATTGGTGCTGCATCTGCAGTGATGCGAGCGTTGTACTGATCTGTCGTGGTGAGGAGAGAGCTGAGACGGAAGGTGAAACTCTCGATTTACTGGTCGATCTACGTTCCTACCCTAACCTACGGTCATGAGCTTTGGGTAGTGACTGAAAGAACAAGATCACGGATACAAGTGGCCGAAATTAGCTTTCTCCGCAGGGTTTATGGGCCCTACCTTAGAGATAGGGTGAGAAGCTTGGTCATCCGGGAGGGGTTCAGAATAGACCTGCTGTTCCTCCATATTGAGAGGAGCCAGCTGAGGTGGCTCGGGCATCTGGTCAGGACGCCTCCCTGGTGAGGTTTTCTGGGCATGTCCAACTAGGAAGAGACCTAAAGGTGGACCCAGGACATGCTGGAGGGACTATGTCTCTCGGCAGTCAGGGAACACCTTGGGATTCCCCCGGAGGAGCTGGCCCAAGTGGCTGGGGAGAGGGAAGTCTGGGCCTCTCTGCTCAAGGCTGATTTATATTTTTCTGTGTGGATTCATGCACACGCATTGACGGAGATGTTTTCCCATCGGACTTTGCAGCCATGTATCCGGCCTAACACAGTGTATCTACTGTTTACATTGTGTTTATGCATTCCAGAGATTTTTAACACAGACACATTTATCCTTCATTCTTCTCCAGGTCTTTATGTGCTCGCCACCTCCAAACCCAAGTTTGCCATCATTTCTGTCCACGAATAAAATGCTTGCTGCGTATCTTTGTATTCTTCCTCCTCTGTACTCCAGTCACGAGTCAATAAACCTTTGTCTTTTCTGTGAGACATTCTTCAATCTGCTTTGTGTCTGCAAGTCAATATCTGCAGCTCTCTCTTCCTTTTTTGAGGGGGCAATGGTGGGTGCTGCATTTTTGGTTCTTTTTAAAACACAGAAAAGTTTTTTTTGACCTTGCTGACAGTTTCATTTACCGACTGCAAAACTTATTTTGGTAAAATAAACTGTCAACAAGGTAAAAAAAAAACTTTTATGTGTTTTAAAAAGAACCAAAAATACAGTTAGAAACCAGCAAGAACATACCAAAAATGGTGGGTGCTGTTGGTGAATTTAAAGGAAGCGGCGTCTGACCAGTACCAAGCTTATGGATTTGCGTCATCTTTGAAGGATATTTAAAAAGCTGGGCATGTCACTGTCAGCCTCTGCGAGCCTATCAGAGAGTGTAAGAGAATGGATGGGTGGATGGATGGAGGTAGTTAGAAGTATACATTTATTTAGCCCTATTTACCCCTTCCAACAAAAAAATACACCTTTATGTCAATGAAAATTTTTTTTACTTTACTAAAAACTTACTACAAAGATAAAATAAAATTCAGAGAAAAATCAATAACTGTGTGAGGTCAGCTCCACTTGAACTCCACCAGGGGGCAGTAAGTAGATGGTTTAATGCTGTTTTCCTGTCAAGTCCCAGTCTGGATGTTCTTCGCTGCCTCGAGCTGCAAAAGCAACAGAACTGCTGAGCATCTGGACTCACCTCCATGAAGGTCTCAGCCCAGAGCCTGGAGCGTACAGTCAGGATGGTGCTGCCTCCTCTCTGCAGCAGCCCCACATTACAGCTCAGCTCCCAGCATTCCACAGCGCCACATGTCTACAGAGACTTAGATTTAGCAATAATCACTACACAGATAAAAGTAAAACTATCATAAAGCCTTCTCTACATGCACGTCTACAACTGATGAACCTTTGGTGTCAGCCCAGTGTAAGGTGGCCATCACCTCCAGACTGCACCTGTATGGCTTTAACTCAGAGTCAGAGTTACACTGATACTATGCTCGGATTTGATTTGGTGGCAGCTGCGAGTCTTTTAAAGTCTCAGTTCAGAACATCACATTAAACTCAAGATTTGACTAAAGAAGTTTTAACTCCATCAGTTATTAAAATGAAAATGATCTCCGCTTTGGCATGAAAGGCAGCAGGTGAGCATCAGGCTTTTTTGGCCTTCAAACAGAAGCTTAGCAGTTTTGGCTTGCTTTTAGCACCCCCTAGTGTCTGTTTTAATTCCCTGTCATAAAAAACAAAACTGAAACTTCTCGCTGTGCATTTGTCTTTTTAACACCTTAATCTAACAGCTGAAATGTTTCCTCAGCCGTCATCAGTTTCTAGAGGAGCGGTTCATCACTAAATCAAACAAATCAGCTGTGTTCACATGCAAGAATCGTTTCTCTGAGCTCTCGCAACTCAGACAACTTCCATTGTTGACTCTTGTTTAACTCCTGTTGAGGTTGGACGTTCATTTTATTTTTTATTTTTATCAGATAAATGTTGTCTTTGTTTCTTCTGAGGCTCCACAGTGATAAACACATGACAATAAATGCAAGAGACATAGCTCATTTGTTCTGAGGTGTAAACGTGGATTGCCGTAATGTGAGACTTTGTGATACTTCAGGTCGGCGACCCGGAGCGGCTGAAGCTGCAAACATGGTTTCCTGCTCACAAGGGGCGGAGGGGGCCGAGTCACGGTGGCAGTTTTACCATTAGGCATAGGTCGGCGGCTGGGGCCCCCTTATGTTGGGGGCCCGCCTAGCCCTGACTGCTGGCACCCCTCTGTTAATGCCACAATGGACTATTCCATTAAGACGTTGATGCAGAAACAGGAAGTGATTGGTAGTCAATCCACTCCAATCCAGTTGGTGGCGGGAATGCACCAAATTATTATTTGCCAAGTGCCATAAGACCACAAATAGGAAGAAGAAGAAGAAGAGAAAGCAGAAGAAGAAGAATAAGAAGAAGAAGAAGAAGAAGAAGATAGGCGGGAGCGTTCGTAACAAACTGGAAGCGATAGTCAAAACATTAAACATAAAATGGAGTTATCCTAGTGGCTCCAATAAGAGAAAGAAGCAGCTTGCTTCATAAAAGCTTTTATCTTCACTTCCGAAAGTGACATCGTTTTTTCAATGTAAACATCAAAATGAAGCAGAAAAGGAAAGACAATGGAAAATGTTTAAAGGGAGGAAAACATAGACCAAATTGAAAAATAAATTAAAAAATAAAGGACAAAGCACAGGAGCACTGACGGGAAGAAGAAAGCAGAGCAAATATTGAAAGCACTCAAAGGGAGAGAAAGACAGGAAAAAAGAGGAGGACTAATAAAAAGGGAAAATAATTCATGGCAGAAGAGGGGAGAGTCATGGTCTGCGTTTGTCTTCCACATGTGTCTCCTTATGTCCTCCATCCCTCTTTAGATTCCTCCCTTCTGTGTCTCACAGCGCCCTCATGTGTCCTTTGTCAGTGTCTCTATATGGTGTCCTCTGTTTGTAGACCTTTTTATCATCCCCTCAGGTCCAGTGTTCATTTAGCTATCCTCTGTGCCCCAAGTTGCAGCTACAGCCTCTTGTTCCCCCCAGCCAAGATAGATGTGTGTGTGTGTGTGTGTGTGCGTGTGTGTGTATCTTGCCCAGTTCAGGTGTGAAGGCGTAGGTGTTTATGTGTGTGTGTGTGTGTATTTTTTGGTGTCCGTGTATTTGTGTGTGTGTGCGTGCTTGTGTGTGTGTGCGTATCTTGCCCAGTTCAGTGTGAATGTGTAGGTGTGTGTGTGTGTGTGTGTGTGTGTGGGTGAGCCCTTCCCTCTGACATTTCCCTTCCAGGTCCTGTGCTTTCTTGGTACCCTCTTAGCCACACCCCTGTAGTTTCCTTCTGTAGTGTCTTCCTTTAGTGTCAGCTTCTCCTTAGTGTTTAGTTATGTTCATGCTTTCTGGTTTTTGTTTTTCCCTTAGGTCATTTTCCTTTGTTACAGCTTTCAGTTTTTTCTTCCTCCTCCCTGATTTGGTAATTGTATTCACCTGTTCCTCTCCACGCACCTGCAATTCATCTCCCTCATCTTCCCAATCTATATAAGCCCGGTCTTGTCTCTGTCTTTTGTCGGTCCATTAATGTTGTGTTTATTCTGTCAGTCTCGTCTCTTTTGGATTACCAGTGTTCTTTGTCCCCTTGGATTCTCTAGAGTTTTGGATCTCCAGAGCTTTATCTGGAATTTTGGACTACTGGCTCCCTGTCTTGGGATAATTATTTTTTTGTTTCACCTTAAAATAAAGGATTTTTCTTATCTTCATCCCTGCCTCCGTGTCATCCTGGGTACTGCATTTTGGGTCCACACCACCGTATCGTGACAGGGAGAGTTTCGCAAAACCAGTTAAATGTAAGATTATCGAAAATTTAGTGTAAGGGGGCTCCATGTCTGTGTTCGCCTTGGGCCCCCAAATTTCTAAATCCGCCACTGCTGAGGCATACTTCATTCACCCTGTAAAGGGTCATTTTAGCACATACTGGCTCAAGAAAATTATTTAAAAAGATGAAAAAGTTTCATAGTATGGCTTAAATTTACTAATGTTTTGATATCTATTCTTTTTTTTTCTCATAGAAATGCTGACTGGGCCAACATGTCTTTCTTCATACTGCTCTAAGTCAGAACTAACTCGGTTATGATTAAGCAGTGAGGGATGAATGATCAGAAATGTCTTCATGTGGTTGGATTCAACATCCTTCATCTGAATACCAACGGAGATGATGCAAGTCCTACCAACATGACTGTAAATCACCACAATAATTAACTCCACTTCATAAACAGTTACAGCAGACAGCGAGTGATGTGGCCCAGAACTCATTTCTGTTCCTGTTCCTGCTCCTGATAAAGTAATCTCATTACAATAATGTGTTTAGCACGGAGGGAGGAGCTGCAGCCTTTGGTTTCTGAGTCCAAAACCCCCTCCGTAGCGTCACATGCTAATAAAAACATAAAAACACCTAAAACATAAAAACAAACTAAGGAAATGAGGAAGAGTTTTGGTCTTGTACCTTCAAGCAGATGTTGAATAGAGATTTTTGTATCCATGCAATCAAAAATATAGAAGGCAGTTATTTGTGCTGCTTATAGATAAACTATTTAATGAACTGAAAAACAGAAACAGCTAGAGATTGGTCTCCACCCTGTTTCATGTAAAAACATTCTGGGTGTAGTTTGAACTCCAGGGCGCCTTAATTTAGATTGTAATCCAGAGATTACTGATGTGCACTGTCAAGATAAAGAGCAATTTAGAAATAAATACTTAAATATTTCATTAAACGGGATTTTTGGCATCTCGCTGACTTTACAGTTTGTCTTGGTCATGAAGGTGTTTTATAAGAAGCCCACTCACCAGGTTTCTTTGTTCACCAAGAAGATCTCGGTGCACCTCCCTCTTCTGGATGCGAAGCTCAGTGTTGGACTTAAGTGACTTTGGCCCATCTGCAGCTGGAGGCTGAAGCTGTGTGGCACAGCAGGTTCATTAACTAACAATCTGATGTGCAGGTCCAGAAGCAGACCAGGACGTTTTCTGTGTCCTCACCTTAAGTTTCAGTGCATTGAAGTTAGTCTCAGAGGAGCAGCTGAGCGGCCCCTTGCTGATCACCTCCACAGGGTAGAGCAGCGCATGGTCCTGGGCCCTCAGGGGACATTGTACCACTAAAGATGCCTGGCTCACTGAACTGGGGCCGTTGTTCACCAGCTGTCAGATGAAATATCGTGAGAGATATAACACACCACCTTTCGTCAAACTTTTTGACAGGTCTATTCTTTGACCTGTATGACCTTCCCCCCACCCCTGCATAAATCAAACTTGACAGGTGTATTGTTTAATGACCTTTATGCCCTTTACCCAACCCACCTTTCGTCAAACTTGACAGGTGCATTGTCTGTAGTCCCTATTGTGATATGATCTTTAACGACCCTATATGTCAAGATGATATTTATGTAATGGTGCATGAAGTCCCTTTTTGTGAAGATGCATAATGATGATCTGCTTTGATGTGCACCCTATATGTCAAGAAATGAATGTTGTGTAATGACGCATGAAGTCTCCTTTTGTCTGAACTATTTTAGTTACGCCTGATAACTGTTTTTGTGTTACCCCCTCCTTTCATAAGTGAGAGCCCACAACCCTCCCTCCAGCCCTGCTTGGCTTTTCAAAAGCTCTGATCCATTTCAGCAGGCAGTGTCGGTTCACACACACACATACACACACACACACCCACACACCAAATGACAGACAGAAACAACGGTAATAGAATTCTTTGTGATATTTTTAAACATAACCCTTCGTCCAATCATGTCGTTCCCATTCAAGATTTTTTTTTAAAAAGAATAAAAGAATTTTTAAAGGAATTTAAAAATTAAAAAGTAAAGGAATTTTTTTCAGCCATCATTCTCAGAAACACATTGTGATATCAGATGAGTTTTACTCAGACACCACTTTCCAATGGTTTATCAATTTACCGCAATTGTTTTGTCCTTCGATGAAAATGACTGGGAGGAACTACCTCTTTCTCAATGACCACGCACGTCACCGCCACCACCCCCACCAAGCCCCCAAGATGTGTTCAGTCAGTTGGACAGAGCTCCAAATAAACTCAGTAAGTGATTTTTTTAATACGTAATTTAATAACATCCCTTTTCAGCTGAGAAATATCTTATTTCCCAGAAGGAGAAAAAGGGCACGCATACGAGCAGGAACTCCCCTCGCAACGATACGCCGGAAGTCAAGACTTTATCCCGCCCACACCTCCACGCGGCTGCGACGAGGGGGCGGCCTCGCAGCCAGACCAGCATCCGGTGACCAGCAGTTAACACGCTGCGCCGTACCGTCCCCCTGCTGCCGCGCAGAGACCCCGTAAGTCATCAAAAATAACGTTTTTATTAAAAGATGATGTTTAGTTCATACTCTCTCTTTTTTTCCATCCAGAATTACGTCAGAGGAGGAATCGCCGGCTAACTCGGCTTCAAAGAACAAACCAGATGAAAATGGCGTATCTGCTCCTTCAAATCAACTACAGACTCGTCAATGTAGTGAGAGATGTCCTGTCTCATTGAGGACACTACATTAATCTATTTGGATTAAAAGAAGACCGATGATTTATTTTCTTCTTCATTCATTCATCAAGTTCATAGTAGGTTTTCTTTCTTTCTTTCTTTCTTTCTTTCTTTCTTTCTTTCTTTCTTTCTTTCTTTCTTTCTTTCTTTCTTTCTTTCTTTCTTTCTTTCTTTCTTTCTTCTTTCTTTCTTTCTTTCTTTCTTTCTTCTTTCTTTCTTTCTTTCTTTCACTGAAAATGCTGATTCGGCACTGGACTGGTTTGATTTAAGTGGACTTTCAGAAATGAGTGAAGAAGCTGGAAATTATGAGATTCTAGATCAAATTCTAGCCTACCAAGCCACTTCAAACGAGGTTGATGAAATTCTATTAAATTTAGACCCTCCATCTCCACAAGCTTTAGATGAAATTTTGAGGCAGACACAATCATAAGGTGTTAACCAACAGGGGGGAGGGAGGGTTAATCACACGTCCTCATCCAACGAAGCTTTTAACAGCGTGAAATTAGAGAGAGCGTCTCTTTTTCAATAAACCACGGAACCATAGACCCTGCAGATTTCTATATCAACGTTATGGATATATTAAATAGATTTGCTGAAAGGGGAGGTCAGATGGCTCGCGCAAATGATAGGATTCAGTTTGAAATCAAATGATAGTATTCATTTTGAAATCAACACTCAGCATTCAAATCACCACATTAACTTTAATTATGATGGCTCAAATATAATGCAGAATTTTCAGCAATTATTTGACCAATTAGTACAATCGAATGAAGCGCTAGCGGCTGAAAATTATTTAAATTTCAGACTGCATGTGGTTAATAATCCATCTGGTGCTGGGAAACAAAAAATTGATAGTATTCTTGATCAGGAATTAGTCAAGAAAAAGCGTATTCATCTCATTTAACCACCGGAGTCCGATCAGACCTTGTGTTTTGGGTTAGGGTTAGGTTCCATTTAAAAATTATGTCTCAATTCATTGTGGAGAAAATTCAGACAGCGAGATGAGCTTTTCCAGACAGTTTTCATTAAAATTCCTAATCAATTTTTTGACCTTTTGTTTTCAGGCAAATACAAAGTTAAATTATTCGATTTCATCACCTCTGAAGTCATTCTGGTGCAGCACAGCTTGAATGACAGATGCGTGTTACCTCCTGGCAAGAGCAACAATGTATTTCTTGCTGCTTTGACAACAGTGCAGCACATGCACGTCTCAAATTATTAAAATAATTGATTCAATTGGAAAACTGCGTGCTGCATTTTGACACAGATTCCATAATTTATTCAGTGAAACCGGGTGAGGCTGTTCTACCCACAGGTTCATATCTGGGCGATTTGACGGACGAACTCGCAGGCGATTCCATTGAAGAGTTTGCAGCATCAGAACCCAAAAGCTATGCTTACATAACCCGGGACCGCCAGCAGGTGCTGTTAAAGGCTAAGGGTATCACTCAGTCTTACATCTCATCTAATCAGATTAATTTTGACAGCTTGGCTCAGTTGGTGGAGGGGTACATCGGTGGAGAGAGGGGGGAGTTTCTGCAAGCACAGCAGGACACCATCAGGAGGAATAAAGAAGGGTTCATTCTCTCAGATGCTTCATTTGTGAAAAAGTTTTGTGTGATTTTTGATAAACGTAGGTTATATCCTGACGGAACAACCCTGCCTTTTGGTTATTAGATTAGTGAAAATGGAAACTCATTTTGATCCCAGACTGAAAATACCTTTTAGTGCACTCATTGCAGGTCCGTCAGGCTGTGGAAAAACCTTTTTTGTAAAAAGTATTTTGGAAACTTGTCTGGAATGTTTGACTGAAATGCCACAAAATATAAATTGTTTTTTTATTTCTTACCAGAAAATGTATGATGATCTGAAACTTTGTAATAAAAATATTGGATTTTTTCAAGGACTACCTTATTCATTCGATGACTACGAAATGTCCCCATCTGAGCAATGTCACTTGATTACTTTGAACGATCTGACAGGCAACCATCCTGAAGTGCTAAAGTTATTTACAGAGTACAGACACCACAGGAATATGAGTGTTTTTACTCACACAAAACCTCTTTCATCAAGGGAAAAATAGCAGATCAATCAGTTTAAATACTAATTATTTTATTCTGTTTAAAAATCCACGAGATAAATAGCAAATAAATGTTTTAGCTAATCAAATCTACCCTACTCAGAAAAGATATTTTTTGGAAAGTCATCAAGTTCATCACGGTTATTTAACAGTGGATTTGAAACCGGAAACACCAGAGCGTCTAAGAATGCGCAGCGGAGCACTTCCGGGTCAGATGACAGTGGTCTATTTGCCTAAAATAGAGCAATGTCGACCAGGATAAAACGCAACACCAGGATTCTCCAGGCTTTGTCTCGCATGAAACCATAGAAACGTCAGGAGTTTTAAAAAGGCTGTTCAGCTGATGTTCTAAATGCTTTGTGTGAGATAAAAGGCCACATCAGGCTTTCACCACGTCAATATAAGAAATTGTCTAAAAGAAAAACACTACTGAGGAAGTTTACTGGTAACAAAACTAGTGCTTTAAAAAAAGCTTTTAATCAGTCAAAAAGGCGGATTTTTGCCGATTCTCCTAGCCGCTGCAGCGCCTCTCATAGGAGAACTCATTGGGGGATTAATAAACAAATAGATCATGGCTTCACAAAAAACATTCATGGTCACGCCTCAGCAATTATGTCATCTCACAAAGCCCACCATCAGAGACGTAGCAGAAGAGAATCTTGACTCAGAAATTAAATTACTTATGCAGGAGAAGGGACTAACGCCATAGGAGAAAATTAAGAAATACAACGCACTGCTACAGCCTTATCTCGCTCTGGCGAGAGCTGGATTACAAGAGAATTTACAGATTACCCTTTCTCATAACAGTCTCACACTCGTTCCTAAGTGGTTGTACATTTTAATAATATCCGGGACTAATCAGAGCTCTGTTGACTTTCTCAGGTTCGCTCATTCTTCGCCATTCGATAAAAGCACGATCGTTCGGTAAATTAAACCAGGAGTGGATGTAGGTAATTTCTGTTAGCCCTACTTGCCGCCTGCCATTCAGATTGATGTGACGCACGAGATCGGTTCTGTAACTGGAAATTGTATTATTTTTAACACATCAGCACTGGCGTTACAGGGCAATGTGATATAAAAACCCTCCTCCTGTCTCAGATCCATATGTTGTTTTATTTATTGTCTCTGTTTTTAAACATCATGTAGGTCTGAGGCTTTATCTGATTGGCCTAATGAACTGTCCTGAATTGGAATGTTTATTATGTGAAGTGCCTTGAGACGACTCTTGTCATGATATGGAAATAATGGAAATTCTCACAATGTCTCCCCTCTTAAACTTCATTTTCTTGAAGAGTTAATACGAAGTTGTTACATAATCCTTGCAATAAAAAGTTCCAATCTTCTGGTTAAAAGTACCCAAAAATCCATAACCCCCAAATTCCACTACCTCCGCTCCGCTCCGCTCCGCTCCGACACGAACGCCGGAGCAAAATCGGTCCCGTTGTAGTCAATCAGAGCAATTCCACTACTGCGGCCGTGCTCCGGCAGTGCGGCGCCGCGCGCCGCCCTCTGTTCCGGCGTCCGGCAAAAATAGAATCGATCCTATTTTCGCCGGACGCCGGAGCACCTCCGCAGTAAATGGACAGAAATCACAAACGCCCAACAGGAAAAGGAGCGAGCACAACTTCCGTTTTTCACAATAAATCGATAAACAAAAGGCGTTTTTTGTTTCATATGCACAGGTTTAACAACTTTTAACAACTATCAGTGGCGGCTGAAGTTTAAATGCACAAAAGTAAGCCATAAATACAGTTTCCACTATCAAAGTAGTCACACTTTGTTGATCCAAACACGGCTGATCTCTCAACACAAATGATGGGCAGATTAAACAGTTCATGCCGATGCTTCTCCCACACAACGGGTGTTTGGATCTAACTTCCGCGTTTATTGCTCGGACTGTATCGCAAGATCTCGAAAATCCCGCGCATGCTTGTTTGCCCACCTCAGGTCTCCGCACCGGAGCGGGGCCGTTGTAGAGCGGGTACCAAGAAAAATTGAGTTCGGAAGCGAGCGGCTGCAGAAGGCGGGGGCGGACCGGAGCGGAGCGGAGCGGAGGTAGTGGAATTTGGGGGTAAGATTGATTTCATATTTACTATGGAATATTATGTCTTATGGTTCATTAAATAATATGTAAATTAAATTCTTACAATGGTTATAATAAAAAAGACAACTTGCAGAAAAGACAACGTACCCCCCACAGTTCACTCCTCCACCACCGCAGCCAGTGCATCCAGGTCAGCTTTGGTCAGGCAACCGTACACCGGAAAAATGTCTTTGTGAATGGGCATCACAGCCCTGAATCCATGCAGCTGCATCACAGCCATGGCGAACAGGATCTCAGCGTCCAGCGGCTGGAAGCCGTGCAGACTGAGAAAACTTTGATGAGCCGGGATCAGGTTAGGTGTTAAAATCCAGCGAATAATGTCCGTAAAGTGAAAATTGTAAAATAATTCATTTTCAGCTATGTGAAGACATTCGTGTTGTCGCTGACTGGGGTGATCGATCTTGCATCCGTGGCAGATTATAGGTAAGTAAGCTTTCATCGCCATGTTGACCAAGTGAAGAAGCCCCATCTTCACTTGGTCCACCTTGTCTTCTGAAAACACCCAGTCAGGCAGACGCTGAGGCTCCTCACCGGTGCTCTGGATGTCGAGGGTCTGCTGCTGTTGCACACCGTCCTCCTCCCGAGCAGGTTGAGGTGAAACCGGTGGCGGGTCAGTGATTGATGTCACTGAAGGTTGTGCAGTATCAGGACTCGCCGGAGTCTCGTTGATCCAGGGTCGGAATGGTACATTAGCAGGAACCTCCATGATTGTGGGGAGTCGTGGGAAGTTATCCTCTGGAAAGCATGATGGGGTGGCGCCGACGTGGGCCACGGACTGCCGTTGTATCTCGGTGGTGATGAAGCCACTAACACCCAGCTCGGTTGTGGGGAAAAGCTGTCCGGGGTCCATGGTTCATCAAGGGCTGACTGAGTGTAGAAACCCATCTTGCTGATGTGCTAGATCATCTGGGATGAAGTGGTTTGTAACTGAGAGCTCTTTATAACTAGTGATTGGGGGGTGATGCGACCGCCGCTCCTTCTCCTCCTGATGCGGGGCTTAGAATTTCAGCTTTTTTTCGCACTGTCAGAATGTCTTTCCAGCAGCGGCTGGTACGAAGAAGTGAAGTGATACGATCCGCCACTTCATCTATTTTCTTACACCAGGCCTCGAAAGGTACAACCTGTAAAAGGCGGTAAATACCGCATTCAGCACGCACATTTTCCAGCACAAAAAAGAGCTCCAATCCTCTCTCATGGACCGAGGCCTTGAACATCCACTGCCCGTCCGCATCCTCCAGCCCCTCCCATGAAGCGCTGAAAGCTATCACGGCGTTCTGGATTTCATCCAGCGATGGAAGAGCTTGAGGCCTGTTGCGTTTTACAGCCGGGCGAGGTCTCTCACGATCATCTTTGTACACCCTGCGTGGAACTGCGAGGTTGAGCACTGCCCAGTCATTGTAGGAGAGATCTGCTGAATGTGATGAATATGGTTTCAGAGGTTCGTCCTCAGCCACATCTCCTTAGAGTCATAGCTGAACCGGTACTTAAAACTACAGGTATAGCCGTAAGGTTCCAGCGGCCATATTTGCTCCAAGAACTCTTTACCGACAAAAGGAGGAAGTTGCACTCTACACATGTAAAATGTAGATTTGCGGGGAGCACCACCCCCTGCAGGCAGCTGATGGATCGCTATGGATTTTTCACAGAGCAAGGTCTGTCTCCACGCTCTCCTCTCGGTTAGAGGTTGAAGCATTGGTTGTAGACGCTTCTTCCATCTCCTCTTGGCTCTCCTCTTTCAACTCCTTCTCTTGGGCAGAGGCTGTAGACTCTTGCTTCATCATTTTCTTAGAGGTGTTTCTTCAGCCTTTCACCATTCTGATACGATCTCAGTCTGTCCACTGAAATGGAACCGAGCTTTGAAAAGCCAAGCAGGGCTGGAGGGAGGGCTGTGGGCTCTCACGTATGAAAGGAGGGGGTAACACAAAAACAGTTATCAGGCGTAACTAAAATAGTTCAGACAAAAGGAGACTTCATGCGTCATTACACAACATTCATTTCTTGACATATAGGGTGCACATCAAAGCAGATCATCATTATGCATCTTCACAAAAAGGGACTTCATGCACCATTACACAACTATCATCTTGACATATAGGGTCGTTAAAGATCATATCACAAAAGGGACTACAGACAATGCACCTGTCAAGTTTGACGAAAGGTGGGTTGGGGGAAAGGGCATAAAGGTCATAAAACAATACACCTGTCAATTTGATTTATGGTGGGAAAGGTCATAAAGGTCAAAGAACAATAGACCTGTCAAAAAGTTTGACAAAAGGTGGTGTGTTATATCTCTGTCATGCTAGATCTTACATTAAATAAACAAATGTCTTTTCACCACATCCCAGTCTACCTCATAAACCTGGTGAAGCTCAGGACCAACGTCTTGTTCCCCCCTCAGATTGTGATGGACGGTGAAATTGGGTGGAGGGAAGATGACTTTGTCCGGACGTGAAACTCTGTAAGAAGCAGAGTCCTGTCAGCCACAGACATGCTATACATTATGATATAAGTGGTGATGATGTGGAGGAAGATGCCTCACCCCTGCAGAATGACATCAGCCACAGCAGCAACCTCCAGCTCAAACAGCACCACCTCACTCTCTGAGTTGTTGGTGTTCTTACTTCAAACACAGATTAAAAACAGTTGGACAACTAACAAGAATTTAAACATGCGATCAAATCTCAAAACTATTTTACAAAAAAGAAGACAGTGATTCAAGAAATATAACAAAATTACATTTCATACTGATCCTCCATCCATCAGTTATTGGAGGTAACGGGTTCAGGAGGGATGCTCTAAACATTCCTCCTTCAGACTACGCTGGAGAATTCCACCAGCCTCCCAAACCAGAGTGGATTATAATCCCTACATTACAGGAAATTCACCAGAGGCAGTCGATCTGAAGGCAACTTAATCAGATGCAGAGGAGCAGCAGCTCTACTCTGATTTCCCCCAGATGATTGAGGCTAAACCCGTCCAAGGGAACCTTACAGCCTCTGGGTGAAGAGGCTCAACCCAACGGGAAATATATCACTTACTTCCAACTCCCACCTATAGGCAGATATTTAAAGTGTTGCTGAGAGGATGACCTCATGTCCTAAAACCTTCTGGACTCTGCCTTTAGAGGGTGTTTGTTCTGTTTCCACCTTAACGTCCAGTTTCCACTTGGATGTCTAATTTCTAACTGTGGTTTCTGATTGGAGTTACATCTTTGACAAGATACATTTCTATTCATCTTAAATCCATGCTAATGAACTTTTTCATATTTTACTGAGTATGTGCTTCAGAGACCCTTTAGGGTAATGAAATGTCCCTCAGAACTTCAGAGTGGCAGACCGCCTCCTAGTGGGCTTAGTAATGTGGAGCTGCCATGCCTGGTGCTGCAGGCTGCTTCCAGCACGTGTTCTGCATAATTTAGATCCCGAACACAGCTGATTTGTTTAATTTAGGGATGAATCGCTCCTGTAGACACTAAGGAAGGCTGGGAGACATTTCAGCTGTTAAAAACAAACACTGAGGGGTGCTAAAAGCAAACCAAATTTTATAAAAATGTTCTCATGACAACAGTTTTAAATCGTATTAGTTTGAAATAAATAAATAAATAAATAAATAAATAAACAAATAAATAAATAAATAAATAAATAAATAACTTTTCGGGCTATAATTAGAGCAGCGGGCTGACCTCGCCGTAGGGTCATTCATCAGTGAGCCAACCAGGATCAACCTACCTTCGTATCTGGAGCTCAAACTGAACAGAACTCTGAGTGTCCTCCAGCCTGGGCACAGTAAACCGAAGGCCGGCCCATAACTGCACACACGAGAAAGGAAAATAGCTCCATTTTCTCACATTTCACTGCAGAAACAAACTTTTTTCTAACAAAAGTTGAAACAATAAAAGCTTTTCTCTTCAGATGCACACAGGACTCACACATTTTATCGGGTCAGTATCAAAACATGTTGAGTTTGTTTGTGCATGAATGCTTAATGTTGACGTGGTTTAGTTTTACTGACACAGACAAAGTGAATGAGTCCAACAGCAACATGGGAGTTATTGTAGCTCTTACACTGGTACCGGACTTCATGGGGTTCCCCAGATCACACACCAGATAGCGGGTCTGGTTGTCTGCCTCGTAGCTGCACGCCAAATGAGTCAGACTCTGGAAAAGACGTCCAGTTACAACCAACACTCACTTATCAGTAATTTTAATATTTTAGCATAAAATTTAGATGACTTAGCTCAACATTTAAAAGAGAAATAAAAGTTTCTCTAAGTGTTATCATTGACTGCAGGGTGCCTCACCACGTTGTTGCGTGCTATCCCGCTGTAATCAGCCTCTGGGGGCCACGCCACATAGAGCTCAGCCTCATAAGCCCCGCCCTCTCCCTCGTTCCTGGCATTAAAGGTCAAGCTCAAGGTGTTTTCATCCCCCAGGTAGACCTCTGCTCTGTCACTGAGGAACGAGAAGCACAGCGTCACAACAAAGAAGTTTCTCATAGAAGCAGAACTGACCTCATACCCGTCAGACAGAAGTAGCTTCAGCAGAAACAAAAGTTAAATACAAAAACTTTCTTTGTTAAAAATTATACATCTGAAAAAAAGGTGAAAAAAACATCTTCAACCTTTAGTTTCTACTGCTGTCAAAATCCTCTAAATAAATGAATAGTTGTGCATTTTTACATATAATAGAAAAAAACATTTTCTGTGATGTTTGTTTAGATCAAATGTTCAAAACGTCGTTTTATTATTGGGAATTAATTAATACAATGTGGAGGAACATAAACGACAGAACTGTTAAGTGAGGAAGTGCAGCACTCGGACCGTTTTTGGGGGAGCACTATGGGCAGGGGTCACGTCTGAAGAAACAGTTCACCGTCATTTAAACCCAGCAGAGACCGGTGTTGTGTCAAAAAGTGCCCCTCCTGGCCATGATTACAGAAACAGGGTTTATGTGGTTACCATGGTGACCCTAATGCGCCACTGACAGCAGTTTCTTACACAGTGAACGTATTAAAATGTAGACGTCTGAGATCACTAGTTTTTTTGGGCAGTCGTTCTATTGGCACTCTCCAAAACCTATCCATAAAGTTTCTAGTTTCTTTGTATTTTGCTCGATGAATTCAAAGAGAACATGTTGCCCCTTTAACCTTCTGCCGAGCGTGAGTCTGACTCCTTCTCAGCTCAAAGCGAGTCTCCACGTTGACCTTTCTGCAGCTGTAAGTGCAGCTCCGTGTGTCGGAGCAGCTGTGTGTCTCAGAACATCAGCCTCCACAGCTGCTCTGTTCTGTAGTTTCCCGTTCTGAGAGCGGCATCGACCTGCTGCAGTAAATGTGACTGAGAGCAGCAGCTCGTTTACAGATCATGTTCTAGTGCTGTTTATTTTGTGCTGCGTCGGTTTGAGAACACGTACGATGTAAAAGGTCATGAAAGCCGCTCCTTCCAGACAATGCATCTTTGTTTCAGACGCTCCCCGAAGACCATCTGTCCTGGGAAACAGCCTAAATGTGATTTGTCTCAGGAAATAGACCCCGACGTTCACAGCCATGTTTCTGTGTGCCAACACACTTTCAGTGTATCGATAAATCCTGTCAACGCCCTCCGACTCCCACCCTCCCCCGTCTCGGTGGAAATAAATTCATGAAAGGGGAAGACAGAAGTGTGTGGAGAGTCTGAACAGGAGCTCTACTTTCATTCAGTTTCCTCACGTCCCCTAACCCCCCCCCCCCCCCCCCCCCCAAAAAAAAAAGAGAATTCTGGACGCAGAGACCCCTCTGGAGGTAAGTTAACCACCAGATGATTTTAATCAGGGCAAGGCGAGTCGAGGAAGGAATAGGACCAACCATCTACACGTGCTGAGGACAGAAACCGCAGCACACCACAGAGGTGTTACATCACGCTGGATTTTATTTGTTGAGAAAATACTAAAGTGAATCAGGAAGCTGGTGAAAGTAAATCTAATTGTGTCTGTGGAATGCTGGCGAGCCACACTGACCTGCTGTGTCTGTGTCAGCAGAGGGAAATTGTGTTCAGCAAAGTGCTGAATCATTTTGTCCTGAGGCAACTCTAAAAAAAATCTTTGTGTTGGGAAACTTTTACTCCTGATTTTATTCCTGCAGCTAAGAGAAATCACATGGAAACGTGACACAAAGCACCGGTCCTGACAGAGGAAGGCAGAGTGTTTATGAGCGGGAGTCACACTGAACAACGGCACTCTGGTGTCCTTCTTCAAATAAAGCAACCATCATTAACCATGATGAGATGGCGCCAGGAGTTGGGAATTCCTGCAAATCTGGAATTCTGCAGAGTAAAGCTGCAGAATGACTTCCTGGATTTGAAATGGTTGCTCTTTAAAAGTAGAGCTGTGCGGTTTATCATACGTGTAACTCAACATCAACTCTGGCTTCTAACAATCGCAAAAAGTAAAGAATAAAAAGATTATTACAATTATGGGTATCGGTAAAAGTTAACCGATACCGATGCAGTTGCCAGAAAGTGGCTTCACTGTAACTTGTCATTTCTGTTCACCTAATATTTTAGTTTTGTGACAATTTCTATTAATATATTTTATTTTTTATTTACCTCACAGTCGTTTCCTGTTGAAAGCAGAGGAGAAAATAAAACCTGTATACCAGTTCATTGCATTTTTGTGTGTGGTAGAAGTATCAGTACTTGTAATCAGTATCGCCGAGTACTCAGATCCAAGTATCGTATCTGTTTGGAAAAAAGTGGTATCGGTGCATCCCTCTTTAAAAACGTTACTTAATGCATTATTAAGCATAAGTAAACAAAGGATCCTTTTATTAACGTTCCTGATATTGTTAACTATTAAGTGTCCTAAAGGTTAGAACAAAGGGCCAGGGTGTGTGTGGGTGTGTGTGTGTGTGTGTCTGCTTAGCAATGCATTACTTAATATTAACATTAAAATTAAGCAGTTGTTAATACTTTATTCAATAGTTTATTAATGCTTGATAATGCACTAAGAAACGTTGATAAACGGACCCGTATTATTAAGTGTTACCAAATACTGTGAGCATCAGAAGGCTCTGATGGTCACATGTGGGGATTGGGTTGTTTTCATTGTGTTTCATAAAGGAGGTTAAAAGATCTTCTTTCAAAGGCTGTTTGTAATGTTTTCTCTAACTTTAAGAAAACAAAATATGGACATTTCTTTCTTCTCACCCGTAAACATCCAGCTTGAGATCCGGAACACAGATGTTGTCCTCTCCACAGTCCAGCTGGATCTGAGCCTGGCAGGAACAGGCAGAAGGACACGGATTAATGCAAGGAGACAACAGGAGTGGCTGCTAAAGGAGGAAGCTCTGGGAGGAGATGGACTGCAACAACCAGACGGCTGAACGTTGGCTCCATTTCTGGTTGACAGAAACCTCTTCTGTACGAGGAAAAGACTAGATGATGAATTCCACCTAAACATTTGTCGCCTTCATAAAAACCTCAGAATACAGTTAAGATAAACCCCTGCTCAGATTTTGGTGACAGGCGACTTTGTGAGAGCTGCAAGTAAAAACACGAACGTGATTTGATTTGGCAGGAGTGATTTCCCACAGGCCTCTTTGATATTTCTGCTTTGGTCAGTCCTTTCTGTCTTTTTTTTAAGCTTTTGTAATGTCAACCATGCCATGTTGTTCTAACATATGGGATGCATTAGACTCAAAGAATGCTTCAGAGAGCAGAGAATCAGCCTGGTGGTGGTTACCAGTGTCTCGCTGGAGATTCTTCTTCAGCTGACTGGTTTTAGGTTTATTCAGGCGGTCATCAGTCACTTAACACCAAACAAACACGAGGACGTTGATGCTTCTCATCTATTTAACTCTTTTAGCTCTTGGACAAGCTGGTTCCCAAAGTCAGAGACTCTCTTGGTCAGCTTGCTTCTCACACCAAACCTTCTGTCAGGAATCTTGGTGTGACCTTTGACCCAGCTCTCACCATGGATTCTCGTGTCGGTTCTCTTGTTCGCTCTTCCTTCTGTCCTCTCAGGAGCATTGCTGAGTCCCATTCTGTCCTGCTCTGAACTTGAGGATGTTATCCACACCTTCATCTCCTCACAAAGGAAGTAGCCTTCTTTGAACTTTCACTAATCAACAAAAGGTTTCAAGAGTCACCCCGACTGTCTTCATAGTTGCAGCATCATCTCTCAGGAATCCTCACTAATTTATCAATAATAATAATAATAATACATTTTATTTAAAAGCACCTTTCTGGTCACTCAAGGACACTGTACAGAATAAAAACACAAATCATTCAGTAAGTAAACATACGTAAACATCAACAAACAAGGCACTCTAAAATTCAAAGTTGATATGTGGTTATGAAGAGGTGAATTTTGAGTTGTTTTTTGAATTCTGTGAATGACATAATGTTCTTGATGAGAGGGGGAAGGGAGTTCCAGAGTTTGGGAGCAGTGCAGCTGAAGGCTCTACTCCCCATGGTGCTGAGACGAAAGGAGGGCACAGAGAGGTGAATGGAGGAGGAGGACGTGAGGGAACGGGACGAGGTGACGATGTGAACGAGATCTGTGAGGTAGTGAGGGGCAAGGTTATGGATGGCCTTGAAGGTGAGAAGGAGAATCTTGTAGTTAATCCTGGTGTGCACTGGTAGCCAATGGAGTTGTTTGAGGATGGGGGTTATGTGATGAGAGACGGGAGTTTTAGTAATGATGCGTGCTGCTGCATTCTGAACCAACTGGAGCTTACGGAGGGTTTTCTGAGGGAGGCCTGAGAGAAGAGAGTTGCAATAATCGATACGTGAATGCGATATGGATTGTATTGTAAGGTTAGCCATGTCAAAGGCGAATTTCTGCCTCAATTCGAGGTGGACAATAAAGTTTATCCATCTATCTATCTATCCATCTATCCATCTATCCATCCATCCATCCATCCATCTATCTATCTATCTATCTATCTATCTATCTATCTATCTATCTATCTATCTATCTATCTATCTATCTATCTATCTATCTATCTATCTAACCAGACTATCGACAAGAATAGAAGTAGAGTGGACTTCAAGGGAGGGGCGAAGACGATTAATGTTACGAAGATGGAAATAAGCTGACCGTGTGATGCTATTGATATGAGATTGGAAGGATAGTGTGCTGTCTAGTATGACACCCAGACTCTTGACCTGGGGAGAGGGGGAAACTGAAGTATTATCAACTGTGAGAGAGAAACTGTCAAATTTTGAGAGGGTGTTCTTGGTACCAACCAAAAGAAGTTCTGTTTTGTCTGTATTTAATTTCAGGAAGTTTGAACTGAACCAGGATTTTATTTCTTGAAGGCAGGTGATGAGGGAGGAGGGAGGAAGTGCAGAATTTGGCTTACTGGACAAATAGAGCTGGGTGTCATCCGCGAAGCAGTGAAAATGAATATTGAATCTGCGGAAGATATTGCCAAGGGGAAGGATGTACATAATGAAAAGGAGGGGCCCCAGGAGAGAGCCCTGGGGCACACCAGAAGAGAAAGATGAGGGCTGTGAGCGGGAGGATTTGATAGTAATGAACTGAGTGCGACCTGATAGATAGGACTGAAACCACTGAAGTGGGATGTTAGCAATGCCGATGGAAGATAACCTATGGAGGAGAATGGAATGAGATATTGTGTCAAAGGCCGCACTCAGATCAAGGAGAACCAGGATGGATAGTAGACCGGAATCAGCAGCAATGAGGAGATCGTTAGTTATTTTGAGGAGGGCTGTTTCTGTGCTGTGAAGTGGGCGGAAACCAGACTGGAAGGGTTCATAGAAGGAGTTTAGTGTCAGATGGGTGTGGAGCTGGGTAGCGACTATTTTTTCTAAAACTTTGGAGACAAAGGGTAGGTTGGAGATGGGGCGGAGATTAGTAAAAATGTTAGGATCTGAACCAGGTTTTTTAAGTATTGGAGTAACTGCAGCAGTTTTGAAGATAGAGGGAACAATACCGGAGGAAAGGGATGCGTGTATGAGAGCGGAGACGAGAGGGAGCAGATAGGGGAGGCAGGATTTAACCAAGGCCGTGGGAAGGGGGTCGAGAAGGCAGGTAGAAGGCTTTGACTTGTGGATAATATCTGATATCTCAGAATCACTGGGAAGTTGGAAAATGGAAAATAACTGTGTTGGTTCGGGAGGATCATATGGGGAGGTAGGGGGATGCTTTGGTTGATTACACGGTGAATGTTTATTATTTTTTTGTTGAAGAACAGAAGAAGGGCATTACAAGTAGCAGTAGAGCACATGTGTGGGGGCAGAGTATTGGACGGCCGGTGAATTTTATTGATAATGGAGTACAATGACTTAGTGTTGCCTCGATTGGAGTTGATTAGAAAGTAGTAATACTGTTGTTTGGTTAGTATAATTAAGTCCTTATACTGAGTCATATGGTTTTTATGTAGTTCTTTGTGAATGGTGAGACCAGTTTTTCTGTAGAGGCGTTCAAGCTGCCTGGATATGGTTTTCAGCGACCGGAGTTGAGGGGAAAACCAGGGAGCAGACTGACAGAAAGTAACAGAACGGGTTTTAACTGGAGCAAGGGAGTTTAAAATGTGAGCTAACTGGTCATTGTAGAGAGCAGCCAGGTCATCAGGAGAGGAGAGATTGTCCGGTAGCTGAATATTATCAATATAGGAGGATAAAGTGTCGATAATGATGTCCTTTATATTCCTAAAAGAAATTAGCCGGGTTGGTTTGGTAAAAGAAAGCTGTGTTACAATATTGAAAGAAATAAAATAGTGATCAGTGATGTGGAGATCATCAGCTGCACAGTTAAGAGGGGTGAGACCAGAGCAGCACAGCAGATCCACGCAGTGTCCTTTGGAGTGAGTTGGAAAGTTGATGTGCTGATTAAATCCAAGGCTGTCCAGGCAGGATGAGAAGTCTTTGGTGAGGGGAAGATCGCTGTTGTCCATGTGTATGTTAAAATCTCCCAGCACTATTACATTAGATGAGAGTGTAGATAAATGAGTGAGCAGTACTGAGACCAGGGGCGGATTTAGGACTGAAGAAGATCCGGGGCTTAACACACACGCGCACACACGCACACGCGCACACACACACACGCATGCGCGCACGCGCACACACGTGACACGCACTAGTCAACATCATATATATATATATCTTGTACCACATAATGTTTAATCTGAAGCTACATATTAAGCATATTCAGGGCAGAGTATTGTTCCTGTTAGTGTTTAGTGTGAGATGATAGTAAATATTAACTTTACCTGATAGTAAGCTAACTTTAGGCAAACCAGCAGCACAACAAATATTTTCAAATAAGACTCACAAACCTGAGTCAACACCAGTCTCATCAGAGCTGGGGTTCTGTCGTTGTACTTTTGGTCTAAAAAACGTCCTCATGTCCATCTTCACTCATGCGTTTCAGACAGAGACTGTAGAAGAAGCCAGCTGCTGAAGGGCTTCTCTTCAGTGGTGGAGGCTCAGGCAGGCTGTATACCGACTGAGTGGCCTAGTGGTAGAGTGTCCGCCCTGAGATCGGGAGATCAGGGGTTCGACTCCTGGTCGGGTCATACCAAAGACTTTGAGAAAAATGGGACCCAATGCATCCCTGCTTGACACTCAGCATTAAGGGGTTGGATTGGGGGGTTAAACCACCAAATAGTTCCCGAGCTATTTTGACCCAGGGGTTGGGTCAAATGCGGAGAATAATTTCACCACACACCTGTGTGTGACGACTAAATGGGACTTTACAAACTACTGCCAGCTGCGCTCTCTCTGTTGGACTTTGGTACTGCATGTTACTTCCGCGATTTAGATCCGGGGCTTATCATGAAAGATCCGGGGCTTCAGCCCAAGTAGCCGGGCCTAACGCCGCCCCTGACTGAGACTTCTGACAGAAAGTCTTTGTGAGGTTTAGGGGGGCGGTAGATTAATCCAATGATAGTGGGGGTAGGTCCATTATGTTTAAAAACCAAATACTCAAAGGAATTAAAATCTGAGACAGACACTGGCAAAACTTTCCAATTCCCGCGATAGATTATCGCGAGACCTCCTCCGCGAGAACTGCGTGGTTATCAGTCATCTTCATTTAGCCGTGCCTCGTGCAGAGTGCAACAGCTGCTGTTAATGTAGACAAATAAATCTAATTTAGCCTGCCAAGCCATCCTACAGTATATGTGAATATGTAGTCTGGCCACGACCCATAACTAGATCTCAGCCATGGGGCGGAATCTGTGGTTGTCTTTCAAACTTTCAGAGCCCCTTCACATGCTCTCACCCCATACCTCGAGTTTCTCGCGCTGAAAAAGCAAGTCACAATGGTACCCCTGCTTACGGTACAATGGAACATGGCTAACAACATGGGGCAATGTGCTTAGGTCTGTTTAGATTTCTAGGCTAAATAAAATTATACATCCATCCATTTTCAGCAGCTTATTTGAAGCCGGATCACAGGGGAAACAGCCTAAGCAGAGAAGCCCAGACTTCCCTCTCTCCGGCCACTTGGGCCAGCTCCTCTGGGGAAATCCCAAGGCGTTTCCCGGCCAGCCAAGCGACATAGTCCCTCCAGAGTGTCCTGGGTATTCCCTTCGGTCTCCTCCTGTTTGGATGTGCCTGGAAAACCTCACCAAGGAGGCATCCCGGAGGCATCCTGACCAAATGCCCGAGCAAACTCAACTGGCTCCTCTTGATGTGGAGGAGCAGTGGATCTACTCTGAGCCCCTCCCGTCTGACCAAGCTTCTCACCCTATCTCTAAGGGACACCCTGAGGAGAAAATTCATTTTGGCCGCTTGTATCAGCGATCTCATTCTCAACCCTCTCAATACGTTTAGTCCGGCGAGGTCTGACCAGCATCCTCCCCCTTATGAAATAAAGTTTTCACAAACCACGAGCTATGCTTTAAGGATTCTGTTTCTAGTTTAAAATAATATAGTCCAGGGTTGAAGAGTGTAGGTATTGTAGTATTGCATTTAAAGCAAAATAAATATGCTTGGGGAGTGGAAATATATTTTTAAATTGCCTTTTCTGAGTCAGAAACTAAAAAAGGGAATTAAATTCAGCTTCTTCTTGTGACTACGGAAGAGGATTAGGGCCACTGAAAATAAAAAATAAGGAAAGAAAAATAATTCTGAAAAACCAAAAATATGAACTTTCTATTTCCCCGCGACTGGAGGAGAGAAAAGATATGCAGCAAGCATTATTCGTGGATAGAAATGACAGGAAACATGGGTTTGGAGGTGGGGAGAATTAGGGACCGATTTGTCCGTGTTAAAAAGTGTCTGAAATGTAAAATAAAATGCAATACAAAAACAATATAAACACACTTGGGCTGCTTGGTGGAGCAGTTGTTAGCAATGTTGCCTCGCAGCACAAAGGTTGCAGATTCGAAACTCAGCTGCGGCCTTTCTGCGTGAAGTTGCGTGTTCTCCCCATGCATGCGTGGGTTTCCCCCGGGTACTCCGGTTTCTCCCACAGATCACAACATGCCTTATAGGTTATAAATTGTAACTCTCTTTGGATAAAAGCGTCTGCCAAATAAATAAACATAAATAAACATTTACACTATCTTGGCCCGGATACATGACAGGAAACCCTAGAACAGTGCTACGCCCTCTCTCTAAAACCAGACTGAAATTCCTCAAACATATTGTTAGAGTTTAGATGCTCTTATACTTGATTGGCCAATATTTTCTCCAGGACTTTGGATAAAAATGGAAGGTTAGATATTGGTCTATAATTCATTGGGTCATCTGGATCCAGAGAAGGCTTCTTAAGTGAAGGTTTGATTACAGCAACCTTAAAATCCTGTGGTACATATCCATTTACTAAGGATAGATTGAATATATCTAGAATGGGGGCAGTAACCAAAATAAATGCTTCTTTAAATAATTTGGTTGGGATTGGATCTAAAATGCAAGTTGAAGGTTTAGATGAAGCTAATATTATTGATAACTCTGAAAGCTCAACTGGATCAAAATGATTCAAACACAGATGAGGTTCTACAGTTACCTCAGATGCTGCCTCACTTACTGAGGAACAAGAAATTGCATTAGGGAGGATGTTAATTATTTTGTTTCTAATAGAATTAATTTTACTTGTGAAAAATCCCATAAAGTCGTTGCTGCTGAGGGCTAATGGAATAGATGGTTCAGAGCTATGATTCTGTGTAAGTTTGGCAACTGTACTGAAAAGAAATTTAGGATTATTCTTATTCTCCTCGAAAAATAAGCAGTTATAGCTTGTCAAAGCTTAGTTTTATAAAGCACAAGACTATTTTCCAGGATAAGAAGGACTCCTCCTGGTGTGTAGAGCACCATGTTCTCTCCAATTTTCTAGAGTTTTGTTATAAAATTTTGTAAATGAGAATTAAACCAGGGTGCCAACTTCCTGTCCCTAATTACATTCTTTGTTAAAGGGGCAAAATCATCTAATGCCACACGTAAAGAGTAAGTAACATTATGAACTAGATCATCAATTGTGAAGGCTAGAAATAAAAATATTGCCCTCTGCTACGTTCCTCTAAGATGCTGAAGATAGTAAAGATGGAACAGATGCAACAGCGTTGTCAGATAGAGACAGACTATAGTGAAATTTAATTTCATGTCTCGAGAACTCAGTTATAAAAAAACTCATAGGTTATCAAAAAGTGGTCCGAGAGGACTGGATTATGTGGAAATATAGTTATTTCCTCACACTCTAAGCCAGAAGTCAGCACAAGGTCTAATATATGATGGCAGCAGTGGGTGGAGCTATGTATTCTTTGGGTAAAACCAATTGAGTCTAAGATATTACCAAAGGCTACATTGAGGCTATCATTTTCAATGTCCACATGAATGTTAAAATCCCCCACTATAATGACCTTTTCAGTATTTAGCACCAAATCACATAAAAAATCAGAGATCTGATCCAAAAACTCAGAGTAAGGGCCTGGTGGATGATACAAAACTACAAACAAGAGTGGTTTTACAGTTTTGCAATCTGGATTAAGAAAACTAAGAATAAGAAGTTCCAAAGAACTGTAGCTATTAATTGGTAAGGGATTGATTAATAGGTCTGAATGAAAAATGTTTGCTACTCCACCTCCTCACCCTGTACTTCGAGCAATATGATGATTTAAATAATTTGAAGGAGTCGACTCGTTTAAGCTAACATAGTCCTCTTGCTGCAGCCAGGATTCTGTGAGAAAGAGCAAAGAAATCTATTTATCACAAATCAAGTCATTAACTAAAAAAGTATTTGAAAAAATAGACCTAATGTTTAATAACCAACATTTAATTTTTCTAGATTTCTGCTCAATTGAATTTGTTCCAATATTTATGAGATTTTCATGATTTGCTTTATTAAGCCTGATTTTTAATTTGTGTGATTTTGGCCGTGGGCAGGACACTGTCTCTATGGGGTAGTGGGTGGGTAACAGTGCAGAAGCTGCAGAGGGGTGTGTTAAACTACAACTCTACTTCCTGGTCTGGACCCTGGGTTGTCATGGAGGACTAAAACAATTGTTTATGTTTATGTTTATGAATTTAGCAGACGCTTTTGTCCAAAGTGACTTACAAGTGATAATCTGCATATTGCCCTTGAGGCTAACAACAACAATAACAACAACAAATCTACATCAGTCATGGAGAGCAGGGAACAAGGATTGGACAGTAGAGAGGGGGGATGGGTGCAAGGAGGGTGCTAGTTAAGAAGATGCTCTCTGAAGAGCAGGATCTTCAGGAATTTCTTGAAAATTGAAAAGGAAGCTCCTGTTCTGATAGTGCTTAGAAGGTCATTCCACATTTGTGGAACGATGCATGAGAAGAGTCTGGATTGTCCTGAGCGTGGTGTAGGCATTGCTAGCCAACGATCCTGTGATGACCGGAGCGGCCGGGCCGAGATGTAAGCCTTTGCAAGAGGATTCAGGTAGATGGGAGCCGTACCCTCTCGGACTTTGTATGCTAGTGTTAGCAATTTGAATTTGATGCGTGCTGCTAGTGGTAGCCAGTTCAGCTCAATGAACGGAGGGGTGACGTGTGCTCTTTTTGGCTGATTGAAGACCAGACGCGCCACTGCGTTCTGGACCATTTGAAGAGGTCTCACAGTACAGGCTGAAGACCAGTTAGAAGGGCATTGCAGTAATAGAGGCAGGAGATGACAGTAGATTGCACCAGGAGCTGGGTGGCATGTTGTGTTAGGTATGGTCTGATCTTTCGTATGTTATACAGCACAAAGCGGCATGAACGAGCAACAGAGGCAACATGATCTTTAAAGGTCAGCTGTTCATCAATCACAACACCCAGATTTCGAACTGCCTTTGAAGGAGCCAGAGATAGGAAGTCATTTTGGATTGAGATATTGTGCTGTATGGATGGTTTTGCTGGGATGACAAGTAGTTCAGTTTTAGAGAGGTTGAGTTTGAGATGGTGGGATTTCATCCATTTTGATATGTCAGAGAGACAGTTTGATATTCGTGCAGAGACAGTGTGGTCGTCCGGTGGAAATGACAGATAGAGCTGGGTGTCGTCTGCATAGCAGTGGTAGGAGAAGCCATGTGATTGAACGATCTCACCCAGTGAGGTGGTGTATATGGCAAAGAGAAGAGGTCCTAGTACAGAGTCCTGGGGGACTCCTGTGGCAAGATGATGCACGGTAGAGGATTGTCCAAGCCAAGATACACTGAATGATCATCCTGTAACGTACAATTCAAACCAGGCGTGTGCTTTCTCTGTTATGCCCATGCTAGAGAGTGTGGACAAAAGGAAGCCATGGTTGACAGCGTCAAATGCAGCCGATAAGTTGAGCAGGATAAGCACAGAGCAGTTTCAGTGGAGTGGCCCTTTTTGAACCCAGATTGGTAAGGGTCAAGCAGACAGTTTTGTGAGAGGTATTCTGCGATCTGCTTGAAAACCACCCTTTCAATAATTTTGGACAGAAAAGGGAGTAGAGAGATAGGTCAGTAGTTCTCCACATGATTTGGAGGAATAGATGGGGTTTTTTTTTAGCAGCGGTTTAACCTGAGCATGCTTGAGAGAGGTGGGAAATGTACCGGATGTCAGTGATGCATTGATCACAATGCAATGCAATTGATGTGTGACTGCTGCAGCTACTGTAGGAGCAATAGCTTGGAGCAGCTTAGTCGGAATGGGGTCAAGTGGGCATGTAGTAGGGCGGCTGCACGTGAGAAGCTTGGACACAGTGAGGGGAAAAAGAGGAAAATGAAGCAGTAGGGCCTGAGATGGTTGGGCTAGAAAGAGTTTGTGGTAGCGAATGTTCAGGAGTGGCCAGTTGAGTAAACTGTTTGCTTATAGCTGCCACTTTGTCAGTGAAAAATGAGGCAAAGGTGTCAGCTGATAGATTGTTGGTTGGAGGTGGAGATGGAGGGTTGCGCAGAGTTTTGAATTGGCCAATTGGCCATGTTCCTAGAAAGAAGAGCTGCTCCATCCAAAGAAGGATGGATGCCGTCTCTTCACATCAGACCAGGTTTTCCCCAAAAAGTTTTCCAATTATCAATGTAGCCCACGTTGTTTTCAGGACACCACCTAGACAACCAGCGGTTGGATATAGCAGCAGCCAGAAAGCTCTCGAGCAACCAGCAACTCCAGCCCCTAGCCAATCAGCAGCTGACAATCACAATGCCAGCCCGGGTCAGTGCACATGGAACCAAAATAAAGCAGGGAAAGAAAAGTTGAGGAAAGTTGGGAGGAAATACCAAACCGCGCAGTTGGAAAAGGTGGCTAGACCAAACCACACCCACCTGACTCATGCTCCGTTGGAAAAGGTGTGTGAGCTTGGGTCATAGGAGGCATGGCTTTCAACTCCTTCCAGGGAGGATGAGCTACAGCCGTGCAAATTTCAAAATCTTTTCCTCCTGTCCTTGATGATGTCATGCTACATGAACCACAGCTTTAAGCAGATTTTGCTTTCCTATCGAATCAACTATTTGAAGGTTGAGTTGCTTTACTACTGTTCTGTTGGCCCCATGCTGAGCATGGCTTGTGTTTATCCCTCAGGAATCCTCACTAATTTATCAATCATCTTCATTTAGCTCTGCATCTGCAAAAACACGTCTGAAAACCGCGTCCAGTGAGCAAAAACACACAGCAGCCATAACCGTAGCAGCTGTTATCTCCTCCGGCCTGAAGCCGGCGTTAGAGGAACTAAAACAAAACTTTATTTAGCACCAAAAAAATAAATGGATGATTAATAAATAAAACTTCTTTAAGGGCAAAACCTGCTTTCATATGTCATGTTGGGCAGTTCTGTGTCAACAGTACCAGTCAGTCAGAACAACCACAAAAAACTAAAATACTGAATCACATCCATCCCACAGTAATGAGTGGAAAGCCGCTAAACACATGAATGATGAGGAAAACATAGTGTAGTAGCTGCTGTCTGAACTGAGACTACACCCAGTAATAATGATGAGACATAAACGACATCGCTGACAACTTATTACTGGTTTTAGCTGTTTTCCACCATGACTCCTCTCCTTTACTCCTTTCCTGTGCTCAGGGTGACGTTTGAACCAACTTTATGTATTTAAATGAACACTGATGGAGAGAAAATGCATCAGAAACGACGGGCACCACAAATTCTTTGGTTTTGGTGTTTTCAACTTATGCTTCTTTTTTTTAGCCAAATACCTTAAATCATTTGGCTTGTTTGTGTTTGTGTTTTAGCAAACATACAACGACTTCAACAACTTAAACAATGACTACAAAATGCACCTAATTTTGCACAAGACAGATCCTGTAATCAGTTCTTTTAAACAAGAGATGACTGAGATATCTTGAAGATCTTGCAAAAGCCCTAGGGTGTTGTGCAGAAATGCAGCTCACAGTAAAGTTGTGAAAGTTGAATAACAGCATTAAATTCTTTAGATTAACATGGAAATAATGGAAATGTAGAACTGAGAACAATAAAGGTATTAAAAAGTGGAATTTTGAAAATAAATAAAATACATTTCATGGGCCGTAGTATTACTGTCCAAGTAAAGAATGAAAATCAACTGGATGTTTTGTCCTTAGTTACATAATCAGATTCAGTCAGAACTCGTGATTTAATGTTCTGTGGCTGCAACTTTTGCAACCATCTCTCACACAAGTGATTCCTGGACCAGCGGTCTCAGGTTTGAACAGTGATGCATCCACACAGCTGGGCTCAGATCTCTCCAGAGATTAAGACCTGGGCTCATGAAAGTCCATCTAGCAACAGCCTGATGTTCTTCTAATTCATTCTTAAGATCTTTTAGCAGAATATTTTGGCTCCATGACCTTCAAACGAGGCAAAGTTCTCCACCTCTGGGAAGGATCTTTTACTCCAGGTTGCCATGGTAATCATTGCACTCTGCACAGATTCAAGGTTCCTGTACCACATGCAGCAAAGGAGCCCCAGAACAAAACCAATGGGCCATTCCCATCTGTACCGGGTCGGCCCGGGCCGGGTAGTGTAGGCTGTTTACATATCTAGGTGGCCTGGTATTTTTCCGGGCCAACCAAGGCTCATTCTCAGCCCTCTTCTCGAGGGGGTCTGCTTCAGGCCGACCAGGGCCAACACACCCACTGCTGACAGCAAATTCACACCTTCCATTAGAGCAAGCCTCTGATTGGTGGGTAGAATCAGCCCACATGGGCTTAAGGCAAGGATGTGTGGAATCAACCGGGCCAGGCTGGGGCCAACTGGGGCTACCCGGCCCGGGCCGACCCAGTACAGATGGGAATGGCCCACAAGTTTCCTCTATGTTGCTTCAGCAGTCTGGTGCACCAGGAGTGCGTGGGATTTGCTGAGAGCTTGGCCTCATCACTCCAAAGCATTTTCTCTCCGAATCTTTGGTGGCATTTCAAACAGCATTCTGGTAAATTCCTGCGTAGTTTATGACGTGTTTCTGTCTCTATGGAGCTCTACTGCATCTTCTTGCATGGAACCCATCATGATTCAGAACGCAACAGAAAGTGTGTTAAGTGACTTTTGGAGTTCAGCTTGAAGAGTTTTGGGTGGTTTGGTTGGTAGTTTACAGTGGGGTTGCATTTCCTTGGGAGGTTGCCGCAGTCCGGACAAACAAAAACACCAAAACACACAACGAGGATTTGAGCTGAACAAAACCCAAAATCAGAAAAACAACACGACCATGACAGCTTACTTCTTGTTTTCTATGGAAACTTGAGGCTCAGTCATTATTTCTACGGTTTCTCTGTTTGGAGGGCGACTTTGATTCGCTGGAATGACGCAACTCAGAGAAACTGGATTTTTACAGTTAGTTTACTGAGAAACATCTGTCCAGTCCTCAAGTGTTTCCCCATCCTTTGACTTCCTGTTTTGATCCTAGTCAACATGACATGTTTTCAGTGTGCTGAGATCACAGCTCAGGAATAGCTCGTTTAAACTACAGATCTGTTATTCTCTGCCTTTAAGAGTCCTGAGTGAAACACACAGGCTTGTACAACCACATCACACGCTCACTTCACCGTGAATCACTCAGAAAAATGAGCGCAGGTTTCTGCCGCTGCCCGCTGCAGCAAAGGACCAGTTAGTGCATAAAAAAACCATGAACAGATGTGTGAGCAGAACACAGAACCACCCTGACAGAACCGCCAGTCCTGCCTCTGTGTTCTTGCAGAGCCATGACCCACCCAGTCTCTGAACCTCCCAGCTCTTCATGAGCAAGAAGGACCCATCTGAGACCCGAGGGCTGCTGGGAGCTCGCCATCCATCATCGCTGCTGCTCGGTCTTTAACCACACAGGCTCCAAACGGCTTTGTGTTTGATATGTTTTAAAATGACAACCATTCAAATATGTCTCCTGTAGTGAAAGTAAGAATGGGAGATGTGCCATGGCGCATGTGTGCATGTAACACACTTAATTCTGTACATCTGAGTTGCATTTGGTTTTTGGAAAGTCCTGTAGAAATATTTATCATGTCATCCGATTTGCTTTTGTGGTGACCATCTGTTTAGCTTCTAACCTGCGAAGCATGTGGCCTTGCAAGTGGTGTGGTCTGCTGTTGTCGGGCAGTCCTTCTGCACTGCATTAGAACACCGGAAAATAAATAAAAAATACAAATACAGAGCCTGGCTGAAATTTTAGAGGAAATGATCAAACTGTCCAAGAAGAAACACTCCCCCCTTTTCCCTTCTTCATAGGAAATAATGAGGCTCCTTCCCTGAACTGGAAAAGATGCATTAGAAACAGACATGGCCAGTCAGGGATGATGCCACCACATGTGACTTTCCAACTGCCTCCTGAGAGAAAACCAGTGAGCAAACTAAAAACAAACTCCACCGTTTCGAACTGGAGTTTCCACATTTGTTGTTTTGGACCAAGCAGTTTGGTGCTTTTTGCTTAGTGTGTATTTTTTAACAAAGCTACTTTTATACACCAGAGAACCCAAAATTTCCTGTCTGGAAGTTTACAAACAACCATGTCACACACATCAGAACCAAAGCACAAGCTCCTCAGGTCAAAGCTCACACCTATCTGAAGGATACGTTATGTTGGGACGATATTTGTTTCCATGTTTTCCAAAGAGTTGCAAAAACGTCTAAAGCAGGCTATTTATAAAGAGGAAATCATCATCAAGTGCTGATCCTGGAAATGAACAAGTAATGTCAGTGAAGGCATCATGGCTCCCCAGATGGCTGAAGAAGGTCAGTACTCAGAAGGTTAAGAGGTCATTGTAGGACTATGTTACATACCGATTGAGCCCGAGTTCCAGCTAAGCCAGATGGATTATGGAACGATGGGAATGAAAACTAGATTGGCTTTCTCGTGGAGTAAAATATTATTCTTCATTATTCTTGATTTTTAACCACACTGTTTATCTGGTGCCTAAAGGCCAACTTGACTCATATTTGTAATACATCAGCAGTGGTCTCTACTAGGAATGAATGCCTTGTAAGTCGTACTCTGAGGAACAAAAGCTCCAGTGCACCTGTTTGAGGATGTAGAACTCAGCTGGAGGAGAAAGTAGCTTCAGACGACAGGATCTGGAGTCTTATTTCCTGATATTTGGACATCTCGCCTCTGATTGGCTAACAGCAACGTGACTGTACCACTGAATCTGTTTTCTTGGAACGTTGATGTTTTTTCTCCACTAATAACACAAGCCTGGAGGAGTTCTGCTGTGTGGTGGAGTTGCTAATGCTAATGGTTAGCTTCTACTAGCCAAGGCATTCTCTGCTGTTTCCTGGAAGCTAAACCAACAACAGCCTTCCCCACCGTGAGTCAAGATGGGTGAGTCTATGAATGTTAAGTGGCAGTGTGACGCAGATCTGTCAGGATTTTCTAATCCTAGAGTTTCACCATCTATTTTTCTATCAGAAGCTAAAGAAGCTAAATACTCTTCAGTCTCAGAGACTATTTTCATGTTCAGCCTGCATGAAAAACTCAGTGACCCATTATAATCAGAAATAATCCGAATTTTTTTCCATTTAAGTTGACACTTCAACAGGACCCTGAGACCTGCTATTAAAATCACTAAACCCAAACCCAGTCACTAAAACCTTTCCTGAACTCTGAACCGATCCAGAAAATAACTCACTGTGACTCACTGGTTTCAGTAACTATTGGAGAAAAGGTTTGGCGTCCCATTACCAGCTTCAGTAGCCCACATAAACAGTTTCTATATGGGATAGGGGCAGAAAGCATTGGTGCTGTCATAGACATGTCAACAGTCTGGCATTAAATTGATAGCGCCTTCTAGAGTCTTGGCATCAATCAAGCTTTGGAGGAAAAACAGATGGCTATAGGCAGTCAGGAGACAAGTAAGTCTTCTCAGTTGGTTTAGAATGAATCTTTTAACTCAAAAGTGAATAAAGGTCAAAGGCTACCAAACAAATCTCCTGTATGTGGGCAGGGCCAGATTAAGACTTCGTTGTACCCTGGGCAACAATATTCAAGGGCCCCATCATCACGACCCAAGGATCACCATAATATGGTCACATACAGAATATATTACTGTAATATGCAGTAAATATACTCAATACTTGAATGCCTGACTTCACGTAACCCGCTCAGGGTAACCTTTGACCCACCTTGTGTGGACTGACCAATGAGGAGAGAGTCTTAACTTGAGGCCCTCTCTTCATTGGTCAGTCTACAAGAGACTGACTCTCAACTGATGTTCAAAGCGAAGCGTCTCTGTGCAGCGCAAAAGCCCGGGTGGACAGTTTGTTTAATACAGGGTGATCATATTTCCATTTCCAAAAAAGAGGACAGGAGATCTGTGCCTATGACGTCACACTATGGCAACGCCACACAACGCTGGGACCCATTTTTTGTAAGAACTAAATTAATATCAGATTCTGTCAATAAAAGGGCTCTAAAACAATAAATACTTAGCATATTTACTGCAAAATCTCATTTTTCTGCTTTAGTGCTACAACAAGGTTTTATTAATAATAAATTATAACTTTTGTTTTAGTACAGCATCGGTACGCTTCCTCTGTACAGATTATTAAGGATGCATGTTTCAGCTGTGAGATTAGACGATAGGATCAATGATAAAATAAGTTGTCCCACACTCCATGGAAACGTTCAGAGAATCCACAAATAGTGGCTTTCAGATGGTTTTGTTACTTTTAGCAAGTTTAGAAAAGCAGCAGATGAGACAGCATGTCTGATAATTTAGTTCTTCATCTGATAATATTAGAACATGTCAGTGATGTCTGAGGGGCTTTTACAAACACTGTATAACTAACACTCCTGGACAGGGTATGGATTACACAGAGGCTTCTGGGGAGCCCAGGTGGTGGTGGGGTGGTGGTGGTGGTGGGGGGTGGGGGTGGGGGGGGGGGGTGTCATTTTGCATTGGCTCCCAAAATGTCTTGAAACGGCCCTGGGTGTGTGACTGAGTTGTGAAGGTGATCTGAATTGTATCAGATGTATAAATATTACATGTGTATGACTTACTGTTTTATACAGGTAAAAACGTGTAGTGGAGATAAATCTACCTATTTTACTTTTCAACACTTTGTTTTGTTTTCTTGTTTTTAGTTAACTATATTTTCCTGTCTTGTCTGTCTCTCTTCTTCCTGCATCTCCTCTAAACTCTCCAGAAAATCTGCTGCCTGGATTCTTACTTTTTCACCTCATCAGTTACTTTTGAGCAGATCAAAGGGATCTCCTGACCACAAAGCGGAGAGCGCGTTTCGATGCGTCAGTGAGGTGAAATCACCGCAGCACAGGTGAAGAGCTCCGCAGTGGCAGAGCGCTTCAAGCACAAATGAGACAGAAAGTAGAGAACATGTGCGGACATGAACGATCGTGTGTTAATTATAGTTTTTTGGTTGCACTTTGAGAATGGACCGTGCGCTGGACGCAGCAGCCTGGAGCGCTGCGCACCGATCATCGCTCTGCCGCTCTCTGCTGAAAAGAGTCCATGAATGATAATATAGAATATAGGTAGAAAACTTTTTTCCGGCTCCCCTGAATGTGTATATACAGCTCCCCCATCCCTGCTCCTGGATGAAAAGCCGGACATTTTCATCAATACAAGAACCCGGACATCCAGGACAGAGTGAAAAGCGGACATGTCTGGGGAAAACAGGGCGTACGGTCACACTAGTTTAATATAAAGCGGGAGATTACAGATACAGTAATTTGCTCGTGCCCTTGCTGCCCTGGGCCCTTTAGAGTTTGTGGGCCCTGGGCAATTGCCCAGTTGCCCGTATGGTTAATCCGGCCTTGTATGTGGGGGAAAATTGGCTCAACAACTGTCCATTATTTTCTCAAACAGCAGATTGAATTAGTGAAATAAACCAGCTTGCATGATTCAAAGGTTTTAATTATAGCACATTTCATTCACCGAGGCATTTCAATGGGGCTGATCCTGTTCTCTTAGTCAAACAGGATCCAGAGTTTCTTCATGGCCAAATCTTGTTTAGTAAAAGATGTTCTTACCTTTTGCTCTACATACTGTTCTGTCTGGTAATTCAGAATGGGACGAAGGCCGTGTTGGTCCAGTGGTGCCTGAGGATCCAGGCTGAAGTTCAGGCTGATGTAGATGGGAGAGAGTTTATCCCGAAACTCTTCCTCAGCCTGAAACAAAACACGAGACACATGAGACGAAAAATAAATAAATAAAAAAAAAAGAAATACAGAAAAAATGGTCTTAGATGTGGCTGATACCAGAAATGTGGCTGGAAGGGAATTATCCCAGCTGCAACCACATCAACAGTCAGTTAAAATACAAAGGCAGTTTTAACATTAAAACACAAAATTATGCATCACTAATGAAAGCAACAACACCAGCTAAAACGCAGGTGAAACTCAGAAATGAGAATCTGGTTCAAAAGTTCGTTTGTGTCAGTAAATTAACTTCATAGGTGAAACTAATCTATGAGACAGACTCACAACATGCTAATCCAGATAATTCAGCCTTTATTTCTGTGATGATTAAGGCTTACAGCTGATGAAAACCCCACATTCATAACCTCAGACTGTCAGAATATTGTGAAAAGGTTCACTATTCTAGACTCAAAGTGTCACTCTAATCAGCTGATGGATCCAGAACTCCTGCAGAGGGTTCCTGAGCCTTTAGATGGTCTCTCAGTCTGAGCTGGATCACTGACATTGTTTTTCAATAGAAATATTTCATGTTCTTACTTTAGTATTTCTATCATAGAAATGAAAAATACTGGGTTGCCTTTTTGCTTTTATGCATTTTGGTTTTATTGCCTTTAGAAAACCTATATTGCATAAATAAGAAGGAGTGGAGTGAATACAGGTATTTTAAAATCTGCTTAAAACAGCTGTAAAGACAATGCATAAGAACACCGGTACACCTTAGAGCAAAGCATTTTACAGATTTAGACTGAAAAGAAAAAACATGGCTGTGGCCACTAGTTCATAGAAAGACGTGTTTTTTTTATTTTTTAGATATTTATTTAATTGTCTTTTTTTTTTTTTTTTTTTTACAAATTTGCTGCTTCAGGATATTTAGACCTTTTCATTAGATACTTCTATAGTTGGTGAGGTAGAATCATGAGGCTTTTTTTGACATTAGCCTTAGGTTGGTAGAAAAAGTCAACATTCAGTCCTGACTCACCTATCCTTCTCTAGATAATCCTTTGTCCAGATGCCTCAGAAGTCAGATCCTTGGACCTTTAACAGAACATCTGCCTGTATCTGATCTTTGAAAATTGGCTTCTTTACTGCCTTTCATGGCTGTCCACCAACTACCTGCTACCAGTCCTGAGCAGATCTGTCCTGCTGGAGCCCCGATCCCACAGATGGACCAGTTTAGAACATAGCCCTGGTGTTTTATGGAGTTTCGTAAGTATCCTAAAGTCTCTTAAATGCAGTGAAAATGGGCCTTTTGAGATTATGTTAATTTAGACTATGTAATAAATATTCATCTGATCACCCTTTAAACTGCCCTCATAAAAGCTGAAGTAGAAATCTTTGTAACATTTATTGTTTGCATTATTGTCCGAACTTTCAGTACACGTCAGTTTGTTTTGGTTTTAACTGAATTGCTAACAGAGCTTGTACGACTGACCCGAAGGTAGATCTTGGTGTCATGGCACATGTTTTCACCATTTGTGAGATTAAAGCTCTTCATCAGACTGGGCTGCTGGCTCTCCAGGAACAATGTCCTCCTGATGGACTCCTTCTGGTTCTGCTTCAAGCTGTCCAACTGTACCTCAACCACAAATCCTGAAAGATACATGTTAGAGATGTTCATAAGTCATTTTTCCAAGTCAGGTCTCATCTCTCTTAACAGATTCCTGCCATCTGGTCAGCCAGGAAAACTGGACTATGTTCTGCTTTTGCAACATCTGTGGGTTCAGCTTCTAGTCTGAGAAATGATAACTAATCAGCTGCAGACCAGTGATGTCTGAGGAAATTGTGGGGAGACTAAAGTCTGTAATTCACAATTTACTAATTATATAAATGAAAAACAATGTTCATTCATTTTTTTCTTTTCTAATCCAAGATTTCCTGTATATTCTCTACAGTAGAGCCCTGCACTGAAGCCCTAGGCCCTCGGGCCGGGCTTCGGGCCAACGGCTGTGTAATTACCTCGGACACGGGCCGGGCTCCTTTATTTTTAATCGAATTCATAAAAAAAAAATGTAACACTTAAACCAGGGGTCGGCAACCTGTTCCCATCAAAGAGCCATTATTACCCGTTTCCCACAGTAAAGAAAACACTGGGAGCCACAGCAGCTGCGGCGTTGTGGGCGGGGCCTACCCTCAGACAGCAGAGTGCTGCTCACAACAGGTGACAGCAGCCAGTACTGGTCGCTCGTGTACATCAAAGTTATCTTTCATAAGAAGATAATCAATAAAACGATTTATATAAAGTGGATCCAGAAGCTGTAGCCCGTCTCTGCCTACAATATTTTGATATTTTTCACCCTGTTGGTGGTTTTACTGAGCAGGTGCCACTTTTGTCATACGATTCTTTTTAAAACATGTTTAGACTGTTCAGAATACAAATCCAGGCTCTGTCACGTTTGATTGTTGTAATTAAACTTTGTAGGTGGGGAAGGTCTGAAAAGGATCTGATCATTTTGTTTTTCCCTCATTTACAGTGACGGAGATAACGGCGCAGTGCGCCTGGCTCTGGTGTTAATCAAGTTTAATTTTATCTATTTTCACAAGAAAACAGAACAGTTAAAAGCAGGGCTTGTGTTGTGTTGACCGGACAGTTCCCGTTTTGACCGTTTATTTTGACGGAGAAAGAATAGAAAGAATTACCCCGACGCATGCAGACGAACTGACATTTTATTCTACACATATCGCAGATGTAGCTAAATCACACAAGAAAAGATTCCCATCTGAACATCTGAGCTGGACACTGCTCAGCGCAGCTCGCTGTCAGCGTGTACTACATAAGGTACACAGCGAGCTGAAGATGTGGAGAGGGGCTTGGAGCGCGTTGCAGAACCAGAGCGCATGACTGAATTCAGTCGGAGGAATCTTCCCGCTGATCAGAATCTGATGCGGCTCTCTGTACTTGTAAAATAATGAATGGATATTTAAATAAAATGCTTTATACTTTACTGAATTCATTTTATATCTTTAAGTCAATTCTATGTAAAGATTGTCTGCGTAAACCTGAACAGGCCCAACCCAGTCTTACTGTGAGACCGGGTTGATGGTCACGCTTGTGTGTAATCATAGGTGCTTCCTGAGCTGAATAGGATGTGAGATTCTGGGCTTCTCCTCAGACAGCTCCTGGCCACATTGGAGACAGGAACAAGCACTATTCAGCCAAAGTTTCCCAATCAGGGAACATTTTCTAAGTGACAAGTCTCTCTGAGAGACAGGGTTTGGAAAACACTCGCTTCAGTGGGAGGAACCTTCCCGCATGCGCTCTGGTTCTGCGACGCGCTCCAAGCCAATCCCCACAACTTCAGCTTGCTGTGCACATATGCGCTGACAGCGAGCTGCGCTGAGAGTGTCCAGCTCAGATGTTCAGATGGGAATCTTTTCTTGGGTGATTTAGCTACATCTGCGATGTGCGTAGAATAAAATGTCAGTTCGTCTGCATGCGTCGGGGTAATTCTTTCTATTCTTTCTCCGTCAAAATAAACGGTCAAATACGGGAACTATCCGGTCAACACAAGCCCTGCTTTTGACTGTTCTGTTTTCTTGTGAAAATTGTTGGAAAGAGAGAAAATTTAACTTGATTACCACCAGAGCCAGTGCGCCGTCATCTCCGTGACGGTAAATGAGGGAAAAACAAATTGTTCGGATCCTGCACGTCTTTTAACACATTGGTCAGGATTGACGCACTTTGTTTTCATTTAGTTGGTTAAAAAAAAGCCAGGCTTGGGTCGGGCCAGAGAATCCTGAAAACCTTTTCGGACCGGGTTGGGCTGGGGCTCCACCCCCTCGGGCCGGGCCGGACATGGGCTCAGATTTTAGGCCCGTGCAGGGCTCTACTCTACAGGCTGCTAATGCAGGAATAGAAGTAGAAGACAATATTTTAGGGGTGGGGCTCAATTAAATAATACATATAGTTAATCTGAGGCTTTGTGATTAATTACTCTTGATTAATCATTTAAGATGATTTCCCCAAGCAATGTTTTTTTAATTAATGTGGTGTCATGAAGGGACTGTTTTCCACCTAAAGGTCCCCTCTCCTCAGGAAGAACTTATCTCCTTGAGATATGGCTCAAGGCCTTTTGATGCCTCTGCATCTTAACTGTTTTGACTAGCTATTTGACTCCCCCTACAGCTCAAGAGAAGAAAGAAGACCAAGAACTCTTTTCTCTATTAAATAATAATCAAATAACTTTGTTAGTCCAAATAATCATGTAAAGCTCAATGTTAAATCAATCTGTGAAATGAGAATATTAATTACTTGATATTATACTCTTATGATAGTATTTTAATAAGTAATATAACTTTTAAACTACACACTAGACTGATTACACGTAATGTTAAAATCACATGGCACATTCCTTTGTCTCTCCAATCAGAGCTTTCCTTTCTGACTCGTGGCATGATCTGTGCGGTGCTTATTTTGTTGTCACATTCTGATTCGACCATAAATCAAAGCATCTGAATTATAAAACTAACTCACCCTTAACTCAGTTCAAACGTTCTAGAGTTGCGAGCCAGCCACTCGTAACTTTTTAACCACAAAGAACCTCGACCAGCTGGAAAATAAAACCTGTTGCAAGCTCTACCTGAAGCAACGCTCCTTCAGAGTAAAAGCTGAACTCACTGACCCCTCAGGGTCCCGCTGACGCTGTCAAACAACTGTCGCTTACCTGGAGGCGATCCCAAGACTAGTCTGTTGTACCGGACGCTGTTTCATCAGCTCCGGTACCAAAGGGGGGTCTGAGAACCTGGCATTCTGGATCTACAACGGAGGTCTCCATCAAAGGGTATGTCGCACAGCAAGATAGTGTCTGAATGTGGTTTTTGAAACTCCGACTATAGTTTAGAGCAAAACATTCGCTCCCACACAGAACTAACGCTTCTCCGGAAATGAGAGTTCTGATAACAACTTTCCACATTTACACCATCCATTTTGCCTCATTCACAACCTAGATCCATTCATCACATAGAGTGTTTAGTTAGTTAGCCTTCTCTCTCTCTCTCTCTCTCTCTCTCTCTCTCTCTCTCTCTCTCTCTCTCTCTCGACTCTGGGTTAATTTGAAGTGTTACCTAATCCCTGCAATAAAAAGTTCCGATCTTCTGTTTAAAGGTAGTATTCAAAGATGCATCCAATTGATTCCATATTTTCTATTGAATCTCACCTTTGATGGTTTCTTACGTAAGATGTAACTATTGAACCACTACATTAAAAATAATGTTAGTGAGGCACACATACCCACACTTTAATGAGTATAAAAGATCTATTTCATATCTTTGGTCTCATTACAAAGGTAACCTTTGTGGGCTTTGGTGGGATGTATAAATATTAATATACGTGTTATTGATGGTGAAGGTTCTCAGTCATCCTGGTCATGGTAATCCAAAGGGTTCAAATGAAGGCAACTGGTTTCAAGAAACTAAAGAAGTCCAGGTGCCTTCATTTGAACCCTGTCTTGACTCCCTGTCTTTCACCCTCCTCTGCCTCCGCTGACATAACCTGTTTCCACAGCAACCTCAGCCTGCACCTCATCAACTTCATTCATCTCACTGGTTCCTGTCATCAGCTCATCCCACACACTTGCTCCCTCTGCTATTTAACTCCCAGCCTGCTCTCCAACCAGTGCCAGATTATTGAACTATCTTTGCCAGTAAATCTTCCAGCCTTTCACATTGCCTGATCTCAGCCTCCAGACCTCGTTTTCACGCCTGACCCCTGCCTTGAACTCTGCCTGCCACCACGACCCTCGCCTGTCTTCTACCACGTCTCCAGTCTGTTCCATGTACCTGCTCGTCCCGATCTGGTTTTGATCCACGCCTCCTCTCCGACTCTGTCTCCTGCCTCGCCCTCTTTGGTATAACGTCACATCTAATGAAGACTTTTTATTTAACTTTTTACTGTGTTTGGTGTCATCACGGGTCTTCCAAGTTCTGAACGTGACAAACCCTTTGGATTATGTGTGTTACTGATGAAGTTTAAATGGACATATAACATTGTAAATGTTGTGTACTGAACTGAACACTAGGTGGCAGCAGAGCACTGCTAGTATATATATATATATATAGAGAGAGAGAGGTGTAGTGTGGAGTTCAACAGAAGCTCTGCTGTGGTGTTATAAGACGAATGCTGTGTGTAAGCTACTCCCTCCTGCAGTAATCACATTTATATGGATAAAGGTACTGCCGACGGCTTTCTACCAGCTATAAAACATATTAGATTTCTTTTCTTCATGAAAAGCAATTTGTCATGACTCATTTAATTGTAGTTTTAGTTGTGTTTGGAGCACGTAAAAAATGGCCTTGTAGCTCTGGCTCGGCTGTCCTTTCAGATGTGCACCTTGATATTTATTTATATATAGGGCATAAATTGTGATGCTAAACCTTTTCAGCCCCCAATTGGAGGCGCTCGGGCTCCAACTTTATTTTTTAACACAATTTTTTTCTAATTATTAATCCTAATAAACGCATTGAAATTTCACCCCTACAATTTTTACATTTAGCCTGAATGTTAAACTTGGAGCGACCGATCATATTTCAACAAGAATGCGTAAAAAAGTTTCTTTTTAAACTTGTCCTTTAATGCAAATTTTAAAAAAGGAACTGCGTGCTGCAGTAAAATCAGCAGAAGGCCACACAGACTGAAACCTTCGCCACTGACCAGCGTTTGGTTTTAAAATCTAAATGAACTTTTAAAAAAGGGAGACAAACAGCAGAAATGGCAGCAGAAAGAGACTCGCGCTAAAACGAGAGATATGGGAATGCTAAAACAAAAACCAGAGTCTTCCTTTTTGTGATCTATAAGTCCAGGTCTCAGATTTGTGTCAGCATCATCTGAACAGCCGTTACACAAAACATGGAAGTCAGTGCACGCATGATCACACAAACAGACATTTATCAAAGACAAAGTTTTGTCACCACATGCTAATGCACACATGTACAGACGTAACGGTTTTCACCGTCTTAAACAAAGTTTAAATTTGCTGTTTGTTTCTACAGCAGATTATAACACATGAAGAGCATCACAGCAGAACGCATGACAAAAAGCTGCAGAGACGAAGGACAAACAGCCCCAAACTTTAGACACACACACACACACACACACACACACACACACACACACACACACACACACACACACATTTTCTAAACCCTACCTCGTATTTACACGATTGCTCTTTTATCTTGATCCTAACTGCCAATTGACCACAGAGAAGGCCACCATACTTGTGGCTTAACAACAAAAGCAAGGTAATGGCAACCATGTGTGTGTGTGTGTGTGTGTGTGTGTGTGTGTGTGTGTGTGTGTTACCTAGTGGAGTGGAGAGGTGTTTCCCATGAGCCAACAGGCAGAAACTGATGCTGACACTGGAGATTTAACACAGACAGAAGGATAAATATTATCACCGCTGAACAAATACAGTTAATGAGTCTTTTGACTGTGTTGTAGATGAATCTGTGTTTATTTGAAACTTTATTTAAAGTTGCATTCTCTTAGAAATAGGTATTTTGGGTAATGTGCCCCTTTTGGTAGGTAAGATGTGTCCAAACAGGTGATTTATTTCAATCAAACTCCGCCTCCCCCATGTGAGTTCCACAATAACACACAGGAGCATATAGACCGCACAATCACACCGTCATGTCCCACCCAGCTCCGTTTTCACTTTACCTCAGTTCATCTAAAACAAGTTTGAGGCCAGATAAGGAAGCCTGACACCATGCAACAATTTTACCTTCTTATAGTCTATGTCTGATTTAATATGACGATGGGTTCTTCTTCTTTCCTATTAGTGACCTAACTGACCTGACTGTATGCCTAGGATCCTCTGTCACTCCAGTTCTCACAGTTCAGCCCCTCCCAATTAATCAATGCTAATCCAGTCTCTCATCTCTCTCTTTCATTTAAACAATAATGTGTCTAATTCCGAGACCATAGTCTTGAGTCGCAAAAGGCTAGAATGACTTCTCTGGGGATGAGGTCCTGCCTCAAGTGGAGGAGTTTAAGTATCTCGGGGTCTTGTTCACAAGTGAGGGAAAGATGGAGCATGAGATCGATAGGCGGATTGGTGCTGCATCTACAGTGATGCGGGCGTTGTGGTGAAGAGAGAGCTGAGCTAAAAGGCAAAGCTCTCAATTTACCGGTGGATCTACGTTCCTACCCTCACCTATGGTCATGAGCTTTGGGTAGTGACCAAAAGAACGAGATCACGGATACAAGAGGACCTAAATACGTTTTCTACGCAGGGTGTCTAGGCTCTCCCTTAAAGATAGGGTGAGAAGCTTGGGCATCCGAGAGGGGCTTGGAGTAGATCTGCTGCTCCTCCACATCGAGAAGAGCCAGTTGGGGTGGCTCGGCCATCTGGCCAGGATGCCTCCTGGGCACCTCCCTGGTGAGGTTTTCTGGGCACGTCCAACTGGGAGAAGACCTAAAGGAAGACCCAGAACACTGCCACTTACACACTAGCATCAGCTCCACCCCGCTCCACCCCGCCCGCCCCAGCCCGGCCGTGTTTGTTCCACACTGCATTAGGAAAGCAGACGTGATTGAGTACACGGGTGGTCTGTGATGTCATGAGCATATGTTGGAACATGTGGGCGGGGCAAAAGAGCGTGGAGAAGTCTGCGGTGTCTCCATAATTAAACAAAAGTGGCCTGAGCAGTCTTGCTTTTGGAGACTCTGACTCTGATACTGCATTCTGCTTTACTGTGTATGGCAGCACTGTGTGTGTGTGTGTGTGTGTGTGTGTGTGTGTGTGTGTGTGTGTGTGTGCGCGCGCATGTGTGTGTGTGTGTGTGTGTGTGTGTGTGCGCGCGTGTGTGTGTGTGTGTGTGTGTGTGTGTGTTCGTGCGTGTGTGTGTGTGTGTGTCTCCTCACAGGCTCATTAACTCCACAGCATCCAGAAGGATAATGAATCGCGCATGCGGGAAGCCTCTGCGGGCTGATTCTGTCTGCCAATTGGAGGCTCCCCCTAATGGTAGGTGTGTTTTTAAGCCGACCAATCAGTCAGCAGTGGGCGTGTCTGCCCTGTTCGGCTCCAGGCAGACCTTCTTGAGAAGAGGGCTGAAAAGACGTCCGGTTGAGTGCGGTAAAATGCAAGGCTACCTGAATGAGAACACTCCTAACCCGGTCCAGGCGGAGTGGAGCTGATGCTGGTGTGTAAAGGTTGGTTTATGCTTGACGCGTCCGCGAGGTCCGCACGGCTCCGTGTGGAAAAGTTGCGTCATTTTGCGTCATTTTAACAACCACGCAACTCCACCTCGCCTCCGCACGGCCCAGAATTTCCGCAACGCGCACCTCGGAAAATTTCTAACCACGCGGACGGACGGACGCGGAAAAACATGGCGGACTGGCAAGAACTAGTGTGGCAGAGGTTCGTCAATACAGACATTTGTATGATTCAGCTCTCAGAGATCACCGTGATCAACATGTTGTTAATAATTCTTGGAGAGAAATAGCTCGCACTGTCGGAAAAGTCGAGAACGCTGTTAAAAATGCTGAAATGCCATGTTGTAAACAGTCATTTCTACTTCTACTATGGTGTAGTGTTGGATGCATGCCGTAGAGCTCCATGCTGCCCCCTACAGTTTGGGAGAATATTGGCTCACTGCAGAGACGAGCCGCACGAACCATAAGCACTGCGAGTTGTGAAGCGCGTTCCATCCACGAGCCGCATCACCAAGCGGAAAGTGAATGCGTCAAGCATAAACCAAGCTTAAGGGCCATATGTCCCTCGGCTAGCCAGGAACGCCTTGGGATTCCCTTGGAGGAGCTGGCCCAAGTGGCTGGAGAGAGAGATGTCTGGGACTCCCATAGGCTGCTGCCCCCGTGACCCGACCCCGGATAAGTGGCTGAGAATGGATGGATGGATAATTAATGTGATTAGTTTGGAGATGTATTTTCATTAACTCTGGGTCAAGGTGGACGACCTTCCTCAAGTGGAGGAATTAAAGTAACTCAGTGTTTTGTTCTTGTAAAGGCAGTTAGAGATGCACAATCTGGGCTTATCTCGAGCTGCTGCCCTCATGACTCAAAACCAATACGAGGAAGACGGATTGCTCATGGAGCTTCTGCATCTTTCTCTCAGCTCCCTCCACCTTCTTGTTTCAAAGGCAGAAAAAATGCCAAGAAGCTCCTAAGCAAGACTTGCTTGTTTTACCATAACGAGCTGACATTAAAATGCCAGCCAGTTGGGCAAACACCCCAAGGCACATTAAAAATGTTCCACCTTCACGCAGATGATTAAACTAAAACTGTGGACGGACATCCACTGAGTTCTGAAACTAAGTTGTGTAGTTCAAAGCAGCTCAGAAGGAAAACTGGCAGCAATGAAGTCCTTTCTCTTCAGAGAAAAGGTTTGCGACAGTGGCCTGCATCACATGTTGGACCACACAGGTGGACAATAGGCTTTTAAAGGAAAACAGCTGTAGTCCGTACCAAGACACAGAAATGGTTTTATTCCCTTTGATCACCAGGCAAGTCGACTCCTCTTGGTTGAACATGGCTGGCTGCACTGAGAGAGATGCGGTGGCGCTCACTATTGGTCGAGATCTAAGAGATGAAACAAAACAAAATCAAATGAATGCTTTAAACATTTAACTGGTCAGCGTGTATTCGTACCTGTACAGCGCAGCCTTGTCGGACCCGAAAGCACCAACAATCAGATCTGCAAAAGTAAAGAGGGGCAGATGAAGACACCAGAGGAGATGTGAATCGGATGCTTAATACTGAAGCATTTTCTTTCGTACCTGGGTAACCGTTCTGATCAACATCTCTGTTGCCTCTGACTGAAAAGCCAAAACTTGCAGGGAAAGAGCTGGAAGCCCACTGGCCAGAAAGAGTCTGAGTAGGCACATCCTTCAGTCCACCAGTGTGACCGTTATAGATGAAAACCAGTCCCTGCTGGTCCTCACCACCATAAGGACAGCCAATTGCCACGTCTGATTTTAAAACACAACAAAACAAGGCACCAAGTCCATTTATGTGTTTGTTATGTTTTAGTTTAGGTCACAACTTTATTAATCTACAAGGCATTGCAAAGATCTATGATACTTAACCTGAATTATGACTGAAGGCAAAAATATTCAAAAGCTAGTGAAGCTATACTCTCTTTGTTAATGTAGGAAACGCTGATCCACTTCATCTGGGAACGACAGGAAGTAAACAAATCCAGGAAATCACATCGAATGATTTTTAAATAATTATTTGTAAAATGGTGCAGAAATTAGGGCTGCACGGTGGCGCAGTGGTTAGAGTTGTTGCCTTGCAGCAAGAAGGTCCTGGGTTCGCTTCCCCGCCTGGGATCTTTCTGCATGGAGTTTGCATGTTCTCCCTGAGCATGCGTGGGTTCTCTCCGGGTACTCCGGCTTCCTCCCACAGTCCAAAAACATGACTGTTAGGTTAATTGGGTTGTCTAAATTGTCCTTAGGTGTGTGTGTGTGTGTGTGTGTGAGATTGTTTGTCCAGTGTGTCTCTGTGTTGCCCTGCGATGGACTGGCTCTCTGTCCAGGGTGTACCCCGCCTGATTGCCCATTGACCGCTGGAGATAGGCACCAGCCCCCCGCGACCCTACATGGACAAAGCGGGTTCAGAAAATGGATGGATGGATGGATGGATGGATGGAGCAGAAATTGAGTATTTAGCTCCAACAAACAAGCAAGAATTCTGTTACTTATTCTATCAGAAACTCTTCTATCCTCCACTCATTACTTGTACTAATGGCACCTGTTTGAACTTATCTGTATAAAAGACACCTGTCCACACCTTCAAACAATCAGACTCCATCCTCCACTATAACCAAGGCCAGAGAGGAAAAACATTGTACACCTGCACAAGCCTGGGATGAGCCAATCTTCAATGGGCAAGCAGTTTGGTGAGAGGAGATCAACTGTTGGAGTAATTATTAGAAAATGGAATAAATACACAAACCCTGACAATCACCCTCAACCTGGGGTTCCATGTAAGATCTCACCGTGTGGGGCATAAATTATCTTGAGAAGCATGAGGAAAAAGTCCAGAACTACATGGGGGAAATTACCTGAGGAGAGCTGGGGCCACTGGGGGGTTCCACCAGCAATACTCAGCATGAAGCAGATGGGTTTGGTTCGATTGGACAGCCTTTACCAACAGCACGGTTCTGTTTGTTGTGATTCCTAGTGTGCTGACCCAGTCTGAATGTCAACAACTGTCGGCCACTGTTTGCTACAGAACTTTCTGCCTGTAGCCGTTTCCAGGTTCAGAGTCAGTGAAAAGAAGCCAGAGACTGAGCAGAACGTTCAACATCACTGACATTGTGTTGTGTATGTGTGACTAACACACTCTTTGCTGATCACATCGATCTACTTTAGTGTCGAGTTCAGAATGAGAGTGCCGTGGGTGGAAACTTTATGCTTTTAGGGCTACTTTTCTGCAAAAGGGACAGGACAACTGATCTGTATTTAGCAAAGGATGAATGAGAGATCCTTCCCTCAGTTAGTGAGAGCAGTGAAGTTGAAACGTGGCTAAATATTCTAGCATGAAGATGATGCTAAACACACCGCCCAGGGAACAAAGGATTTGAAGGTTCTGGAGTGGCCTAGCCAGACTTCAGACCTCCATCCGTCAGGTCGACTGTGGAAAGAGTTGAAGGTCTGTGTTGCCCAGGGAAAGCCCCAAAATACAACAGCTTTAGAGATGATCTGTATAGAATAATGGGCCAATATACCAGCTACAGTGTGTGTGTAAACTTGGTGACGATCAACAGGAAACATGTGGCCTCTGTTTTGCCAACCAAGGCTACATTATAAAGTACTGAGGTGAACTTAAGTAATTGCCCAAATATTTATTTTCTTCATCACCATACAAATACACTCTTTTAAAAATCTAAATGTTGTATCCTGGATTGTTTTTTTTACTTTCTGACTCTCCTTTCTCTTATCTTTATAATCACATTAACAGAGAAAAAGTTGCACATGTACCGTTGAACCCATCCTGGTTGAGATCACCCAGTGGAGCCAAGGAGGTGCCAAATCGGCCAAAGGCCTGTGGGCCGAGAAGTTTGTGCTGGCTCTGCCTGAGTAGCAGAGGCCCCCTCTGCAAGTACACGTAGACCTGACCCAGCTCCTCCAGATGCCCGTCAGTCCCACGATGCATGAACATCGGAGCACCCACAACAAGGTCATCAAAACTGGTGAAGAGACATGAGTTAAGGTCATCTACTGGACATTTCATTGGATGGAGTAGTAAATGAAGAACTTTGCCTAATGACTCTGTTCCTTCTTCAGAATGACCCAACAGCAGATGAAGTCCAGGGCCCTTGTTTATCAACCATACTTGCGCACAGATCTGTGTGTGTGCTATTTATCATCTTACTTGTGTGTAGAAATGTTCCTAACAATAAGAACAGCTCTGACTACGTGAACAAACATCTAGTGGTAGAATAACCCCCAAATTCCACTACCTCCGCTCCGCTCCGGTCCGCCCCCGCCTTCCGCAGCCACTCGCTTCCGAACTCAATTTTTACTGGTACCCGCTCTACAACGGCTCCGCTCCGGTGCGGAGACCTGAGGTGGGCAAACAAGCATGCGCAGGATTTTCGAGATCTTGCGATACAGTCCGAGCAATAAACGCGGAAGTTAGATCCAAACACCCGTTGTGTGGGAGAAGCATCGGCATGAACTGTTTAATCTGCCCATCATTTGTGTTGAGAGATCAGCAGTGTTTGGATCAACAAAGTGTGACTACTTTGATAGTAGAAACTGTATTTATGGCTTACTTTTGTGCATTTAAACTTCAGCCGCCATTGATAGTTGTTAAAAGTTGTTAAACCTGTGCATATGAAACAAAAAACGCCTTTTGTTTATCGATTTATTGTGAAAAACGGAAGTTGTGCTTGCTCCTTTTCCTGTTGGGCGGTTGTGATTTCTGTCCATTTACTGCGGAGGTGCTCCGGCGTCCGGCGAAAATAGGATCGATTCTATTTTTGCCGGACGCCGGAACAGAGGGCGGCGCACTGCCGGAGCACGGCCGCAGTAGTGGAATTGCTCTGATTGACTACAACGGGACCGATTTTGCTCCGGCGTTCGTGTCGGAACGGAGGTAGTGGAATTTGGGGGTAAGGGAACCGCATTACTGAGGGTCTCGGTGTCCCTCACAAATAGTTTTTACCCAATAAGTGAGTATGTCTGTGGAGAAACGTCTTTACTGCTGTTAGAACTGGTGAACCCTGGGCTGAGAGAACTTCAGTGTATGCTGAAGGTTATGTTGTGAAGGCAAAAACAGAATCACGTCATCTGCAAAAAAAACTGCGCGTTTCCAAAACCAGACTCACTCCCCTCCATGAGTAGATCAGAGGCACCCCGGGTGGACTCCAACTAACTCTGGGAATGCGCCTAACCCAGTGATGTAGAGTTTGTGCTTTGGTTATCAAAGCATCATGCTCCTTGACCCAAACAGAAGCCACACTGCTCCTATTCAATCTGAGACTCAGTTACCAGTCAGAGCCCCTAGAGCATGGGTGTACAACTCCGGTCCTGGAGGGCCGGTATCCAGCACGTTTTAGTTTTAACCCTGTTTTAAAACACATGATTTCAATCAGCAGGTGATTACGAGGCTTCTGCAGAGCTGATGAGAGCTGCTGCACAGGTGATTCAACCACTGAATCAAGTGTGTTGGAGCACAGACTAAAATGTGCCGGCTACCAGCCCTCCAGGACAGGAATTGAATATCCCGGCCCTAGAGGATGTTTTTCAAGGAAGGCTAAGAAGAACGCTTCACTACTTGGAAAACTCTCCAGTAGCTCTGATTGAAAATGTTGAACACCACCTCGTCTGGCACTCTACAGGAGGTGTTCAGTAAGTAGAATGTTAAGCTGACAGTTCTAAATGTGTTAACAGCGCAGAAGGAGTGGAGATGTTCTGACAAATATTACTTATGAAGATGATTACACCGGTGCTGCTTCACCAGACCTGCACACACATCTAGTCCATTTAGTTTCGCCACCATCTGTGTCACCATGATCCCCTCCACTTACCCGTCCTTGTTGATGTCAGTGACCGCCACTGCGTAGCCAAAGTAAGACCCCATCTGGAATACATTTCAAACAGGACCAAGTTAGCCTGTAATCACACCATGGTGCACAGATCCTTTTCTTTTTTCATTTTCCTCCTCTTGTGCTTTTCATCTTCTGTCCCCTCCACCACCACCACCACGCCAGAAGCTTTGCTCTCGATCTCTCAATCCCACAATCCCCCAGAGTCTCTTTTTCTCCTTTTTCATGGAGCTCAATATTAAATCCTCTGCAAACTTGAAGAACTTCAGGGGGTCTAAAGACTGAGACCAGCGATCATTTGAAAGCACCGAGAGGATTGCTCATGGACTTTTTTTCTCAGTTCATTCCCCACCATAAATGATGGATAAGGAATATATTATGTTCGCTTTGCACATGCTGTGAAGAATAATACTGAACACTGAAAAAAGTGGGAAACAAAACGGAATCATTGGATTCCAAACTGAATTAGAACATGCTAAAAGGCATTAGATAGAAAAATGCTACCTGTTAACCTCTTAAAGGTTTTAAATGATTTAAAAGGAGCAACTTCCACTCTGTAATGGTTCCAGTTCAAAAAGCACAACATCAACACTGTTTTACCTTCGTCTTCTTCTGGTTTTAATTGGAAATCTTTAGAAACCTTGAGTGGTGCACACTGTAAGCCTGACCTCCGACCCCACTATAGCCCTCCCTCTCACCATGGGGGCAAATTCCTTCCTCTCCAATCTTTGGTAGGTAATGCTACGGTAAATGTGCCAGAAAATCCTCCTCCAGATGTGCACGTACCTGCTCCCCAGTCAAGTTCAGCAGAGAATTCAGATCCCTCCCATTTAAGATGGACACCTAGGGTAAGAGAGACAAACTGGGATTAACCAACCAAATCCTTCACAAAAACACTGGGACCATTGTAGATTACAGGAATATCTGGCTATAGTTTTGGTGTGAAAAGTTGCAGATGACAAGAAGGAAGCTCCTTACTAAACCATACAGCATGAGTCCTTTTGGAACTCCTGTGATGAAATCTGTGAGGAGACAAGCGAGAGGCAAAAGCAAACTTTTTTATTTTCATTCTTCAGGCTTCTAAGTGCTCCTGCTTCCTGGAAGGTTTAATAATCCCCTTCCGCTACAACATAAACAAGTGCGCTGAGACCGTGCAGCAATCTGGACTCAGCCAAGCATTTTGGCTCTCTGTGTTGTAAATATGACCCTCACCTTCCTCGCTGTCCCCACTGAACTCCCCACTGGTGACAGAGTAACCTGGAGCAGAGACGTGGAGGGAAACAGGAAGTCAAAGAGCAGACATTGGGTTTGATCCCTGTTCAGACCAAGTTTATTAGAAAAACACATCGAAGCGATATATTTGACTCCGCTTTACTGGTTGATAGTAAAATGCTTGTGAGCTTTATTACTTTACTTGAACATTGATCTGTTACTGCAAGAACATGTTAGATGTCAACATTACCTCCAACATGAAGGTAAAAGTCTGGTTCTGGTGTATCGAAAGAGTAACAATGGCGTAGGAGATATGGGTTAAATCAAGCCTTCACTTCCAGTTTTACTAAACAAGTCAGAACCCAGAGATGAACAAATCCAGGGGAACCTGAGATAAAAAGTCCTGCAGCAGTGAGAGATGCCGACAAAAGTAGGGAACATGTCTGATGTTTGCTGAACAGGAAGTGGAAAGACACTGTTCTGTTGATGTACAAGAACGTTCAATGGAAATCTGCCCGGTGAGTTATGACGCGCAGCATCTTGAGACATGTCATGAGTTATGCACATGCTGGTAATAAACCAAAGGAAAGGTCCAGAGGAAAGACTTCGGCAGCTCATTTCTGAATTAAAGATTCATCTTTAGTTTTCTGGGTGAAAGTTGACAGTTTGGGATGAGGATGGGATCTATTTTTAGAGAGTTGGCTGTGGAAAGGACACAAACCCCAGGAGTCATGGACGAAGTCAGAAAAAACAGAAAAACTGGACATCATTGAAGTCCTTTTCAACAACATTTTGATGGATATTTCCAGAGATTAACAGAATAAACTGCACATTTTCTCTTTAAGTCTGGAGTCCCTAAACTGCTAATTAGAGTCAGAGTTCAAGTCTGTTTGAGTTAAGTCCACAATCTTTAAAGGGCAAGCCCGTGTCAAGTCTGAAGGTTTTAGTCAGCGAGTCAGAGACTAGCCGGGGCTTTTTGGAGCAAAGTCCACGTAAATGATCAGGTCTTAAGAGGGTGAGTTAGAGTCAAATCCTGAGTCATTAAAAGGTGAGTCCAAGTCTGGAGTGTTTAGAGAGTTAGTCTGAGTCAGGGATTGAGTCATCAGAGTGCAAAAACACCTCCAGTTGAGTCTTTTTAAAAGGAGCTTAATCAAGCCTGGATTAGAGACTGGCCAAGTGGACAGGTCGGACATCTTCAAGGGCTGTGTTGAAGTCAAGCCCCATGACGTTGTTTGCCCTACGTATGAGCAATTTGAATCCAAGTGTCACTCGAGTCCCAGTCTCTGGCTGACAGTTCTGGACTCGGACTCAGCTCTGGACCTGATGCACAGGTGTGGATGTTTAATAGCTACCTGTCAAGCCTCATTAACTTCATTAACAGATACATGTTTGGATCAAGTTGCTCACTCACCCAGGTAACTGTCATCGTAGCTTCCCTGCACCTGCTGGGTCTGAATCTGCCCGGCGACCGACAGCAGGAAGTAGGAGGGATAGTAGGCTTTAACAATCTCCTCTGTGGAGGCTGAGATCAGCTGGCCTACACATGGAGCACGTTTCAGCAGATTAACAGAGGACAATGAAAGCTTCAGCTTCTGTCTGTCAAATGAACAAAAAGCTGTTTTGGAAAATTCTGAAATATTCTCCTCTGGCCGCACCTTGCCAATAAAAGCTGCCAGGTCCTCCAAGCACAACTCTCCCATCCTGTGACACACAGCAGTAGCAAGAACTCAGACAGTGTCTGAATGAGGGGATAAAGCTCAAATATTTCTGCTACCTTGGTGAAGTCGGCGCTGAACCCCCCTTGACAGTAGCCCTGTCCAGCAGGGCCGTGTCTTTCTGCAAAGACAAACACCAGAACACGGGTAGCATCCATGAGCGTGTTGGTTAAAAAAAAAAACGTCAGTTAGCTAGTAGGCTACTGTGTGTAGCGGTAATTTCACCCGTTCGACATGGGGCAAATTCCACAAAGGTCTTGAGGCTGTCAACAGAGAGGTAGCAGGTTCCAGTAACATCTGAAAATGGTACGTCGTGTTCTGTCCTCCAGGAATATCTAGGAGCACACGCCTGATGGGAGGAAGAGGACGACCGTTAGGAGGAGAAACTTTGGGTTGACCTATAGGAATAAATCTGCCAAAGAAATCAAAAGTCTGAGTTTCAAAGTCTTTTCAGACAATTCACAGACTCGTGTCTGAATAGTCAACACGTTCTCACTCCCAGCGCGTCAAAAACAAACGCTTGGTCAGCCACCCTCCACGTCAGACCCCTGACGCCAAAAGTGCCCTTTTTCGTTACTTATGTGCGAAAAGGGGTTTTCCCCTTATTTGACTGCAGATCCCAATGCAGTGTAAAACTGAAGCGATGGGATGTCCGCAGCCAGGGCACCAAACCAGCTCATTGTACCTCACCTTAACCTTATCCTCTTATTTAACCTTCCCCTCACCCCTATCCTAACCTTAACCATCTTGCCAGCGAACACGTTGGTGACGTGTCGGTCGCTCTAAAAGTCGGCTCTATGAAGTGAACGGCGGGAGCCGCCTCGTGATTGGTCGAGTTTGGGCCGAGACAACGCGAGGGGGAGGTTTCAACTACCACGGTGGAAGTTAAAAGTAGAGGGTATGTGTAATCTCCCTCTCGCCAGATGGTATGTTCTAACGTTCCTCTTGGGCGGCAAATACGAAAATTGACAGTCAGACTCTGACTGTCAGAGTCAGAATGCAGGGGAAACAAACGCTTGATCGCAGTGAGAGTAACGTTTTAGGTAGCAAGAGGGTTAAGGTTAGGATGAGGGAGAGGGGAAGGTTATAAATAGTGAAACGTTAAGGTTTAGGTGCGGTTAAACGAGCTGGTTCGGTGCCGCATCAGCGGATATCTAATCATATCAGTTTTACGCTGCATTGGGATCTGCAGTCACAAAAGGGAAAAACCCCTTTTCACACATAAGTAACGAAAAAGGGCACTTTTGGCATCTGGGGTCTGACGTGGAGGGTGGCTGACCAAGCGTTTGTTTCCGACGCTTAGGGTGTGAGAATGTGTTGGAATAGTGGACAGATCTGGACACCCTTCACCTGTTTATGTAAAAGAGAAAACATCCGTGGAGGTTGTGCTGGTTTCCTGGGAGGGAGCATCATTCGCTGATGTGGAATAACCCCTCAAATCGAGACAAGGCCCCACAGAATGCCCAGATATCATCAGATGTAGATGACGTTTTTGTTTTTTGATGCAAGAAATTCCCCTTTGCTGTCCTTAGTTATTGTGGTCATTGTGGCGAGGGCTACAGGCATATTTTCATTGGTTTTTACAGCAAAGTGAAGAAATGAGAAAAACTTGGACGTCAATCACGCTTTCAAAATTCAGATTTTAAAATGTTCACTAGCCATAGAGACTGTTTACTAATAATCCTGACAAAAACAAACACAAACTGACCACTTATGGGAGTAGTCTTACCAAGATGTTGTCACCACGGGAACGCACAGTCGCTCCAAACCACTGATGGGATTTGAACTCAACCTGAGTGTTGACGTCATTTATGTAAAAATACTGATCGCCTGTAAAGAAAACAGGAAAAGCATTTTAAACGCTGCAAGGACGGAGGTTTCCATCGCAGCTCACGACTGATTTTTACATTGTCAGGTTTGGCCATGTGTTGGGACTTCATAAGAATATTTTACAGTCTTGTTTCAGAGCACTGCCAGCTCAGTCTGCCTACCACATCACAGCTGACATCAAACAGACACTCGGTGTTACTGTAACCCAAATGGCTGAACTTTATAGTCCCAGTCTGTTTTTAGAAGGAGGCCCTGCAGTAATGATGGAGAGAGATAGCAGGACTTCTGGAACACACGTATGAAAGTCTGCCTTACTGCCTGCAAAACACATACATTCAGCAACTTGAACAACATTTTAAAGATTTGCTACTTTTATTTTCCTGGAAAGCGTGACCTGGCTTCATCTAACAGCTGAATGAGAATGTTTGCCTTTAGTCCATGTGGTAAAAATGTCAGTTTGTTGTAAAAAACTTCTGTAGGGCCTAACTGTAAGATTTATACTTTTACACGTGCAGAGCTTCGGTAGCAGATTGGTAGCATTAAATGCAAATGTTAACATATTAATTCAAATTTAATAGCAATAATTGACCATATTTAGCTCCCCATTAAAATAACTTTTCACTATAAAGTTTTTTTTTACACTTTAAGCCCTTTATTTAGTTTCAGTGGTTCTTCAGCCAGAAAGTTCCACAACCCTGTGCAACACTCTGTAGCTCTCTGCTGACCACACACAGTTTTGTGTAGAACACTAGTGAGGTCTCTACTTTACGACAACAGCTGTTTACTGTGCCGGTGTCGGTACAAGATCTGCTCGGGTGTAAGATCGGCTCGGGGTCCTTCGACTGCCGATGACGTCAAAGTACGGCAAACCCACTCGGACAAAATACACATCTATACTGTTGGAAAGAATTTAGCAGTTTTGTTATTAAAATAATGTTTCTTAAGACCTAAGTTTGTGTTTATAATGGTATTTGTAAAATAAAACACTATATTGTATTCATAATGTTGAACTCCTCTTTGAGCACATCCCTTGAAGGATCATAGGTATTAGCAACATCTGTGAAATTGTATTTGCAGGAAAGAAGTGTGTCCCGTTTATTGAAGTATTTTGAGTTTAGAGTTTGTGACGTCTTGTCAATGCGTAGTTCGGTTACGCCAAGCCCCCACAATGCGGGTGAAAAATTGAGGCAAACCTGGAAATGAAATAAATTGCAGTTCCACCCTCATCCACTAGGGGCTGGTGTCAGAAGCGAGCAAATCCTCATTGACTCCCATGTTAAAAATACCAAATTCACAGCAGAAATAAACATGTTCACAGCCTGGTACCAGAACATGTTTTATGTTTAAATGATCTAGTTTACACTCATGACAACTCTGAGGGGGGTGAATTTTTTTCTCACTCTTCTGTTTAAGTGTATTAAAAGCCTAAAATTCTGTATAATTAATGAGCATCAGACCCACGTGACCACAGAGCTAGCTCCAGGGAAAGGCCTCAGTAGAGCCTTGGTCTGGCCTCGAAACTGTTCGGTCATTTTCAGTCTCTCAACTTAGACCATTAGTTGTAGCGTTTGTGTATTCTTTTTTGGATATTATTTGTGCAATTGTTGGACAAAATGACTTGCTGTGGCATTAATTGCACTAATAGAGCGACCAAGGAGTCTTCACTTCATTTTTTTCGGTAAGTAAAATTATATTTATGTATTTTAGGTCAGTGCCGAGCTGAGCTTAGATTTTAACATGTACTGTTTAACCATGAAATTTAAATGTAATAGGGTAAAACCCAGTGCATTTAACATAATGCTGCACTTTAGAAAATGGGTTGAAATATAACATGTCGGGGGAGCTGGGTTCCGACTATCGGCTTGTGGAGCTCTCGGGAGACCGACGTTTTCCACCCGGTTCTCCCCTCCCCGCAGCTCGGCGCATCTCTGTCTGATCGCGGCTTCTCTCTGCTACGCGGGCTGCCGGCTTGTGGAATTCTGGGATGGAAACCTTTCCACCCGGTTCTCCCCAGCGGCAGCTCTGCGCATCTCAGATCGCAGCGGCACTTGTCTGCTGTGCGGCTGCCGGCTTGTGGGGGTCTCGGAGACCTCTGTGTTCCACCCGGTTTTACCCAACGGTCAGCCCGGCGTATCTCTGACTCAGAAGCTCTGGTGTTGTGCACAGTTAACTCCGGGTGTAGCTAGGTTGCTACCTCCGTTAGCTTAGCTCCCACCTCCGCGTTAGCTTTGGGTTAGCTTCAGGTTAGCTTGTAGCTAGTTCGACCGGGTGTCGTCAGTTGATCCCAGCCTTACAGCCCCACCCTCAGCTACACCTCTCTTCCCTTTTGTGGAATTGTCTGGGCTTGACGGAACCTGTGACATGGTCAAAATGGCGGTGGTGGCCACCTCCCATTTCTCTTCAGAAATGTGTTATTGGAGTCTATGGAAACCCATTGTCCAATATTTATATGTCGATGGGTTACGCTCATAGCAGCTATAGCCAAAACTCTGGAGTTAAAAGTTTTCTGGCTTTACTAAAATACCTGTCTGTACTTATTTGATTGATGGTAGTTTTACTTTCTATTAGACTCCAAATGTAATCATTTGGCACGTTTCTAATTCATAATTTGTGACAATGTAATCGGTGATATTAGCATTAGCATTCCTATGGGTTTTTCCATGTACATTAGCATTGCGCTAACCATTCGCTGCCAAATTGCAGCCTTTGCGATTAGAAAATCTCCTTTTGTCACATCGCAATTTAATTGCACATGCAGTTAATCGTTCAGCCCTAATATACATGCAGCTTTATGCTAAAAGTGTATTTTCAAAGAGGTAATGATGGATTTCTTTGTAAAAGTTGTTCATCTTTCCAACAGAAAAATTTGCCTGGACCAACGTAACGTGATAACAACGTAACGCAATTACGTAACTTCCCTAAGGTTCATGTTCAGCCAGTCAACTACTTTGACGTCATCGGCAGTCGAAGGACCCCGAGCCGATCCTGCACCCGAACAGATCCTGCACCGACACCGGTAGCTAATATAAAGGATAGCAGTTGCTTTCTCATGGTCAGTAAGAAGCACAAGAAGGATGTGGTGTATTGTACTCTAATGGACATGCCGTTATGACAGTGATCACTAGGGGGCACTGGTGTCACGTGTGTTTCTGTTGGGGTTGAAGAGTTGAGGCAGAAAGTAAAAGTTTGCTGGACCTAAACAGCTGTGTCTCAGTGTTTATTTACCTGGTAGAAAACCCACAGCAGACATAAGGAGACTAGGTAAAACAACAACAAGAAGAAGAATTTAGCTTTTTGGGGATCATGCAGAGCCTGGATGTAAAAGTAATAGAGTAATGTCTTTGGAGGCAAAGCTAGAACCAGAACGCAGCCTACTCGACGCTGCGAAATCACAGGCTGATCGTGACTTGGATTGGTTGCCACTGGACTTGTAAGTAATACATTTTATTGTCCAACGCTGTGGATCTATTTACTTCGTGGCTTGTTTCCGTATAGTTGGCTCATGTTAGCATATTAGCTCATTGTTGCTACTCCGCTTTCAACCAGCAGGAGATAGAAGTTTAGCGTTGCTTTAAAGCCACTTTTTAGCAGTTTATTTGTGACTAAATAACCGATCGTAAATCCAAAATTAATATTTAGAATTTAAATTTATATTAGGCGGCATGACTGTCCGCCCTGGGACTGGGAGATTGGGGTTCATATCTCGGTCGGTTCATACCAAAGACTTTAATTGGGGGGGTTAAACCACCATATAGTTCCTGAGCACAGCCACAGCTGCAGCTCACCGCTCCCCGTGAGGATGTGTCAGATATGGAGATGTAATTTCATCAGTGTGTGAATGGGATTATAACTTTAAATAAAGCCGTTTTAAACAAAATATTTAGCTTACGTGCTAATGCTGATTAAAATAGATCCCCTGAATAATATCTTAGGGTCTTTTAAACGATGAGATTGTGTGAGTGTGTTTAACCATGGATTATTTATCATCGTACACGTGGAACATAGATAAATGGTCCATGGTTGAATGTACTTACAATCTGAACATCAAAGAGATGTTAGATAGTGGATTTCTTCACTCTTTGATGGCTTACTTTTATTTTATTTGCATGTTAGCTCAAACTTTTGTTGTATTCACATTTCAACATTTAGGTTGAACTTTATAATTACTTTCATATCTAAATATTTTAGCATCATTATTTGAAGTTAAGTGACAAATGAAGCTCTTTGTGTATCCCTGCACTGTCAATGCCCCACAGCATCAAAAAGTCTTGGTTTGATCTGAGTTTGTTTGGTTAATGAGGCGTTTGTCCTTAAGCACACCAAATGTGAGCAACTAAAGCTTCAGCGACACATTTCCGAGACTGTTTAGTAAACTTTCTGTGGGTGTGTGTTAATGTGCAGAGGCAGCTCTTGCTCTGCATAAACGGAGACTTGATATCAGCATGTCAGTGAATCAGATAAGTGCTACCCTGTCATCATCAAACGCTGGTCCTTATCGCTTCCTGCTGATCGAGCTGATTAATTTCCTGGCAGAGCCAACGGCAGCCTGTATCCTCTGGGGTCCTAGTCCAGATTATGACTCTGAGCTAATGTTTAGGACTTGAGGGTCGGCTAAAAAAATCAAAGCTCTCTGGACACAGTTTGGGGTGGGGGCTCATTAAAACTCAAAGGAGACATAAAAGGATAGTTTCAGTCAGAGCAGAGGACCACTGCAGGAGAGGTGAGATGGCAGCAGCTGCGCCTTTGACCTGAAGGTCAAGCACAGAATGTCACCTACAGCTGCACTCAGGCACTTTTATGGCTAGTTTGACACTTTTTACCACCAAACCCGAATCCACGGCAAAGGTGGCACGAATTCATGTAGCAATGAATTAGACCTAAAAATAAATGAGCTTGTTCCCTGTAGGACCCCTTGTTACAAATAATTCAGCCGTTTGCTTGAATTTAAGAACCTACCTTGCTTGTCAAAGTCAATAGAGCTGCAATTATTCTGGCTCCAGGGACACAAATACACGGCTCCTCCTTCTGTTACAGCCGGTTGGCTGGTGTTGGCTTTTGGAGCACCGATCAAAAGGCTGATGCTGCACAGCAGAGAAAACAAGTCATTAAACATGCAAGAAATGGTTGATTATGGAAGAAAATGTAATCAAATTAATTAGGGTAATATCAAAATGACAAGTATTTACTCATTAAGTTTTAAATATGAATACATTCTTCTTGGGCCAGAAACTGGACCAACTTCAGCCCTCTGTTGACCAGAAACTGCACTTAGTTTTGTAGCATGAGTAGGTTCACTAGTGAGAGGCCGCTACCTGCTTCATGCAATAGCGGTTTACTGTGCTCGTAGCTAACATGAAGGCTAGGAGTTAGCGCTTTCAGTTCGCTGAACATTGATAAAAAGCACAATAGGAGAAAGAGTTTTTCTTTTCTGACTTGGCTTTGTTTCTTCTGGACATGTACGTTTTTTTTTTTTAAAATAAAAATATTCTTTATTTTTAATCACATTATAAAACAAGTAAAAATTCACTAAGCCAGCAATTTTAGAACCAAGTTACAGTTTTTGCTGTGTGAGCCTGCTCCACTTGGTCTCCAGATGACCATTTGGGAAGTTGGGATAGTTAGCCACCATCAACTGAGGAGCAGGTTTAGAGATCTGCTGCAGCATCTGGTCTTCTGCTTGGTTCTGGTTGTCAGGCTCCTTCACTCGTCTGATAGCAAATACACCATACTGGATGGAGATCTCGTAGATTGTAGCAGAATCCTGAGGAATACCTATCTTAACGCTCCTGGGGACAGCAAGTCCCACGGAGGTGCGACTGGGTGCAGAGACGTGCAGCCAACTCCTTGCCTCGGAACCTTGATTTGGCACAACATTCCTTAGAAATGAACTCCCAGCCCTTAGTCCTGGAGATGCACTGTTGGAGTACAACCTGGTTGCAGGACCACGAGCATATGTTTGCATCTTCACAGACCCACGAGATCCAGGAGCAACTGGGCCAAATAGGAAAGCTGGTGAGTCCATTTCACTGAACTTGGTTGGTTTCTCAGCTGCAGACAGAGAAGCGGGACTGAAGGAGTAGCGTTCCCTGGAAGAACTCAGAGATGTAGAGTAAGAACGTGGCGAACCCCTCTTATCAGCCCAAGCTCTTTTTTCCAAGATGCTTAGGTTCAGTTTGGGCATTGGCCCGGAGTGAATCTGGGCGTCGTCCACTGGTTCTGGGCACCAAGTGACTCTTGACCATCCTTGCTGAACCCTGAGCTGGCTGGGAGAGGACTTCCAGGTAACTTCTAGTAGAGAGTCCTTTGCCAGAACCTTGTTTTACTGAAGGCCTAACATTGGAAAAGTGGTTTTTGATCAAATTTGGGGAAACAAGGACTCGTCTGACTTTGTTCTGGGGATAACTGAACTTTCTTGGTTCCTCATCCAGTAGCTGGAGGCCAGCATATGTGTTGCCATTTTGGAAGCGCTGGGCTTCTTTTGACAATGAACACCACACATGCTCTGCCTGAACCAAGACAATTAGCAAGGACCCCAAACCAAGTCTACAAGCCTTTCCCATGATTCTGCAGCCTGGTCAACAGAAGAGCAGCTGAATCTGGACACGTATGTTTATGTTTATTTATTTGGAAGACGCTTTTATCCAAAGCGACTTACAATTTATAACCTATAGGGCATGTTGTGATCTGTGGAGGAAACCGGAGTACCCGGAGGAAACCCACGCATGCATGGGGAGAACACGCAACTCCATGCAGAAAGGTTTCGAACCTGCAGCCTTGGTGCTGCGAGGCAACAGTGCTAACAACAGCGCCACCATGCAGCCCATGTAAGTCATAATATTTTCTGTCCAGCAAAGTGGATGTTTTAAAGGTGTGTGTGTGACAGTGGATCACTGCCACACCTACATACTGGACAGATCTACTGATCTTATAATTAGAATGGGACACATTCATGAGGTATTGAAGGTGTTTATTTGTATATTGATTAGCGGGTGACCCGGTAAGATGGGAAGTATGGTATTTATTGATGGGAAGAACTGAACAAGGAAAGGGCTGTGGAACAAACATTTGTATTTTGGGCGTGTGCTTACCTTTCCTGTTTCCTGCCAGCAGGTGTGAGCAAAATAGTCTTCGAGGGCGTATGGATCTTTTATAGGTTCCCGAGGGATATACCAAGAGGAGGATTGGAAGAGTGATTGGGTTATTTTAATATGGTGAAGTATTGATGTATGTTAAGCACTGCTTATTTATAGAAATGAATGTGGAATGTAGATATTTTAAAGTAACTATGATTGTGTATATATTTATTAGCTTTTAAATTTAGTGTTGAGGTTTTAGGTGATGGTTTATCCCAATCAGGGAGATGTATAAAAGCTGATGTTTTCACTGAGAAGAGGTGAGGTGTGTGGGGGATGTAGAAGTCTGTGCAGCAAAAAATAAAGTAAAGAACACCATTCTCCTGTCCTCTGGTTTGTGATGTTACTCTGCTAAATGGATTGCTTCCAAGGACTGGTGAGCCAAGATAACAGTGCGGTTGACTCTAATGGGTCACGCTGAGGTTTTCATTCAGGAAAATAGTCTCCTCCACCTATCTCCTGCATAGCTTCTGATAGAAAGTAGACGGTGAAACTCAGATCTACGTCGCACTGTGAATTAGCACTCCTGGATCGCCACGGGTCACTGCCCGCCAAGATGAGGAAAACAAAAATGGACCAGATTCCGACCCAGATGTTGATCAGTATTTTCTTTTTACAGCGTAGATAAGATGTCCACTGATGTCATTAAACGTTCAAATGTGACGCGCTGCAAGACGTCGGTTCAACTTTCACTTTCAAAGTATTTTCCAACCATGATGGGACGTCTCGGACTGATGTCGTTTCAACGGTCACCAAACCTCCAAATGCTTGCTGGGCAGTCACAGAACCCTCACCCTCCCAACGGCTGTCATGCCTAAGACACGCCTCCTCATATAGGAATGCCACAGTAAATGAGAGAGCACCAGTCGCCGTTTTCTAGGTCCAAACGTCTTTTGTTGTCCGTGACTTTAAATGGTGATTTTCTTTTTGGTACTCCGGTAGTTTGTCTTCACCTTGAAGTGGTAGCAGCCGGCCATTTCTCCTTCTCTGATGTTATTGAGTGGAGAACCTCTCACACCAGTGGTGTTCTGTTGCTGAATACGTGAGCGTGTAACGAGGGGAGGACCCAGGGAAGAGCAGGAGTGCGACGCTTCGGTGAGACAGACAACTGGATGTCCTGTCGCTGGTTCCGCACTGAGCCGTGCTACTGACTGAAATCTTTAGACTAATGGAAGAAAACCACTTTAATAATTTTTATTTTCTTTTTTTTTAATCTCCACAAAATATGTATAGCTATACTTTTTTAGAGTGTTAAGAGGCATGAGTTTATTTTTTTAAGCTAGCTTGTTTTTATAGATTTGGCTTCGTAGCTTCAGTCCTTCGTTTCAATGATGCAACATTGCAGAGTCCATTAGTGGGTAAATGTTGTCTGTTAAGTATCGACGTTGTTACATCCCTACGCTTCTGGAGCACACAGGTCTGTAACAGGTAATAACGTTTAACCCTTTGGCTGACATGGCAGGGATAAGCTGATGCAAAGGGAAAGTAAACAAAGCACTGAACAGCTTCAGAAGGAAACAAGCCCACTACAGTACTTGTGTTTGAGCACACCTATGTGAATACCAAGCAAATACACAAGTAAGTTTTAAAAACTAATTTACAGTTTTAGGACTGGCACTAAACTGTCCCAAAGCAAACTGCTAAACCAGCGACACCAGTGGCTGACGACAACAACAGACCCACCCCCCAGCATGTCTGGAGCACATAAGTGGAATATTTACACGGCAGGGTAACCTTTCCCTGTAAACCCTTCACTCCGCAGCACTGAGACGACCAAAATGCAGCTTTTCAATGGGCCTCTTTTTCAAAAGGCTTAATTACCCACCACCTCCTGTGATCTCTGCACGTGTGGATCGTAACTTAGACCTCTGAGTCCACCAGAGGCACCAGTAATGAAAAGTTAACAGCCAACAATAGCCTCCTTAACAACATGATGTGTATCTGTTGGATGATGTATTCATCTGTTGAGACTTGAAATCAGGATTCCTTTCTGTGAGCTCATGTTCAGGAGGAACATCTGCAAACAGAGGTGACTCAGAGGCCCGATGAGGTCAAACATGTAGCATCTAGTGGGAGACTCCATCCCTTCACAAAAAATAAATATAAACATTGTTTATTAGACCTGGTGTTTAAACTAAAACTGTAGACAACTATCAGACAAGTCAAATGCCTGCTGAGATCTTTACGACTGGTCTTTAAGCACTTTGAAGATTAGGAGACTCGTCAATGTCATTTTGAAAGTGGCATGCTTTCAGAGTCAGGATTTCAGCTCAACAGCACGTAACCCGTCTTGGTTATTGGATTTCACACCGAAATGTTTTCACACTTAAATGGTAACAATAGCACACATCCAGGGCCCTTCTGGTCTCCTGGAGGTCTGCCACGTTTGTGGAGAACTTTTAAACTTCCCAAGTTTAAAAGGTTTTTGAGAGCCAGAGCTTGAGTTTTATGCTTGGGGTTAGAATCAGGGGAAAGGCAGGTGAGCATGCAACTGGTACTGTAACGCAGGAGAAAACAGGAAATGTTCTTTCACCTGGTTTGGTCAAAAATATGAGACTCTTTTATTGGTCGTGAGTGAGTAGCTGACCAGTGATGGTGCTTGAGATGGTACCACTGGTTGGGTTAAGCTCCATCTGTCTTGTAATTAAATGAACACTTACAAAAGGCAAAAAACGATCGTGTATATCTTCTGCACAAATCTAAACAGCTTCAAAGTGAAACATCTGAACAATAAGCTGTGCTGAATGGTAGCATGCCTTTTGATGTGGGGGTGCAGCTTAGCACTCACTCATTATCAATAGCTGTTTGTCTGTTCTGTATACTGAAGGTCTACATCAGGGGTCTCCAACATGTCGCTCGCGAGCTACCAGCAGCTCCTGACGCACTACTTGGAAGTAGGGCTAGGGGTAAACGATTATTTTTAAAACGATTATTCTGATGATTATTTTATCGAATAGTCGACTATTCTAATGACTATTTAGACGATTAATCTAATGATTATTTTTCTATTGCACAATTAATAAAAACAAGAAAATCTCAAATAAATTCCTCAAAAAAATTGATAAATTGGTACTGTAAGAGAATAAACACTACAGTCCTTCCATTTTGTATAACGCTGCTTTTATTGTGTTGCGGTTGTTATGTTCTGGTGACGTGTAGAACTTGGGAGTGCAGGCTGCTGCCTGAGAGGTGGTTGGAGATGGAGTGTCCTCATGCTGCTTTGTTTTGGTCACTTATGTGTGTGAGGCGAGTGGTGTTACGACCCTTCCTGGGGAGTTTGGTTCGTGTGCAAAAAGGAAGGGACCAAAGGCGGAGATCCCAGGGGGAATGGGGGGGGGTCCCCCCCCCCACACACAAAGTTGCCCCCCCCCCCCTCCCCCACAAAAGTTATTACAAACACAGAAATGCTATCAGTAAACCTGTATTGTCTTCTAAAACCACAACGTAAAAGTTAGTCTGCAAATACAAAACAATGTGTTTTTAATTGTTGAGAAATTATAGCCCCCCCCCACCCCACCCCCCACCCCCCCCCCAATTGTTCAAGTTGGTACGGTCGGTCCACACACGCTGTTTCCAACGGGTGGGGCTGCCGGCTCTGCCCCGCTCACAGCTTCACAGCAACCCGCAGGCTCACAGGAGGCGGGAATCAAAAAGCCAGCGGTTTCCAGCAGTAAGTCATTTATCACACGCTTGTTCTACAAACTTAAATATGTATGTCAGATGTGGTCATAAATGTCAAACATAGACACCACAAACACCCAGCAAACAGACCAGCACGGAGGAGAGACTGCTACCACCAAAACAGCTCTCCTAATGTCTGAAAGAAGCTCCTTAATGAAGGGAGAAACGCTCCCGGTGATTTTCTACATCTCTGCAATAGAGACGGAGCAGCGCATGACCCCGGAACTTGTTGTCCGTTGCCGGGAGACGAAGCCGGGCAAAACGGGAAAGGAATCTAGTAGCGGACGGACATTGTTCCGGGTCTTCGGTAACTGGCGGAGATATTAGTGAAGGCGGAGAAGAGGGCGAACTAGAAGAAAAACAGGCAGATTCCTCCTCTATTTACAAACTCCTGTGGATGCAACAAGTGGGCGTGGTGCGTCGACTACCGGATCTGACGTCGACGAATTTTTAAAATCGAGCCGTCAATGCCATCGAGGCTTCGCTACAGCTCTACCTGGAAGTGTAACCGGCGAGCCGTCCCGCGTGACTTCAAAATAATTAAGGAGGAATGGCTTTAAAATGTGATGGCTAGCTGTCTTTGGTTTCTGTAATTTCTAATCTAAAATTAGCTTTTTGTGGAAGCAAAATAAAAATCTGATTATTTTGGCAAACGCGTTCAAGTCTGTGGAAACATGCAGATTGATCGTGGGAGTTACAGCACGGATCCCCATTTCTGCAGATGAAGACGCGCTGGTGAAGAAGACGGGGTAACATCGGTCTGACCTGGTTTGGGTTTAAGGAGCAGGAAAGCATCCTTAGTAAAATATTTAGGGTGAATGTAAAGTTGTATATGCGTCAATAACTCATTAACACTAATTAAATACAGTTCGTTTACACATGATGAACACGTTTCCGAACTTTCTGGACATCTTCTGTGATTTAGTTTCAACAAAGCTGTTGCAGCTGATTAGTAATAAAACACGAATGTGAAAGCGCTCTCTCTCGCACGCGCGCGCGTTGCACAGCCGTCAGACCTGTGGATCAGCTGATGGTTTCAATAATGACCCAGGACACACCGACGGGATTGTACCACCAGGTTGGAACACCTTAGCATCCTCGTGGCGAGGTGGTTGGGGAGAGGCGGGTCTAGTGTCATCGTCACAATTTCATTGAATAATTGTTCATGTTTTCCCTGCTTATTCAAGTTAAGCTTAACTAGTGAATGACAGCGTGAGTTGGTGTGTTTTATTGTTGACAATCATGGACGTAATTTTAACTTTAGATGTGGGGGGGAAACAACCAGTATGAGGACCAGAGGTGTGTGTGTGTGTGTGGGGGGGGGGGGGGGGGGGTATCTTTACAGTATGTTCTAATGGGAAACAGGCTTCAACACAAACGATTGTTTTCCGCTTGGTCCTAGAGCTCAACCACTGTCTATTTAATATAATGTAATATTGTTTTTGGATGGTAAAAATTTGGCTTTGGAAAAAAGTGGGGGGAACATGTCTCCCCCCCCCCCCCCCCCAAAAAAATTACGTCCATGTTGACAATAAAACAAGGTTGAAGATTTATCCTTGTTCTCTGCCTGTTGATCTGCTGATCTGTGTGTCTGACGACTGCGCAGCATGGGGGAGGTTCAGACTCGTGTTTTATTCCTGAGCTCTAATGTCGCTTTGTTATTAAAATGGGGGAATCAGCTGAAACAGGGGGTCTGTGCTGGCAGGGGACGAATTACACAGAGGCTTCGGGAGGCCCCAAAGTGCCTCGATACAGCCCTGCGTGTGGGACTGAGTGTTGAAGGTGATCCGAATTGTATTAAATATATAAACATTACAAGGTTATAACTGATTGCTTTATAAAGATAAAATGAGTTATGATGCAGCAGAGCGCGACAGGCACGAATAAAGCACAGAAAGTACCAGAAAGAATTTGAGCGGACCCGAATAATCATGTGTTAATTACATTTTTGGATGGCGGCGCTTTGAGAATGTTGTGGCCATGTGCAGGACGCAGCTGCCTGGAGCACATCACCGATAAGCGCTCCGTCTCCTCTCTGCTTACAAAAAACCCCCGGTACGCTGAGTCCATTTAATTCATGTAATATAGGTAGAAACGATATTTTTTTCGGGCTCTCACGGAAACCCGTGATGCCAGAGGAAACGAGATAGTGCTAAACACTAGGGCTGTAGCGACGCCTCGATGACGTCGACGGCTCGATTCTAAAAATTCGTCGACGTCAGATCCGGTAGTCGACGCACCGCGCCCACTTGTTGCATCCCCAGGAGTTTGTAAATAGAGGTTGAATCTGCCTGTTTTTCCTCTAGTTCGCCCTCTTCTCCGCCTTCACTAATATCTCCGCCAAATACCAAAGACCCGGAACAATGTCCGTCCGCTAGTAGGTTCCTTTCGTGTTTTGCCCGCCTTCGTCTCCCGGCAACGGACAACAACTTCTGGGGTCAGATGCGCTGCTCCATCTCTATCGCAGATGCAGAAAATCACCGGGAGCGTTTCTCCTTTCATAAAGGAGCTTCTTTCAGACATTAGGAGAGCTGTTTTGGTGCTAGCAGTCTCTCCTCCGTGCTGGTCTGTTTGCTGCTGGGTGTTTTTGGTTTATTTAAACTTGGTAACTTGAACTTAACGTTGGTAAAGCTACTGTTAGCATTTTCGCTAACAGCTTCTTGCGTTTGGATAAGCTGTTACGTTTTGGTTTAGAGTTTATCTTTTTTGTGGTGCAGATCTCCCTTTTATTACATTTAGAGTGTTGTGGGTTTTCGGTTTAGTTTAAAATATCACCTTGAGTTTGGTTTAACCACCCAGTTTAGAGTTTGGACCTTTGGAGATTCTTATTTTGGTCCAGAACCCAGTAATCTGTGCCCAGTGGGACATCCCTAGTTATTTGTACTTTTGTTTTAATTCCCCACAGGCAGAATTAGTTTTATTATTCCCAACCTGTGGATGGAAAGATTTTTTTTTTTTGTAGTTGTAAATAAACCTGATCATCATTTTAACTTTTAAATCCCACATTATTGTCCCTTCCTTTTTGCACACGAGCCAAACTCCCCAGGAAGAGTCGTAACATCACTCGCCTCATGCACATAAGTGACCAAAACAAAGCAGCATGGAGACACTCCGTCTCCAACCACCTCTCAGGCAGCAGCCTGCACTCCCAAGTTCTACACGTCATCAGAACATAACTAACCAACACAATAAAAGCAGTGTTATACAAAATGGAAGGCCTGTAGTGTTTATTCTCTTACAGTAACAATTAATCAATTTTTTGGAGGAATTTATTAGAGATTTTTTGGTTTTTATTAACTGTGCAATAGAAAAGTAATCATTATATTAATTGTATAAATAGTCATTAGAATAACTTAGGTGTGTTCTTGCTGTGTCTTTGTAAATCCATGCTTTCGTTCTTTTTTAAACACAGAAACAGTTTTGTTTACCTGTTTGTAGCTACGGTTTCGCCGACAGCTGCCGGCTTCTTCAGGCTGACGCTGATGGTGGTGCTGATGGTAGCTACAAACAGGTAAACAAAACTGTTTCTGTGTTTAAAAAAGAACGAAAGCATGGAGTCATTAGAATAGTCGACTATTCGATAAAATAATCGTCAGAATAATCGTTTTAAAAATAATCGTTTACCCCCAGCCCTACTAAACACCAGTTATCGTTTTCTACGTTAGAAGGTTGCTACAAGTCATGAAAAATGGATTGAAGCTCATTTGTTTTCCAAATTTGCTTTTGCAGCTTTAATGACGGAGTTCCAACTGCTCATGATGCAGCCCCCTCACCGTGTGAGAATGAGTCATGGTAACACAGCACTCAGTGCTGGTGCTGAAAGTCGTCATCCTTCATCTGGGTGTGTCCTGATAGCCCCCTTACTTGGCAACAAAAGCAATAGTTAGGTGCTCGGGAACACTTCGTCCACACATCCGGATCCAGGCCTTTTCTGCCTGGATGTTGTAATCATTTCTGTTTGACATATCACACATGATCATCTCAGGATGGACTGATGAGCCCAGAATCACTTCCTGTTCACTATCATGGTTACCAAAGAGACCACATCAACAAATTCAAACAGCTTGTTGCCTGAAAAGCAGCTACACTAATAGTTCTGTTGGCTTTACAACTTTTATTTAAAGTTTTTTGTTATCAAATGTTTTGAAATACTGATCGTGTTCCTGTTTTCTACCTTAATCACACACCAGCTAACTGACACGATGAATCGTGGGATGAATGTAACAAATAATGGCCGTTTGTTAGTAGCTAAAGCACAACTTGCCGTGTGTGTATGTATTACACTAGTATGTACCTATGCTAGGTTGGACCCCCTTTTACGCTCCAGAACTTAAAGGTTGAATATGGAATGTCCATCCATTTTCCATCTCGCTTGTCCATGCAGGGTCGCAGAGGGCTGGTGCCTCTCTCCAGCATCCTTGGGGCAACAGACAGGGTACACCCTGGAAAGGTTGCCAGTCCATCGCAGGGCAATGAGACACATAGGACAATGATGCATGCACACACTCACACCTAAGGACAATTTAAAGAGGCCAATTAACCTGACAGCCATGATTTTGGACTGTGGGAGGAAGTCTGAGTACTCGGAGAGAGCCAACGTGTGCACAGGGGGAACATGCAAACTCCATTCAGAAGGACCCCAGGCTGGGATGTGAACCTGGGACCTTCCTGCTGCAAGGATACAACACTAACCACTGCACCACTAGCAAAGTATCAAGGAGCAAGAGCGATGTTAACCATGTGGCAGTATTTTTAGTTGCTCAGTGCACCATTTGCCACGCACAAGTTTCCCATGGTGGAACAGAACTGGGAAAATTGAATGTGTCCAAACTCATTGTGCGTTTGAAGCAGCGCCACAGAACACTGCATGAGGATTTTTGCAGTGAGTGAAACAGAAACGTAGGACACTCAACTTGTAGCAGTTGGTAAATAGACAATATTTATTTTCTTATGTCCCTGCCCTCAGCTGTTCCTACCATTTGCTGACAGTAAAACAAGTGAAGTTACCTTGAATTAGTATTTAGCACTTATAAAATACATCTTTTTGTTTGTTTACTTAAATTATTTTTCAGAATCTTTTAATTCATTATTTGTTTCTTTATTCATTTGTTTTACATCCTGTTTAAGGTTCACAGGTTTATGCAACCAGTAGTTAATAAAACTTTGGTCGGTATTTTCATACTTGCTGTTATTGGCTCTTGTTTTCCGACTGAGTAATATCACCTGAGCAAACCTTTCATACATTCCACACTACGAAATAAGTAAAAGCATGTATGATTGTGCTGATATCGTATCGGATTGATATCGGTATCGGTCAATACTGAAGGCTGAAATATCGGTATCGTATCGGCATCCCTAATTGCAGGTTGTTGTTAACGGTCCACTCAGCACAGCGAGGCTGGTGCTGTGAAAAACGGTGGGCTCGGCAAGTCAAGCAGCTGCTTCTGAGCCCAGAAGATGTTATCCTTCTCAGAAGAGGAGCAACCATAAAAGATCTAAAAAAAACAGAGTTTAGGTGAAGCCTACCGCAGATGGACCCAAATAAAACAGTTCACGTATCGGCAGGGAACCTGGTATCCCGACGGCTGGAAACCTTGTTCTGTTGTTGCAACTACAACCTCCACACACTAGATGTCACTTTGGGGTTCATGTTCCATAATCCAACTTTAATTCAAACAAAGTCTTGTAAATATTCCTCAGAAGTTCTGATCATTACAGACATGATAGCATCGGCTTCATGTTGAGAACCTCACATTCCACCACATCCCAAAGCTTCTGGACTGAGATCTGGTGACTGTGGAGGTAGTTGGAGTCCAGTGAACTCATGGCCATGTTCTGGAAACCATTTGGAGATGATCTGGGCTCTGTGTCGTGGTGCATGATCCTGCAGCACGTAGCCATCAGAAGATGGGTTCATTGATCATAAAGGGAATGATGTTGATGCTGAACAGGTGATTCAGCAGGTGTGCTGGAGCAGGTAAACAACTAAAACATGCTGGATACAGGTTCTCGAGGACCAGAGGTGGGAGTGTTGGTTTATATCATGGGGATGAAAAATGCTCCGTTTATATGTTTCACCACAGCGCAGCAGGGGAGCTCATCTCAAGTCTTCTTCACCACATTCATGAACACATTAAATAGTTACCAAAGGGCTGGTTGATTAAAGGAGTGCAACACTGAAATACATTTTTAATGATTTCTGATTATAATCGGTCACTCTGAGTTTTTCATGCAGGCTGAACATGAAAATAGTCTCCTACACCTATCTCCTGCATTAGCTTCTGATAAAAACAGACGGTGAAACTCTAGGATTAGAAAAGCCTGACAGATCTACGTCACACTGTCACTAACATTCATGGACTTATCCATCTGGACTCACGACGGGGAAGGCTGTTGTTGGTTTAGCATCCAGGAAACAGCAGAGAACATCTCAACTAGTAGAAGCTAACTGTTAGCATTAGCAGCTCCTCCACAAAGCAGAACCCCTCCAGCACTTTAAATATTTGTGCAAACAATCAATTGACCAGGTGTACATAATAAAGTGACTGAGTTTAATGTGCGTTTGATGACGAGGCATAATTGAGACTGGCATCAACTTGAACAGAAAGAACTACAGATTAATAAAAAAGTAATATTCCTCATTTAGGCACCAGGAATATCTACAACCGGTATTCCTAACGTGTCTTCAGGTCCCGTCTAAAAAGCTAATTTGATGAGTCTGAAGTGATCATTCCAAATTCGTATACCAGAACATGCAGCTGTTTCTGAAAACCTCTCTGCAGCATGCAGAGGTTTGCACATCAGCAGGTCTGCCATTTCAAAATGTCCCTCATCACCGGCTGAGTACTTGCCCTGAGAAGACTTAAACAGATGTATAATTATTTCCCCACAAGACCTTGCGTGTGGAGGCACCACCTTCCCACACTTGCTGCTTGCCACCGAAACTCGACCTTAACTGAACAGTCCAACCGGAGCAACATTAGCTGAGTGCTCCATGCAAACAACACAAAACTGTCAGATATCATGACAACGAACAACAAAGTCCCATCATCATCTTCCTGCTGTTTACCCACCACTAAACAACAGCTGGACTCACATGAAGATGTTCAGCAACAATCATGAGCTGCCAAAACCCATGAACTCCAGACAAAGCATGGCATTGTTCAGTGTAGAAGCTGCAGCAAGCAAAAAAATGAGCTGCGTCGGAACAACCGGGTTTAAATTGGCCCGCAACATGCCTCCTGACCACTGTGAGCCTCATGAAGCAAGCCCACAGAGTTTAACCAATCAGGACAACATGTACAAAGACATTACAGCAACAAATGAGTCTGTCTCCCTGTTTCACTTGGTCTTTACAAGCTACGGAAGCCTCTTCAAGGGTTAACAGAAGCCATGAAGCTGCAACACATCTGACACGGCCAACATTTCTGTCAGCATCTAGAACAAGATCTTAGGTGATGCATTACATCCTCTGCGGTTCCACAGCATCTGCGAACAGCTGGACAAAAGGGTGCTCGGCTGCACAAGTTAAAGTGAGTCTGGCTTTGTCTGCAGAGGAAAAGCGGCCATGCAGCTGGATGGTCCTGCTACCAGCATGTGTTAAATTCTTCCACTTTGATACAACAGACGGGTGGGATTACATTATAAGTACACCACAGACATATTGTTACTGTTTTAAATATTGTTATAGATATTAATCATGAGGCTCCTTTTTTTAAATTATTTGTTTACAAACATTTCAATAAAGCAAGATTGAAGAATTGTTTGGAGAAACAGATTATTTCTGATGGGATTGATAGGCTAATGGCTAGTGTGAGAGAACAATACCAAAGTGCATGTCTACACATCTTAACAAACTCCCCAAAATTAAACAGCAGTTATTCTAAAAACCATGGTAGTGCCCTCAGTTTTAGTTTTCGTGGTTATTCACACTCACCACAGGTTACAACAGAAGCGCTACAGCTAGCTGCTGCTGTTTACACCTGCAAACAAAACTCTGATGTGTTCATTTTATTTTACTGCTGTTTCCTGTACAATGGTCACAGGGAACACAGATATTGGGCAAGAAGTGACTAGAAGTCTATATCAATATGCAACTTTATATCAATACTCATGAAGCTCCATTTAAACAACCACAAAGGTCTTTTAAAGAGTGGAACACCCCTTTAATCAAGACCATTTGCAGTGGTCTCTAGTAGGAATTAATACCTTGCGAGTGGTACTCTGGGGGGAAAAAACACCGGTGCACCATTTTCAGGAACTAGCAGTGAGCCACATCACAAGCTGTAAAATGTCAAATGTTTTCAAGTAACTGCTGTACAGCATGTCCTCTAAACTTAGAAGGCGAATATTTTCATAATCATTTAATAAGATTTCTTTAAACCTGTTTTTCTCATGGATCAGTTAGGATCCCTGGGGAACCATGAAGGCATCATGTGGTTGATCAACTTCACACATCATTCATACAAATGTTGGAGTCTGATCTACGAGAGCCTCCAGTTAGAGGAGAGTTTGATCTGAGTCACTCAGCAGACCTTCAGCTCCCAAATAAAAAGAATAGAGGCAAAGAGCTGGAGCTGCTTTTCTGTGGGTTACCCCTCCTCCCCGAGTCTCACAGACTCGTGTGTCTGTTTCCAATCATACACTGGAATCTCTCTCTCTCTCTCTCTCTCTCTCTCTCTCTCTCTCTCTCTCTCTCTCTCTCTCTCTCTCTCTCTCTCTCTCTCTCTCTCTCTCTCTCTCTCTCTCTCTCTCTCTCTCTCTCCCTGTGTATGAGGGAGTCAAAGTGCAAATGAATGATATGGGCTGTATTTCAGGTATTTGCATAATCACGGTAAAATCTTCGAATGCATTGGTTCTGCAGAGTCAGCAGGAGTTCTGCTTGTTTTGGGTGTTTATTTTGTGAAACCACGCACGCGCCACAGAACCGGATTTAAAGGTAAACTGAGAACTCATGCTGAGTCGCGTGGATGCCTGTTATAACTCGAGTACAGATGTTTTAAATCCCGACTAGAATAAACACCCAGGCTCTGGTGAACCTGGAGACCTTACCTGGACGCGCTGCTGAAGAACTCCACAGAATAACCGAAATAACTCCCCCGGGGTCCCGTGAACACCACGCGCGTCTCCACGTCCAGGTTAAAGGCGGCACAGAGCTGGACCCAAAGGACCACTACAGGTAGTATCAGAACGGCGCGAAGCTGTCCCAGCAGCCGGTGTGTAGGTGGAGGTCCAGGTGGGAGCGCGCCCATCTTCTGCTTTCACGCAACGGCCACGCCGCAATACGCATCATCCGTGCTGGTCCTTTTGTGGACAATCTGGGGCCTTAAACATAAATCTGCTTCCTGTAAAATAAAAATAAACCCACTGCAGCTCCAACAGGTCCCGGGTGGAGGTCCAGAGTGAACGGTTCAGGGTAAGCAGAGAGGGAAATGCTGGGAGAGGGAGGGAAGGAGCCGGGGTGGAGCTCTAAGTGTTCCCAGACCATCTCCAGTCTGAGAAAGATCAATTTACTGTGATTTAAGAGACAGCGCATTCACACGCATCACTCATGTGAGATATTAATGGATTTGTGTTTATGTTTTGGCCAAAACCTTTTGTGTGGAAATGTGTGCCCAAAACAAGTCTTAATGGTCTCCTCCTGTCTTACATTTACATTGTTCTTACTGTTGCTTACAGATTCTGGGCTAACTAACTAACTGTCACGTTGTGGGGAAGTTTAGGACCCAAATATGCAGATTACCCAGGATGACGAGGCAGTAGTTAGTAAAAGTAAAAATCCTTTATTTTAGGAAGAACAAAAAATAAATCCAAATGGCAGCGAGCCAAGAATCCAAAGTCCTGGAGCACAGGACACCGAAAGCTCACTTAGAGCACCAAAGTCTAGGAACAAAAAGTCCTGGGACACAGGACACCGAAAGCTCACTCGAGCACCAAAAACCTGAAAACACAAAGCTCACATAGAGCACAAACAACGCTGACAACAATACAATGGTCCGACACCAAACAGAGACAACACAGGGCTTAAATACACAGGGAGAACAATTAAGGAAACAGGAAGCAGGTGTGTGGAGTGAGGGCTGGAGGGAAGGCAGGTGACAATTGTTTACCTAAATGGGGAAACAGGACCAAAGGAGGACAGATAAACCTAAAACTATAAACACAAAACTAAACCTAAAGACTGAGGGAAGGACTCACACACAATAACACACACATACACTCACACACACATACACTGAGCTGGGGAGTGGACACACACACACAGACACACACACACTAACACACACATACACTCACACACATACACTGAGCTGGGGAATGACACACACACACACACCGAGCTGGGGACAAAGAGGCTGGAGTTACAACTGGAGGGGCTGAGGATGACTAAATGTACACCGGACCTGAGGGAATTATATGAAGGGCTACAAACAGAAGACACATAAATGAGACACAGACAAAGGACACATGAGGGCGCTATGAGACACAGAAGGGAATCTAGAGAGGGATGGAGAAACATCAGGAGACACATGAAGGAAGACGCATCATGACTAACTAACTAACTAACTGCTAAATTATTGCATTAGTTATGTTCTTATAACACTGACCAAAGTCAGGCTGCCACAGGGTCTTCTGAGACTTGCTTAAGGGTATAACAACAGACACGGACGAAGTCTGGGTAGCAACCCAACAGCTAAAGAGCAAACTCCTAGCCCCTGAGCCTTTGTCAACCCTTAAACTTCTTCACACACCACACAGTTGTGGCTTTAATCGTATGAAGAGACATCCAAAAGCCAACTGCACCAATAAGGTGTATAAAAAAGCTGACCCATGTTCTGATGATTCTGCTGACAGTTGACTGATGAATGTTGATGAGGTCTACATCCATCCTTCTCATCTGACTTGGGGATCTATAGGCCCTGTACCAGAAGACCCAAAGTAACATCTCAAGTTTGAAGGGTGCCCTGCTCAGCCTTGGAGGCTACACAAGTTTCTATTCAAGCTGATGGCTAAACTGAGCTAGCCAACCAGGAGCTGGAAACTTCCCTTTGTTCAGTGACTTCCAATCCCACATCTGGGAACAAACTTGGCAGGTATGGAACCAGACTGAGAGCGTCCTGCTCCTGATTGAACAACAAAATGTCAGCCTCAGTGACAGTGTAACATCCAGAAAGGGTCAATTTTGACCTATATATTGACCGCATAGTGACCGGTCACCTACAGACGTAATTCCACTATCTAGGTGGAGTTGCTACTCTATCTTCTAACGCCCAGAAGATTCTGCAGTGCTTGTTGACAGTCCATGAGGACAAGATTGTCAAACGTATCTCACACTGCGGGATTCCACACTCTGAATGAAAAGTGAACTTTTACAACTCAAAAGTAAAATAATCATAAATAATCATATGGTTGAGGTAGCCAATTGGCTCCTTGGTTTGAAAACATTGACATATATATATATATATATATATATATATATATATATATATATATATATATATATATATATATATATAGATATATATATATATATATATATAGATATATATAGTGGGTTTCCATAGACTCCAATAACACGTTTTTCAGGAAAATTGGGAGGTGGCCACCACTGCCATTTTGACCGTGTCACAGGTTCCCAGACAATTCCACAAAAGGGAAGAGAGGTGGAGCTGAGGGTTGGGCTGCAAGGCTGGGATCAAATGACGACATCTGGTTGAACTAGCTAGCTAACCTGAAGCTAACGCAGAGGTGGGAACTAAGCTAATGGAGGTAGCTACCTAGCTACAACTGGAGCTAACTCTGTGGAACATCAGCGACCTGAAGCTCACACGGAGTTTGTGTGGAGGTTTGCGGTGCTTTTTCATGAAAACTATCTTTCTGTGAATAAAGAAGTATTAAATCGGTAAGTTTATAAGTTATTTTCTTAATGAAAATATATTTTTCTTTGAGCAAGTTTTCAATATTTTTAACGTACCGTAGTTTCTGGACTATAAGTCACTCCGGAGTTTAAGTCGCACCAGAGATAAAATGTATAATGAAGAAGAAAGAAAAACATACATAAATCGCACTGGACTATAAGTTGCATTTGGGGGGAAATTTCATTATTTTTCTTACAAAATCTGAGACCAAGCGTTTCACATTGCAAGACAAGTACCGGTAACAATAACAGAATAAACAACACAGGCGCAGCAGCGCGCCACGGTCTCCAGCAGAGGATGGCAGTGTTTGAAACCCTCCCAGAGAGGCAGGGGAGCTCATTCCTGGGTCGGAGCCGGCCCGCAGCAGCGCACAACAGGCTCCGGCAGGTGATGGCTGTGTGTTTTTTATTCCCTGCAGAGCATGTGAGATGAAACCTGGGTCGGATCCAGCCCGCAGCTGCGCGCCACAGTCTCCAGCAGGTGATGGCTGTGTGATTTTAGTTCCCTGCGGGTCAGGGGAGCTCACTCCTGGGCCGGATCAGGTGCGAAACGGTGCGCCACAGGCTCCAGCAGGTGATAGCTGTGTGTTCTGTATTCCCAGCGGGGCAGGGGAGCTCATTCCTGGTCTGGAGCCGGCCAGCAGCAGCGCGGTATAACCTACATAATTTGGTATATAAGTCGCCCCGGAGTATAAGTCGCAGGACCGGCCAGACTATGAAAAAAAGTGTGACTTACAGTCCAGAAAATACGGTAGTTATTAGTATTTGAGATAAATTAGCACGTTAAATACATTTAATATATTGATGTGACGTGTGATATGATGTGAAATGTTGGCTGACCACAAATTTTCTACATCTTAACGACTCCAAGACTGACCTTATCCTATTCAATCCGGCCAGACCTAGTGCATTTCAAACCTCAGATCTTTCTTCCATTTCTCCAAATCTAAAAAACGTTGTAACAAATCTAGGTGTGAAGATGGATTCATCTCTAAGGATGGACGCCCAGGTTAATGCCACTGTAAAATCTTGCTTTTTCCAACTCCACCATCTGGTCAAATTGAGAGCTGTCTTATCTAGAAAGAATCTGGAATCAGTAGTTCTTTATCACATCTAGGCATGATTACTCAAATGCTGTTTTACTAATGCTGTTTTACTGGGTGCTAATAAATCACTTAACATATCGGACTGAGGTGGAAAGACCTTCTCCCTTTCTTTTTCCACTCCCTGCCAGGAAGAGCAGCTCCTGATGTTCTTCTCATCCACTGTGGCAGCAATGGCATGGGGGTGGTCAGCAGTGTGAAGCTGGTCGACATGATGAAGGAGGACCTGCATCGACTTCACCTTCTACACCCTCATATGATGATCATCATGTCATCCATCACTCAAAGGTGTAGCTGGAGGGCAGGTGTTAAACCTGCTAAAGTTGAGGCCAGGAGGTTTGTCAACAGTGTTATGGCTACATTTATTTCTAGCTTAAATGGTGCAGTTGTTGTGCATCCTCACATCAGACATGACAGTCCAGGGATATTTTTGTCAGACAAAGTTCATTTCACAAATAGGGGAAATTATATATTTTTAACTAATATTGCAGATTGTCTTAATGGCCAGCTCCAAAAGCAGTGAAAGACTTCCAGGTGGGAGTCTCGCTGCTTTTGAATTTGGACTTTAGGACAGATTTATTTTCAGGCAAACAGGATAAACATGTCCCTGACTGTTATAGCTAATGTGTTGTTTATGTATTTTATCTATAGCCATGACACTGTCGACAACTCTGTTCTTCCTTCACAACCCAATGTTCCACTCACTCTGCAGATCTCTGGGCCCCTTTTATTATTTAACGTTTTTTTTAAATGTATCGACACTTTGTGTCCTGTTATTTTATAAAATCTAATGTAAAAAATAAATGTTTTTGCTCAATTACTGGAATTTCTTTGGTTAAGACAAAAAAGGAGGGAATAATCATTTATGCCAATTTATTTCTACAACAGGCCTGTTTTAAGTCCAACAGTTTCTAGGCAGCCAATAGAAATGTGTTCTTTACTAACTTTACTTGGTTTAAAAATCTTACTAAAATAAACAGAGTGCTGTATTGCAAAACCAAATCATACTTGTTATGTAAATATTAGCTTTGTAGATATTTTTTACAGATAGATATTTGTGTGCTAAAAAAACCATAAACTTAAATAATTTGTCATTCTTTATTGAAAAACAACAAAATACAGGTACAGAAAGTGTGGGTAAATGATAATGTGAAACTATTGCTCTTTAAATGTAATCCTATTTATCTTTAAAAAGAAAAACTCTAAAATGTCCTGTACAGCAACATGACAGAAGAAAGGTGGTCTGTCTGTCAGAATGTGCTGAACAGATTTGCTCTATCAAGAGGAGTGTTTCGTGTACGAGTTTATGTTATTGTAATATTGGTTTGGGTTATGTGTCGCCACATTAGCATGTAAATGCTGAACCAATCTGGAATAAAGAGGGATGATAGAGGACAAACAAGTAAATAAGAGAGAAATATAAAAACAACTAGGAAACCAACATAAAAAAACAACCAGCTGCTGCACCTGTAAATGTGTTCCATGTGGAGAGTGTTTGTTATATATAAAGCATATGTTGTTAGATTTTATCCAGACTTAGAAAATATATATTTTAATTACAGTTTGATTTATTTGACACCAGTAGAATGTTTATTATTTTGTTAATTGCTCCTTAAATGCCTAACTTTTTAGTTTAAAATGAATATTTTTCATTCATCCAAATACATAAAGTTACACATTGAAGACTGTCAAAAAATGTATATGTTTATCAGAATAAATATCCATAGAATTAGATGGAAATTAATAACGCAATTGTTTCCCATCTAAACAGCCCTAGTCACAGACAGTTCAAGGGAGGGGGAATTTTTTCTTTTTACACAGCAATGTAACATCTGTATGTTATACAGCTAATGCTTCAATTTTTTCAATCTTAACAAAAAATATGAAGTAATGTGTTTGTACCCTGGAGTCCATGGTGAAGTGATGACTGTCAAAGTGTTCACTGCACAAGCGGGAGTATGAATTGGGAGTCCAGCACTCTGGTTGCTTACCCAAAGGTCAAGTCTCTCTGGATCACCTAGAGAAAAACTTCATACAAAGAACTACTTAAGCATATGGGCTTAAAATACTTAATAGCTTATCATGGCCTGTAGTAAAAGTCTAAAATTAGGATAAAGAGTAATACAAAATGCATACTTTATAAAAAACAATATAAAACGAACCACTTGAGTCTATCTCCTTATTGGATAGGATATGAACCTTTTAATAATCAATTTTATTAACTAATTTCAATTTTATTAAACAGCACTAGTTCCCATGAGAACAAGGCACCCGGTCGCGGCTCTTTGTGGACAAATTAGTTATTTAGTCGCTCCCCACCACCGCTATTTTACAAATATGCAAAAAATAAAAAAACGAGCGTGTTTATCTGATGGCATACAGACTTCTGGAGACTAACATCAAGCACTATCAACCAACTCACCGAGCTGCATTATTTCTGCGGTCAGGTCTCTCTCCGAGTCCGCTCCACAAGCGGTCAGCCCGCGCAGCAGACCGGCGCCGAAGCGGTCAGAGATGCGCCAGGCTGACCGCTGGGGAGAACCGGGTGGAAGAATGGAACACAGAAGTCTCCCTCCGAGAGCTCCACCAACATGTCATATTTCAACCCGTTTTTATGTTAAATGCACTGGATTTTAGGTTTTACCATGGTTTTACACCCATACACATATACCCTATTAATTATTTTACCGTATTACATCTTAATTTCATGGTTAAACAGTACATGTTAAAATGGTAGTTAGCTAGTTACTTTGAAAAGCTCAGCTAGTGCAAAAGCGGCAGTGAGCTAAAATACATAAATATAATTTTACTTACCGGAAAAAATGAAGTGGAGACTCCTTGGACGCTCTATTAGTGCAATTAATACCACAGCAAGTCATTTTGTCCAACAATTGCACAAATAATATCCAAAAAAGAATACACAAACACTACAACTAATGGTCTAAGTTTAGAGACTAAAAATCACGGAACAGTTTCCAAGCCAGACCGAGGCTCTACTGAGGCCTTTCCACGGAGCTAGCTCTGTGGTCACGTGGGTGTGATGCTCATTAATTATACAGAATTTTAGGCTTTTAATACACTTAAACAGAAGAGTGACAAAAATCCACCCCCCTCAGAGTTGTCATGAGTGTAAACTAGATCAATTAAACCAAAAACATGTTTTGGTACCAGGCTGTAAACATGTTTATTTCTGCTGTGAAATTTTTAACATGGGAGTCAATGAGGATTTGTTCGCTTCTGACACCAGCCCCCAGTGGATGAGGGTGGAACTGCTATTTATTTCACTTCCGCGTTGGCCTCAATTTTATACCCGCATTGTGGGGGCTTGTTTGAAAATCGCAACTCAATCACTGACAATTAGCTGCCTTTAATTGTAAATGTAGCCATTACCTTTGCAGAGCACAGACAATGGCCCATTGGAATGTGGAGGAATGTTGGGGACCTTGAAAATTCGAAGTCATTTAGGTTGGCCTCATTTTGTTTGCCTCTTTAGCCCTTTTGGCCATGGCAGAAAATGACTCACTTTATTTATTTATTTTTTCTGGCTCTTGGAGGGTGCAGATGATTCTTTTCCTCCTCTCCTCCATATCTTATCCTCAAGGCCTTTGTCTGTCTCTGGGTGCTGGGTGCACAGCTGCTTCTGCATTTTTCTGGAAACTGGAAACTGAAATACATTTAAATGGATCTCGTCGGCTGGTCTCTCAATGCGATTGATAACATTTTTTCAACGATGAGAACGGGAGAAGGGGCTCCCGGATGCCCTGCCGATACAGACCCAGTTGGACACATCATGGACTCCTGGAAACAGTGGAACCTGATTTGTTTAACTCAGCTGTCTGTGGAGGACTCTGAAGATGTGTGGATATTCGTGGTGTTGGTGTCAGGTTTCCTGCTCATTGGCCTTGGAGGCTACCTGACTTACCGGAAAATTAACGAGCTGTCTAGGAATATTGGCCTGATCCCGGAGCTCAGAGATGGTTTGCACCACACTGTGAATTCACAGACTCAAATAATTGTCAAGATGAATCGTAAGCTTGGGACTTTGGCGGAGATTCATTCAATGGCACAAAAGATGGATGCCATCAAGGAGAGGGTGGACGAATCAGCACGGATTTGGATAGATTAACGTCCATTAATTGGGATTTGGAGAGGTGAGGACCAGCAGACTGTAAGACAGAGAGGAAATTATCTCTGTCTGGCCCCAAAACAATTTCTAATCGGAATCTGGTGTCCTTGAGCCTGCAAGGCTCCAACGAAGACTCCCCCCTCAGAAGAATGTGGAATGTGCCGTCGCTATGGCAACTCAACTCTGTCTACTATCCCAGCCTGAGCGGGACAGCGGGGAGGCCGCTGAAGCGTCCAGGGTCACTGCAACCCTCCAACACTCAATGCTCCCCCCCCCCATCCACACTGAGGTGACATGCGCTGCTTCACTGTGGCTGCAGGAACTGAAGTGGGGATAGTTCCAACCTACCACCCCACCTAGTGGACACTTATGTTGTGTTGTCTGAAGTCTGTTGCATATCTCTGAGGTGTTTTTATTTATTTTTTTTGCAGAGCAAAGCTGCCCTCCTGCTGGAGAGTAGCTCTGAAGTGCCTCTTTTTTTCCCTCCACCTGAACCAATCCTCATGTAACCCTCTTATCTCTACTCAGGGTTGCGAATGATCACAGTCACCAATTCTTGTTATGTGTCTTGCCCATGTATGTCTGATGTCTGAATTGTGTGTACTGAAACTCTAATTTCCCTCTGGGATTAATAAAGTATCTTTGATTGATTGATTGAAGCCCTTTTTACAAGACACACTGTGCCGGCAAATCAGCGTAACATTACCACAGCAGTGTGTTTTATAAACATGCCATGCTGGCATGGGGTTGTGCGAATTTTGCTGCATTAGTTGCGCCTTGCTTGGTAGTAATATTGTGGTAATTGTGTGTCCTATAAACAGTGATTGTGCCTTGGCACATGCTACATCCCCTCTGGCATCTAGGAGTGGTGAGGGGAGAACACACAGTAAAATAAAATAATGTAAAATAAAAAGGAATGGACAATGATGGATGGTGTCTGTTTGTCATGGGAAAATAAGTGAAGGGAAGGAGTTTAACGACACGGTTGTTTTTCAAAAGGTTTATTTACAAAAGTGGGGTAAAAGGTATTTAATAAACAAACTAAATAAACTCTCTCTGCTTAAAACAGGGAGCAGCAAACCAACAACAACTTAAAACGCTCTCTCTGGTGTTAACCAGAGAGAGAAGTCCAAGAAGGGAAAACACACCTATTTTTAACTAAACCGACCACTAAAGAAACAAAAAGAATAAACCCAAACCTTTAACACTAAAACGACCTACACAACAGAAGCTAGAAATCTCCTTAACTAAAAAACCTCCAAAAGTCAAGCTAAACTGGATTGGGAGATTAAACAATAACAGGAGGCAAAAACCACAATTTATCTATAACCTTTAACTATATCAAACTTATTAACTCAGGGACACTACCAGCCAACCAATATCTATATCAAAAACTCTAGGACACTGACAGCAAGTCAAAACCTACAAATGGAGATCACAGTAACTAGATACAGAGTCTAGACGAGATTACAGTTTTAACACCGAGTCTCCTCTGTAGCTGTGTCTCCTTGATTGATGAAGCTGGGAGGCTTAAAAGGGCTTCAGGAACGGCTGAGGAGTAACTGGATGCAGCTGTTCCACAATACTCTCTGCTGGCCTCTGGTGGTGTGTGACTGGGTTGCAGGACATGGGGCCTGCAGCAGGAGATCTCCAGGATATCAGAGAGCAGAACCTCTGGGTTCGTCACAGTTCCCCCCTAAAAAAAATTAAGAAAGGAAGTTAACCAAAGAAAAGACTACAAAACTTTCTGAATTAAAAATACTACTAAAACTCTTCTTCACTTATAAAAACATGGCAGATTGTTTGAGCGGTTTCTGTAAGGGTGAGTTTTCCCTCTAACTGCCTAGCCCAAAGCTAACTAGCTGGACGCTGTTCTTCATGCGCTTCACAGGCGGGCAGATTAAGCACATGTGCATTCGCACATACAAACAAGTGAAGGCAGGGGGGGTTAGCCCCTGCTCCTCCTGGGGCACTCCCGAGAAGGTAAATAAAATTCACCACCACTAGCCTGCGGTACGCAACACTAAAGGAAAACAACAAACAGGATATGTCTCAAAGGGGACACACGTCTAAATCCTAGTCAGGGAAAAACCCACCACACCAGCTCACACACAAATAAAATCTAAACGCCATGTTCTTTTATGGTTCCACAAATCCACGGGACAAACAGCCGGTGACAATGTTTCCAGTCCCTTCGAGATGAACATCTCCTTTGGTGGTGGGGGTGAAGCTTGCAGCTGCGCACTCTGCAATTTCAGATGGAACGCCAGACACCTGTGGAGAATGATACAACTCACACATGTTAACATGACACGCTATGGGCTCTGGTAACTGAGTTGGCTCGGATTTATGGAAGAAGTTTCCAGGGAACCGTGTAGAGGTATGTCATCGTCAACAAAACCCGCGTCAGCACATCCTCATTCATCGAATATCCATCATTTTTATCAACAGGTTTACCGACTTCTGAAAAGCATTTCTTTAAACTGTCATCATTCTTTTGTTCTGCTCCCAGACTTACTCTTGTGATGGGAAAACAGTTGGAGGAAGGGAGCTCCTCATCCTCATTTAATCCATGCACTTCACGGATGTTACTTTCACCTTCTTCAAACAAATGAGAAATGTCTAATGATTTTTCCTTCTTCCTAGTTTGGGCACGTGTTAAAACACAAGCTGGATCAAACCCGGTTTTCATCCACACATGGCCCAAGATTAGCAACAGGATCACTTACAAGCTTTAATGGAGGAGTAACCTTTCCTCCTGCAATATCATTTCCCAAAAGGAGTGTTATTCATGCAACCGGTAAAGAGGAACACACTGCTACGTCAAAGTTTCCTTTAACTAAATCACAAGACAAGTATAGCTTATAGGGATGTAAGAAAATATCAATATGGCAATATATCGTGATATTTTTTCCAGCAATATTATATCGATATTCAAAAGCCGTGTATCGGAAATATCGATATGGCAATGTATCGTGATATTTCTTCCTGTGATTATTACATTGATATTCAAAAGCCGTGTATCTAAATCTTGAAAGAATTTACATGCAAACATTTGTGTATTTTCTTTTCGTTTTGTGCAATTCAATCGCCACCCGCTAGTTGGCAGCAGTGTGCAATGGGTTTTGTTTCCACCATTGAAATGTAAATCCCTCCATCATGGTTCAGATACCTCATGTTAAACATGTTACGTATCAGTTTGGACTGTTTATTGAACATTCTTACAATAAATTCAGTAAAAAAAAATTGCTTGTAATGTCTGACTGAATGTATCGCAATATTTCGTGATATATCGTATCGTCTCCCCTGTATCGTGATATGTATCATATCGCCAGAATTTCAACAATACACATCCCTGATAGCTTATGTATCTCATGAGCAACAGGTTCTGTGTTTAGACTGGTTAAAAGAACTGCTACAGCAGTCGAGCTAGCTTCACCAAAAGGTAGGACGTTATCTAAAATGAGTGTTTGAGAAGCCCCAGTGTCACGCAAAATCGTGACAGGAACAGGATCAGGTGCGTCCTCTGTGACTTTAACCCAACCTTTTGACAGGAAAGGATTAAAACATTCATTCACATCCGACTCTTCTGGTCTGTTGTTTACTTGCGGATGGTTTAACAAACCAATCTCTCGTGGTGGGGACACTCTCTGCTCATTCTTTCATTGTAACTTAAAACAATGTCCAGACCTATGGCAGTAAAAACATTTCGGTTGGCTCACCCTCCTCGGTGGGCTACAATATCCAGGAACCCTGGGAGCTGATCTCACCACAGAAGGAAGCTTATGTTCTCTGGAAGGTAGGTTTCCACCCACACGATGGGTTAATGCAAACTCATCGGCTGGAAGAGCTGCTGAAGACAGAGTCGTTACTTTTTGTTCATTAAGGTATAGCACAGTGCGCTCTGGCAAACATCTCTTGTACTCCTCAAGGAGGATTAACTCTTTTAATTCAGTAAAAGTGGAGACTTTAGAAGCTGATATCCATTTGTCAAATAAAACAACCTTCTCTCTAGAGAACTCGACAAATGTTTGTTCACTTCTTTTATGGGATGCCGCTCTAAACTTTTGCAGATAAGCTTCAGGCACAAGCTCATATGCATTTAAAACAGCTGGCTTCACACACTTTTAGCTTAAACTGTCAGAAACCGAAAGAGAAGACATTACCTCCTGTGCCTTTCCTGTGAGTTTACATTGGAGGATCAACGACCACACATCACGAGGCCAGTCGAGGGCAGCAGCAAGACGCAGGGCCGGTGTCGGTAAACGATCTGCTCGGGTGCAAGATCGGCTCGGGGTCCGTCGACTGCCGAGCAATTAGGAAAGACAGGCCTGAACAAAGGGTTGTGACAGATTGTAGAGATAAATTAATAAAATCTACAATACATGGACCATTTTGGTCAAACATCCTGATTAACAAGATAGTAGGAATGAAATTGGCAGGGCATGAGGTTGGTTTCATGTGTTTCTGATTTAAGTAAACATCCTGGAAATGTACAGGAGTAAAGACAGACCATGATTGGGAGGAACTATGGATCTATGAAGCTGTGATCTCTGGGTGATGAACACTCAGTGTGTGGCAGAAACTTCCACCTATGCTACACACACATTAAGTGTTTATTCAACATCAGATAACTTGCATAGCAGTGAGGTTCGAATTGTGTGATTTCGTACCAAAAAAGAGAAGTGAAGTGTGTTTTCAGTGAACATTCAGGACAGTGTCCAGTTTGCTAACATGGAGGGAGTGTGAGGTTAAACGTGTACTGGAACCAGCAACTTTGTCCTGGCAGGTTCTGGTGAGATGTACGGATGATGGTCTGGGTGTGTGGAGGGGTTCCCTTTAGTCTCCTCACACAGCAGTCCTGAAGGAAAAGTCCAGGTGTGTTCCAGTGAGCGTGTTTGAAGCAGTTAATAATAATAACTTATTAAAAATTGAGATAGCTTTCTGAATGGCCTCTGCTTAGAGAACTAGCTTACATCTTTTCAGGACTGATGAGCTAACGCTGTCAGGCCAACTGGACCAAAGCAGAGTGCTGATATCGTATTTAGGTATTTATGTGGCTGAAGCGGTTTATAAATGGCATTATTACATGTTCATCTTGGCTGCACGCTTACTAGCTGTTAGCCCATCAATCCTGTTAAACTTTAACTTTATTCCTCCAAACAGAAACTGTTCAAGCTACTGACAATGAGGAAGATGGCAATTATTTATTACTGATACACAGAAAAACAATTCCAAATAGTCCATCTATTAGCCACTGTCCTCCATTTTTTCTGTTTCAAAGCTCCCTCTTGTTCTGGTGGTTTTGTCTTCATCTCTGTTCTGTCCTCTGACCCCAAACAGATGGCTGACCTCAGTCTTCAGTTCTGTCTTCCTGTCAAAAGAGACTTCTCTCCACAGGCCTGTGCATGTCAGGACAAGACAATATTCGGTGAGAAAATATTACAGCTTGTGGTATTTCATAATACCTCTTTCTTCTGTTCTAATTCATAAAGTGCCTACTCAGTCGCTTCATGGAGGAAACAGAAACGTTCTTTCCTCTGTTGTTCTCTCAGCCAGGTCTTCAGCATGAGGGCAAACATTCTCAAGACAATCGATGACTCCTGAACATCCTGCCGTCACACTACCAGCTGCTCTCATGTAAGGAGGAGATGTTTCCTCACAAGGTCTACATGCTACCTACCTTTCTCAGTGTCCTAGTGGTAGAGTGTCCGCCCTGAGACTGGGAGATCAGGGGTTCGATTCCTGGTCGGGTCATACTTTGAAAAAATAGGACCCAATGCCTCCCTGCTTGACACTCAGCATTAAGGGGTTGGATTGGGGGGTTAAACCACCAAATAGTTCCCGAGCGCGGCTTGTCTGCAGCTCACCGCTCCCCCAGGCAACGGGTCAAATGTGGAGAACAAATTTCGCACACACCAGACAGTCCTGTGTGACTAAAGTGGGGAAGTCTACAGACCTGTCAGCTTCACCTCTCATCACCGTGGCAGCAGAGCAACTGACAGAAATGCGAGTGTATGAAAGAGGCCCTTGATTTTAAAATCAGTGAGTCTCAGAGTGTTTCTCACCAAAAGCAGCTGAACTTACACTAAAGGAAAACACACGTTCACATGGAGCATTCAATATCAGGAGGTGAAGAAAGTTCAGTCAGCTCATGTTCTGGTGCTACCTGTTCATGTCAGCATTATTATTTAAACCAGCTCACTTGTTATGGGGTTTTGGAATAAATTGGTAACAAATAAAGACTAGAGGATAAATATTGTAGTATCTTTTCAGCTTGAAAACAACACAATGGATCTTTACTGACCTCTAGTGGTAGGAGGTACAAACTAGAAACTGGACTGGAGTGTTCTGTTACAGCTAAAAATGATGTAAGAGCTGGTTTCCACCAGGTCTGCTCCAGTGTGTGTCAGATGTTACCACGGTTACTGAGGAAGAATTACAAGCTTTTCATAAGTTTTAAAAGTTTTGATAAACAAGTGTGTTAGGTTCATGTAAAGAGTCACTAAAAGGAGAGTTGGAGTTCAGCCTGACATGATATTAAACCTCAGGTCAAGATCCTGACTCATATCAGCTCAGACTTCCTCGGTACTTGGTGTTGTCAGAATCTGCAGGTTTTTGTTCGTCCACCTGACTGAGATCAAGGTCTGGGGAGTTTTCTTGACTTTCTCTAGTCCTCAGTAGTCCCATTCCTGAAGCTTTAGCAGTCCCCGGTGGTTTCCTTGGAGAGAAGTGGCTTCTTTTGCCATCTTCTACAAATCTCCTCCTCACTGAGCTGCAGATGTTCTCAGACCTGCCTGCTGCCTTTCCTGGGCACCTCTGAAGTGGAGCCTCGATTCCACAGCTGATTGAACTTCAGGATATGGTCCTGAGTGTATTTACCCATATGACTATACTATACTGTACTTTACTGTACTATACTATACTATACTATACTGTACTGTACTGTACTGTACTATACAGTACTGTACTATACTAAACTGTACTGTACTATACTGTACTGCACTGTACTGTGCTATACTGAACTGTACTGTACTATACTATACTATACTATACTATACTATACTGTAATGTACTATACTGTACTGTACTGTACTATACTATAATATAATATAGAGGTGAGGATAGACTATACTGTAAAATTTTTCTGCTAACAGATAAAGCTCTCAACATCATGGCTCCTGCCTATTTGAGAAATCTTCCCGAACAGCGCCAACCACCATGCACTCTGCGCTCAACAACCAGTAACCTACTCATAACACAGTGTGTATGCCTATCCACCATGGACCTTAGGTCATTTGGGTCACAAGCTCTGGAATTAAATGCCTATATTTATTCATCTGGCTACATCTGTTCAACATTTTAAATCTCTTCTCAAAACACACTTATTTAGGCAAGCATACTCTACGTGTCTGGTTGAACCCAATTGCACGCTATCATAATAGCTGACCAGTGCCTCACTCGACTATAATTGTTCAGTCTGCCGAACGTCCCATTGCGAAGCATCTGACTTTTACTTACTGATTTTATTGCATCTCATACCTTGATTACTATGATCTTTGTTCCTGCAATAGTTTTAATTATTCTTGCCCATGGTTGTATCTTGCCTGCATTACTACATAACCTTGTAATAGTGACCTTAGAGCTCTAAAAGGTGTGTACTAATAAATTTACTTGATTTTTACAATTATTATGTGCTATCTACTTACCATCTTGACTGTTAATAACTTTTTGTCCACTACCATTGTCATGAAATCCATTTTAACAATTGTCACTTTGTATTTCATTGTATTTATTTGTTTCATGTTAGTGACCTAAAGAGTGTTTATCTCGCTCTGTTTAATCCCTGTTTCATTGTGTTATTGTTCAGCGACCTTGAGAGTCTGGAATGGCACTTACAAATAAAATGTATTATTATTCATCACCAAACCATACCAAACCAAACTATACTGTACTGTACAGTACCGCGTTATACTATACTATACTATACTATACTATACTATACTATACTATACTATACTATTGTAGCATGATGAATTGCCCATTTCTGACCTAAAAGACCCCACTCTGTTTTGCTCCGCTCAAAGCAAAACCAGAAGTTTCTGACACAGAACTAATCTGCATGAGATATTAATCAAGGTCTCATGCTCTGCTTCTAAACTGTGTCTTATTTTCCAGCTCAAGAGAATAATGAAGACAAAGGACTCTTTCTTTTAATAAATCAGAAGAACTCTATTTTTAATAAAGCTAATCAAACAGTGTTAGTCCAATAATAAAATGTGAACCAATTTGTGAAATGACAATGTTATGATTAGTAGATTTTAATAAGTAATATAACTTTAAATATTTCCACTAGACATTCCCATCCACATAATGTTAAGAATCACATGACACATTTCCTTTTCTGATCGAATCAGAACCTTCCAGATCTGACGCAGGCGTGGTTTTGTTGGTGCTTGGTAAATCTGTCCTTTATTGATTCGACCGTAAATCAAAACATCCAAATTATAAAACTTTACCCACGTCATCTTAACTTCAGTTCAAAGCATTCTAGAGAAGTTGTCGGAGTGGCCAATCCGTAACTTTCTTCTTCAGCCGAAAGAACCAACGGCAAGCTGGATTAAAACTGTTGCATGTTCCACCTGCTGCAACGGTTCCTTTCAGAATAAAAGCTGAATCATCACGACCCCTTTTTGGGTCTAGCTAGATGCCAATAAAACTGTCGTGACCCGGAAGTATCTCAAGACTGGTCTGGTTGGCAACCGCTGCTTTTCTTACCGGCTTTGGTTCCAGAGAGGGTCAAGCTGGACCTCGACATTCCTGATCTAACGGGGACTTCCGCAAAGGGTACGTGGGCCGGCAGAATGACATCTCAATGTGTGTTATAAGTCTCCCAAACCGAAGTTCATCGCGAAACATCATCTTCACTCCCAGCAGAACTAATCGTTTCTCCGGATCTGCTGGTTCTGAACATATTCACACATACACCATTCTCAAACTTACTTCACCTTAATTACACCCTACACCTAGTGTTAAAGTTAGTCTTGTTTAATTTGTTTAGTAATAAATCTTTAACTTTTTAAACTTGACTCACTCTCTTTTCTTGAAGTTGACACGAAGATTTGCTCAATCCCTGCAATAAAAAGATCCGATCTTCTGATTAAATTTACTTAAAGATCCATTAAGGTGATATTTCATCCTTTGTGATATTTCACATTTTATGGGTTCTAATTAAATGTAGGAACATCTTCTCTACACTATACTATACTATACTATACTATACTATACTATACTATACTATACCATACCATACCATACCATACCATACCATACCATACTATACTATACTATACTATACTATACTATACTATACTAAACCATGCAATGCCATGCCATACCATAACATATCATTCTATACTATATTATACTATACTACACTGTACAGTATTATACCACACTGTACTGTTCTAAACTGTACTATACTTTTCTACACTACACTATACAATTCTATACTATACTACACTATATCATACTACACTATGTTATGTTGTTCTATACTATACTATGCAAAACTATATTGTACTATGCTATGCTATACTATACTGTTCAATACTATACTATACTATACTATACTATACTATACTATACTATACTATACTATACTGAATAGTACTGTTCTATACTAGGGGCTGCATGACTTAATTTTTTTAAGACGACTGTCAAGTAATGAAAATCGAGTCGACTTTGACTAGTCGTTGATGACGTCATACACCTGAAGCTGCGCGGGGGGGATGGGGTTCGCTGGAGTTTTTGACAATTAAAATTGCGCCCACATTTTCAAAGTTAAACACATCTCTTTTAACAGAGCTAGTTTCTGCATCTATACTGCTCCACTTCAGCTCTCTCCCCCCTCCCCATGCGCAGTGCGCCTGCAGTCTCTCAGAGTTCCTGCTGCTCATTAAAATAATTATTTCATTTTCTGTTCCTCATTTCTGATTACCTTCAGTGGTGTCTGTTTGTTTTGACCAGCAGGTACAAAAACTAGCTTGTTTTTATTTGACTATTTTTCTGTCCTATCTGTTTACTATCTTCTTGCATCTTCTCTCAATCCTAAAGAGAAACTGCTACCTGGGTTCATATATATTCACCTCATGAGTTACCTTTGAACTGCAGTTCTAATTGATCTACCAACCGCAAAAACAGCGGAGTGCGCGTTGCTCGCCGACCGCATCAGTGAGGTGAAGTTATCGGAGGACGAAACAGGTGATGCACCCCGCTCCACAGCAGCGAAATGCATCAGGCACAAATAAAAAACAGAAAACATCAAAGGAAATGAGCCGACATGAACGATCGCATGTTAAATTAGTTTTTGAGGTGGCGACAACTAATTTGATGTTACTGTGGCCATGCTCAGGACGCAGATGTCTGGATCGCGTCAACGATCAGAGCTTTGCATGTGCACGCTGGTTAAGATTAGGATGGGGGTGAGGGGAAGGTTAAATTGCAGGAGGGTAAACGTCACAATTTGGTTAAATGTCGTTTTTACGGCGGGCGTCAGTACCGACGCTCTGGCACAGCGCGTTGCCCCCCGATGAGCAGGGGCTCGTCACCTGCTGTCTTTTCCGAGGACTGCATCTTGTCGCTCATTATCACGTGACAGCGACTAGTCGCTGAAAGGCATAAAAAGTCACTACAGAGCAGTGAAGTCGACTAGTTCATACAACCCCTATTCTATACTATACCATAGTTTACCCTACTAGACTATACAATGCTATACTATATTGTTCCATGCTTTACTACACCATACTATAGCATACAAACAGTGTTCTATACTATACTATACTACCCTATACTATACTACACTGTGCTGTTCCATACTGTGCTGTACAATGCTATACCATACTATACTATACTGTTCTATACTATTTTATACTATACTGTACCATACCATGCTATAAAATACTATACCATACTATACTATGCTGTTTTATACTATGCCATTCTATGCCATACTATACTATGCTATACTATGCTTTACTATATATATATATATATATATATATATATATATACTATAGCGTGGTGTACTATGCCATTCCATATCATATCATACCATACCACGCCACGCCATACCATACTTTACCATACTGTACCACATTATACTATACTAAACTGTTGTATAATTATACAATGTTATACTATGCTGTTCTATGCTATACTATGCTAAGTAATACTGTAATATACAGTTCAATGCTATTTTATACTGTTGTATATTATATTATACTATGCTATGCTATACTATACTATACTATGCTATACCTTGCTAAGCAGTTCTATACTATATTATACTATACTATACTATACTATACCCTACCCTGCCCTGCCCTGCCATGCCATACAATACAATAGAATACAATACAACACAACACAACACAATACTATCCAATACTAGCTATTTTGATAATAAACTAAAACTAAGAGAAGAACAGATATTCACTGTTAATGTATTTTTATAAGATGTGTGTGGGTGTATGTGTGTTTGTGTGTGCGCGCATGTGTGTGAGTGCATGTGTGTTTGCGTACATGATTGTGTGTGCGTGCATGCTTGCTTGTGTGCGTGTGTGCGTGTCCATGTGTATGTATTCATGTGTGTGTGTGTGTGTGTGTGTGTGTGTGCGCGCGTGCATGCATGCTTGTGTGTGTATGTTAGCAGAACTAGGTCATTTAAACAGTTTTGATTGAGATATCTGGAAAAAGAGTGTATTCTTGGCCATGGATCAGTATGAGTGTGTCCGAAAGCTGCTGTGTTGAGGTGAACAGTCTGAGAAAAGAAGCAGACGAAAACACCTACTTCTGCTTTTCTACCATCATTCTGCTGGTGGGTTGTTGTAAAGTTTAAAGGCTTTCATTTTCCTCTGGCCATCCTGCTAGCCAGGTGGAGAATATCTGTTTCACAGCCAAAGTTACACACACACAAACACACACACACACACACACACACACACACACACACACACACACACACACACACACACGAAACCACACAAACCACAACAGCAACATGGCTGTTATGTGGGAGTTTTTGGGGATTTTTGCTGAGTACTTAAAACGTCACCATGTTGATGAGAAGACTCATTTATAGAGGATCAGACCCTGAGTTCAGCTTGTTTTATAATAAATATGTCATCAAACGCTTCACTGAAAGATATATTTACCATCCAATGTATTTCATTCATTATGTTGGAGGCTGAATCAGACAGGTGTGAGGATCAGTCAGTTGGTGGAAACACCTCCTTCAGTGGATGAAATGTTTTGGATATATGGATCAAAGTGTGAATTAAAAGATAATAATCAAGCTTGATTCGGAAAAGGGTAGAATGCCTTCTCCGGGTCAGGGATGAGGTCCTGCCCCACCTGGAGGAGTTTAAGTATCTCGGGGTCTTGTTCACGAGTGAGGGAAAACTGGAGCGTGAGATCGATAGGCGGATTGGTGCTGCATGTGCAGTGAGGCGGGCGTTGTACCGGTCTGTCGTGGTGAAGAGAGAGCTGAGTCAGAAGGCGAAGCTCTCAATTTACCGGTCGATCTATATTCCTACCCTCACCTATGGTCATGAGCTTTGGGTAGTGACCGAAAGAACGAGATCGCAGATACAAGCGGCCGAAATGAGTTTTCTCCGAAGAGTGGCTGGGCTCTCCCTTAGAGATAGGGTGAGAAGCTCGGTCATCCGGGAGGGGCTCGGAGTAGACCCGCTGCTCCTCCACATCAAGAGGAGCCAGTTGAGGTGGCTCGGGCATCTGGTCCAGATGCCTCCTGGACGCCTTCCTGGTGAGGTTTTCTGGGCACGTCCAACCCGGAGGAGACCAAAAGGTAGACCCAGGACACGGTGGAGGGACTATAGCCCCATTCCCACCTGTACCGGGTCGGCCCGGGCCGGGTAGCCCCAGTCGGCCCCAGCCTGGCCCGGTTGATTCCACACATCCTTGCCTTAAGCCCATGTGGGCTGATTCTACCCACCAATCAGAGGCTTGCTCTAATGGAAGGTGTGAATTTACTGTCAGCAGTGGGCGTGTTGGCCCTGGTCGGCCTGAAGCAGTACCCCTCGGGAAGAGGGCCGAGAATGAGCCTTGGTTGGCCCGGGAAAATTCCAGGCCACCCAGATATGTAAACAACCTACGCTACCCGGCCCGGGCCGACCCGGTACAGATGGGAATGGCCCATATGTCTTCTCACCTGGCCAGGGAACGCCTTGGGATTCCCCAGAGGAGCTAGCCCAAGTGGCTGGCGAGAGTGAAGTCTGGGTCTCTCACCTTAGGCTACTGCCCCCGCAACCCGACTCTGGATGAAAATTGATGGATGGATGGATAATCAAGCTGCAAAATTTAATCATCAGTTATGTCTCAGTCTGCAGACCACCACCCCCCTACCAAGTCTCCCACCAGCACCATCCTCCATGATGCTGCCCTCAGCCTGAACAGTCACAGTAAAGTTCGGGTTGTCCTCTCAGCCACATGACATCAGCTGTGGAGTTGTACGTGACTGGGATGTTTTATTGCCTAAGGGTTGCATGGCGGGGAAGGGTAGCTCAGCTGCTTTGCATGTCAAGTGTTGAAGGTTTGAAATCTGCCTGCAGCTTTTCTGAGTGGAGTTAGCATGTTCTTCTCATACCTGTGTGGGACTCTGGTTTCCTCCCACAGACCAAAAACACGCATGTTGTCATAGAGGTCACACAACAGTGTTTACGGCAGTGCTTCATCAGCTTATAAGGGGAAATGCTTTTCCCACACACTGTTGAATTAGATATGGTTCAATTTAGATCTAGCATTGCAGCGTCCAGAAATGGTCAGTTTTTCATCTACAGGTTCACCTCTTCAGTATCCAGTCATATGGAAACATGACCCCTGCTTTCCACTGGAGCCGTCAGCAGCACGTTACTGCAGCAGCACGTCATAGCTGCTGATAGGAACCGCTGTGGTCAACAGAACCTTTTCCACTAGAGCCGTCAGCAGCGCGAGTCGGCCGCGTCTCAGGAGCAGCATGTCGCGGCCTTTACGCGCCGGTTCTATTTTCTACGCGCGACGCCTCTGAAACGGGTCAAGTTCGACATTTTTGGGGAAGGAAAGACAGGAAATCGGACGCGGAAATGGAGAGAAGCTCCCGAGATTTTCAGAATAAAGAAACGTACTGCCTTCCGGTTGCTTTACTTTTAAATGAAGTTACTAAATGTGCGGCCCCGTGAGAAGTTATCACATAGCTAGCGGCCTCCTTTGTTTTTCAGGTCCGTATTGGCGATTATAAAACGGACAGAACATAAAACACAAACCTTTTGGAGCTATGTTGTAGTTTTCTCCTGCTTGTCGTGTGACTTCGTGCTCGGTCGGTGACAGCTGCTCCCCTGCTGCTTCGCGTCTCGTGGGAAGGGCCAAGCAGCAGTTTACGCGAGCAAGACGTGCTGCTGACGGCTCCGGTGGAAAGAAGGGGTGAGTCTAGTCTAGTGCCTTTAATCTGCTGGATTCTGCTATTCTATCAGCTGAAGTCCAGGCCTCTGCAGCTTTGCACACAGTGTTCCCGTTTCAAGACCTTGAGCTTCCTCTTATCGCTTCTACAGAATTCCTCCTGCCTCTGAATAAAAGTGAACATTTTTCAGCTCATTTGAGTTAATTAATCATATAATCAATGAACAATATGGCTAAATGAAATGTTTGATTAATATGTGCTGAAATTATTAAGGTTGATTAATCATTGCCTGAGTTAATAAGGTTGAAATGAATATTGTCCTGCAATGATCCATTTGTCTGATAATCAGTCTACGTGACAAGCCAATCAGCCACACACTCATACACATGACTATAGTAATCTCATGACATATTGCTTTCTGATCCACAAATCAGAGCTCCTGTATCTGAGGGAGGTGTGAATCTGAGGTTGGTTGGTAAAACCCCTTTACATGTCAAATTCTGGTTGGCCATGTAATCATAATATGGCAATTGTTAAAACAGAATCACTTGCTGAGTGATTTAGTTAGTTTTGAGCCGAACTCCGGACTGGCCACCGGAGGAAAACTCTTTAACCAACCGCATCTCATGACAAGCTGTGAAACCTGTTGCACACAGCAGCTGACACAGCAAACGGTTCCTGCAGAACAAAGCGGACACAGTTCTGACTCCTCAAGAGTCCAACCGTTCTAGACGCAAACGATTTTATCCATCTGTTATGACTCAGGACGCATCCTAGGACTGACTTGGTCACATCGAGGTTTTCCTACGAGCCACGTGCATTGGGGTCAACGACTCCTTGACATCTCGGATCCAAACGGGGTCTCCAGGAACGGATAGGTAGGCACTACATGAACTGCGTCTGATGCTGTTTTGATAAATCAATTCTTCAGCTTATAACAACCACAAATTCTTTTAACACCCAGAACTCAGTTTCATCTAGATCCAAGGTTCTGATAAACATCACACACCATTCGATCATCACACATCACATTCCATCCACTCATATTCATCCATCACATGGTTGTTTATAGTTGATCATGTTTTATAATTTGTTTAGAAAATAAAGTCCTCATTTTTATGAACCTGACTCAGTCTGAATTAACATGAAGTGTGTTTATGATCACTGAAAAAGCAAAGAATCCTAAATCTTCTGATTAAACATTGAAAGATCAAGCAGGTTGATATTCTATATTTATGTAGAATATCACATCTTATTGGTCATAAGTAAAGGTAATATATTAAGCTTAAAAGCAACATATTATACCCTCTTACAACATTAACATACTTATTTAAATGTGGTAAATAAAGTGTTTATTTTATTTACTTAACAATCGGCCCCACAAAGCACCAGTTAATGCACTGGTTTGTGTTTCTACTTTATTCTGCTCTGTTCATTAGATTCACTTAAAATTCATCTGGTTAATAAAGGTTAAGTAAATAAATAAAATAAAAGAGTGGGCATCTTTGTTTAATCACTGTGCTGTAAAACCTCATATACCGTTTTTATCACCGCCACGTATAGCATGAATCAGTTCTGTTGGTCACCTTTGACCACTACCTGTTTTATTTATTATGGTCATTCAGCAGTATGTTAGGGACATGAGATGAGGTAGAGTTGTCTAAGCTCTGAGGCTCCTCAGTCTTCAGCTTGAAGGAAGCAGGGTGAATATTAACAGGCTGGTCCATCGTGTTCTTCGCTCTAGTTCTGGATCTGCTGGTGTAAACCTTTCTAATGATGGAGGCTGCTGCTGTTGGTCTCAGAAGAAGACCAACAGCAGCAGAAGGAGTGCTGAAGAGAAAGCAGAGGAGGAAGAGCAGAGGCCCCAGCACAGAACCTTGTGGGACACCATGGGTAAGAGAGGTGGTGGAGGACCTAAACTTGGAGACGGCCACAGAGAAGGAGCACTCAGAAAGATAAGAGAACCACTCCAGCTATGAGTACTCAAACACATAAGATAATTAGTAATGTTTAACATCGACTTCACTTCTCATTCACACAAAGAGTTAACCATCTTTGTGTCTTAAGGAGTGACTTCTGAGGTAATTTTGGTGATGCCCTCAAACGTGTCAAATTTGGATTTGCCAAATTTATAAACAATGGGATTTAATAAAACAGGAATCACTTGCTGGTTAATTCAATTTCCAGCAGACTTCCGATTCGGCCAAGTCGGTGGAAAAAGCATTTTGAAACCACCTTCTCTTTTTGACCTCAAGTCAAAGCCTCTCTTTTGTGACATAACGCAGATATGCTGACTGTGTTTAGCAGCTTTACTGCAATAAACTGAACCTCAACCATTTCCTGCCCCCGTCTCTTGGGTCACAGATTACACAGAGCTTGCTCTCAGGTGAATCTCGTCACCTGAAGACTTGCAGCGTCGGTAAAAACTTTCACTTCCCTTAAGAGTTAGAAGCACTCCACTACTGAACGGTCACACCAGGCCTCAAACTCCAGAACAACAAACTGTCTTATTTAGAGCTTTATTAAGATTTTGTCAAAAGATAAAAAATTAAAATCATTGTTTCACAGTGGCTCAGAAACATTTAAAAGCATACAAAGACCAAGAAGTACGGAAACATTCCCAAACACTTGTAAACCGTTATCAGATCAGCTGTTCTATTGCAACAAGTGGCATCATCATCAGCATCAGCATCGCATGTAGGAGATCTATATGGAGCTCGTCTGTAATGCTTCTCCACCCTAAACCTCTGGAACCCTCCCCATGAGTGGTTACACGCGTGTAGCCGAGGTGCCGTGATGAACAGAAATTACAGTGTGACAGGGTCTGTTGCCTCACTCCTCCTGGACAGGCTGGATTAGTTTTCCTGAGAAGATCCCAGAGTGGTTTTCAACATCCTGGTGCTGGTTCCAGGTCTCCTCCCTGATCCCCATCAGCTGACCTTCCAGCTGCCAGAAACAAACACATGTGAGAACAACATTCAACATCTGCTTCTTTAGCTGTGATAATGACACATAAATAACGCTTCAGAGCGTGTTTCACTATCCAACCAACCCAGAAAACAACCCTGGGGGCATCTTTAAAGGACTGCTCTGGAGCAAAAGCCGACTGAATCAGTCCAAACATGAAGCAGAGCGGCCAGAGTCCAGGAGAAAACCGTTGAAATGTGTGATTGATGAGACTCCATTAGATATGAAGCATTAAACCAGTTCTGTAGACTATAGCGGGTCGGACCTGTTATTAACCAGGAATCCCTAACAAAGTGGCCAGTGCTGGCAGACAAACGCCCCACTGATCACCATGCTGGTTTTGGTGTTACCACTACCCTTTCTATCTGGGCCAACGACTAGTTTCACTTCTTTTTTATGAGTTAAAAGTTGAAACGGCTCAACATAAAATCAGTTTGTACAATAAAATAAATAAATAAATAAATATGTGACAGCTGCCGGATCTACTGTTCCCGGTAATAAAACCCACTGTTACATCTAAATAAGCCTCTCATTAGTGTCCCAAGAGGGTCTGAAGTAGCCTGGCAAGCCAGACTAAATAAATGTATTATTTATTTTGCAAAGCAAGAATTTGGTCTAGTTCACTAGGCTAGGTCTGAAGGGCTAATAACAGAAGCAGAACAAATACCTTCCACATTTAGAAGACCAGGACATACTTTTAGATCTGACCCAGTCCAGAGCATCAGGGACGTTTTGTGAAAGATCTGAGACCTTAACTGGAGAATTATTTGATCAGACATGTGGAATATTTCCTGTTCAGTAACGAGAGACTAGGGCTGCAACAAACGATTATTTGGATAATCGATGAATCGGATGGGGTATTGACACGATTAATCTGATTACATGGGGAAATTTTTAAAAACTGCTAGGGAAACGTTGCATAATCAATTTTCATCGAAATTATCGATTCGTTGTTGCAGCCCTATGAGAGACAATATCCTTTTTACATTTTACCCTTACACCACTCTTTGGTTTTAAACGACAGCACTAAATGTGTAACGGACCAACAAGAACACCCATGAAAAGCCTCAGTGTGTTTTTGGCTCTGTTTACAGGAAGTGTGTGACAGGCTGCCAGTCAACTTCAGGGTTCATTTCAAGATCCTGGTTCTGGTCTATAGGGCCTTACATGGACAAGCACCATCTTACATTGGTGATCTTCTTAGTCCCTCCACCCCCAGCAGGTCCCTGAGGTCCAGTGATCAAATCCTACTGGTTGTGCATCACCAGGCTAAAGACCAAAGGTGACAGATCATTTGCTGCTGTGGCCCCCAGACTCTGGACCTCTCTCCCCCTGAGCCTGACATCAGTGGACTCAGTGGTCTCCTTTAAAAAGCAGCTGTTCAGGCATTGGTGTGACCTTGATCACCCTTTCCCCATTCAGCTTTGTCAAACAACTCAGCCTTTCCCAGGATCCACAAATGACCCCAATTTCTACTTTTCCCATCTTTGATATGTTTTATTCATTTTTTAATCTTTTAAGTTTAAATTCTCCTTCTTGTGAAGCACCTCATAATATAAAAGATGACAGACACAGACACACACACACACACACACACACACACACACACACACACACACACACACACACACACACACACACACACACACACACACACACACACACACACACACACACACACACACACACACACACACACACACACACACACACACACACACACACACACACACACACACACACACACACACACACACACACACACACACACACACACACACACACACACACACACACACACACACACACACACACACACACACACACACACACACACACACACACACACACACACACACACACACACCTCTTGAGTTCCAGTGAGCACCAGGATGATGTCCCCCTCTTCAAACTGCAGCTGTCCTTCAGACGCTTGGTTGCTCTCCATCGCCACCCCCTGGTGTCAAACAGTAAATGAAAGTTTGAGCTTCAGAAACCGTCTGCTGGGATTTTTATTTAAACTCCTTTTAAACCAAAACAAAACATATTTGTGTTCACGACTAAATGTCAAAATCATTCTGGATTTTGTGTCTCTAGGGAAAACCTCTCATGGGGTCGTTAGTGGTCATGAATTTAATTCCTATTTTATGTTCCAGTCATTTCTGCTATTGCTACTTGTCTGAAAAACAAAAACTCTGGCTCTTGCCAATGACATTTTGGGAATGTAAAATCAAACTTGATGGATGAAAAAAAATCACTTAAGAGGAAGAACTTAATTAAGGCCCTATTTTGGTGATCCATGTATCCCACGATGGGGCTTTTCTCAACAGGGAGATCGTTTTTTCCGTTTTTAGTGGAGAAAGTTATAAAATTGGTTGTTCGGTCTAAAACTTCCTCCCTCTGTCTCTTTATTGCGGCAGCAAGCAGCTGTTGGTACGTTAACACATCAGTGTTCTAATAGCTGCATTTATCTAATTTGCATTTTGAGGTTTTCACTAAAAACTTTCATAAACCTCATTTAAGACTTTAAAGAGATATTAAAAAGCACAGATAACCAATCAAACTAATTCTGTAAGCTCTTCAGGTGTTTGACGCCTCCAGAGGTAAATCCACTTCTTAAATCTGTGAAATCTAAACATTGTCTGGATTTTCTGCAGCATCTGTAGGAAAAAAGCAGAAGAGTGCTTTTAGCTGTAGCCCCCTCCAGATCAACGTCACCTTGTACAGAAAACCAGGTGGACTGTGGGATGTGGAGTCTTCTCTGGACTCTGATGTCTCCTGGTTGACCGATGCTTCCGCCGTCTTCTCCTGGTTTGATGGAGAGATGAGGGGCCGTCCACCAGTGGAGCGGAAGGAGACACGCGGAGCAGGAACTGGTGCAGGTCTGGGTTTAGCTTCCTCTGATGGTGGACCGCCCACAACGTCCTGATCAAGACCCTGACGGGTATCGCCACCTTCAGATTCAGGAGGGCTGCCGAGTTCCTGGCTCGTCGCCTCAGACTTTGGTACACCTGGCACAGAGTCTGACTGCTTTGTTTCTAGCTCCGCCTCCTCTGGGCTCTGACTGCGTGTGCTCTTGTCACCATTCTCATCGCAGACCGATCGCCTCTGAGGAGAGTTGGTGCTGCTGGAGCTGAGATCAGAGTCTGAGGAGCATTTGGAGGGGACACTGCTCTCTGGTGTGTTGCTCTCTTCAGCGATGCTCGGAGTCCGCTGCGTCAGTGAAGGACAAGCATCGTCTTTGCCGTTTTGGGTGGAGGAATGAATAGAGACGTGGTCGGCTGGGAAGGCCGTGTTGCAAGGGACGGGATTGGAGATAACCAGGGACCTTCTTTTTTTAGTCTTGCCCGCTGTGCTGCTAGAAAAAACAAAAGATGTTTTAGATTTGGAGCACATGAGCAGAAATATGGACACCTGCAAATGCACATTAAATAAAAACAACCAACATGTCGACAAATATGACGCAACATTTGTCTGAAAACCCTTTGAAGCAGCCGAAGCACTGCAACATGTGAAGACCTGGAGAAGGTCCCACCTCAGGATAAAGGTCTGGTTCTGGGCTGAGCTTTGGGACATCTGCACCAGCAACGAACATAAGGACACCACTTCACCTCCTGAAGTCTACGACCAGCCCATTTCCTCCTCTCCCACAACAATGCTGTGATTTGTCTCCTCGCTGGTGAGGAGAAAGTGTCTAGGGCAGGGGTTCTCAATTATAATGATCCGAGAGCCACTCAAAAAAAAAAAGACCCAGAGGCAAGAGGGGACCCTGTGCGTGCAGGGTTCGGGGGCCACAAAGAGGGGGCCCGCGGGCCGCCTACTGAGGATCACTGGTCTAGGGTGATAAGGTGGATCAATGGTGGCTTTATAAAGTCAGAACAAGCACTGAACCTTGAAAATCATCTGATGATTGAAATCAGGCTTAACTAGAAAAATCTGACAGCATTTGCTGAGTGAACGCAGCGAAGGGTTAATGCATCGAGGAATAAGTCGCTCCAAGAGGATGTTTTAACCAATACTGAAATTCATTTGTTTCAAACTGTCTGTGACCAAAATACTTGATATATTTATTATAAAGAGGTCAAAATACTTAATCCATCAGTTTGACTAATTAAAAGGAATCATCACTCAAAATCCACTATTTGGAGCTTTTGATCGGGTCATTGTAATTTCCTCATCAAAAACCACGCAAGCATCCCGTTTCAGCTGCAGATCTTAACTGGTCAGCCAGGCTGATGGACCAGCTTCATGTCATCCTGCAGCGCCCCTCCCCACCCAGGAAGTTAACCTGCACACCTGTACTGTAACCACCAACGCCCACTCTCTCGCTCTGCAGTCTCCGAATTAGTGATTTTTCTAGTCTGCACTTCTGAGGATGCAAAAATGCATTTTTAGCTTGAAGGGATGAAGGCATTCATCAGTCTTCCTGAAAAGATTTGAAATCTGCAGAAATGTGGGACTTCATCTTCCAGAGATCTCAAAGACCGAGCCAGACTGACCGTGATTTCACAGACTGCTTGTTAACACCGGCCATACCAGGGTGGGATTTCTCATCGATTACTTATTCAAACTGGCGCCAAACCAAAGTTAAAACCACCCGATGGATAGCCTGCAGTGGCCGGAACAGCCAAAATGCTAACCGCCAACCGCTAGCTGGGTAGCTGGGTGACCAGAAGGTTTGGTGGATGAACATCAGGGACGGACTGGGACAACGACTCAGACAGTCCCAGCTGTCCCAACTGAAGCTAAGGGTTTGAAATGGTTCAGTGCTGTGAATCATTAGAACCAAATCAAAAGTGACATCTGCTGGCCAGATGTCAGCATAGCATCAGAGGGCAGCAATAAAATTATGTGCTTTACCAAATCTGTCAGCTTCTGTTCTTTAAAAGTTGTGTTAGAGCGACTGGCCCATGGTTCGCAACGATTGATGACACGTTAGCGTCTCTAAACTTCCATGGTACTGTGTTACACACACCTGTATGCTCCAGAGAAACAAAAGCCATAACTTCTGCTTTTATAGAGGCGCTCACACCACTTATTTGTCTATAAATGCATCTGATCTGCAGCACCTGACTGATGCAGAGCTTTTTAAACACATTGAGTTTTGCTCATGTATATTTGGTAAGAAACATCATTCATGATTCTTCTGAGGTTTTTGGTTCTTTCCCAAAAGGCCTGGAGTTGTAGATGTTCTTACATCTGACTCAAGAATATTTCTTGTTTTGCTCATTTTTCAACATCAGAGCTAACAGAACATGTTGTCCTGATGGACATTTGTTCTGAAGCAGGGGCCTCCGTGTCTGCAATCGTGTCATACATCACTAAAACTGGATTACAGTTTTGAGTCATCATCCTGGGCAGCAATAGCCAGAAAGATCTAATGCACACAGCTCCAGAGGGCCTCCATAATCATCTGAGCGTTTCCTGCAGAGTCAGGACAACCCGTGCCTCACCGTGCAAATCAACCCCGTAAACAAAGCCCCTCCCAGGGAGGAGGGCGTTTCAGTACATAAACACAGAGCTTAGGTGTTGAACCATGTGTTTGCTTGTTTGAAATACAGTTTCTTCATCGCATATCAGACCAATGCAACAGGCTGACCTTTGGGCCTCTGTCAGCAAAATATTCCTTTAACAAGCCCAGCACCACCAAGCAAAAGGATGTCCAACTTAGCCAGCGCTTCGGATGTCAGTTTGGATGAGTGAGATGGTGAGATTCTTCTCCAAGCCACACAGCTCACGAGGGGCGGATTAAGGACTGAAGAAGATCCAGGGCTTAACACACACACACACACACACACGCGCGCACACATGTGACACGCACTAGTCAACATCATATATGTGTCTTGTACCACATAATTTTTAATCTGAAGCTCCATATTAAGCATATTCAGGGCAGAGTATTGTTCCTGTTAGTGTTTAGTGTGAGATGATAGTAAATATTCCCGTTCTTTCTCCAACAACTTTACCTGATAGTAAGCTAACTTCAGGCAAACCAGCAGCACAACAAATATTTTCAAATAAGACTCACAAACCTGAGTCAACACCAGTCTCATCAAAGCTGGGGTTCTGTCGCCGTACTTTTGGTCTAAAAAACGTCCTTATGTCCATCTTCACTCATGCGTTTCAGGCAGAGAGTGTAGAAGAAGCCGGCTGCTGAAGGGCTTCTTCTTCAGTGGTGGAGGCTCAGGCAGGCTGTATACAAACTACTGCCAGCTGCTCCCTCTCTGTTGGACTTTGGTACTGCATGTTACTTCCGCGTTTGAGATCCGGGGCTTTTGATTAAAGATCTGGGGCTTCAGCCCAAGTAGCCGGGCCTAACGCCGCCCCTGCAGCTCACCAAGGTGCTTGTTTAAACCGTTAAGTCAGCTTTGTCTGCATGAAATGTACATCCTGAACCACAGAAGGCCACCGATAACCTTAAGGAGTCACCCCACTGAGACTGCTCTCACAGCCGTCCTAGTGGGTTTGACTGATGCTGCCTTGGGCCCGGTTCAGACAGCAGGATTTGTAAACTGGACGGGACTACGAATGTGGCAATATAAAAACAGCTCATAGCACAGCATTTGTCCTACAGTTTGGGGTGTGTGGCCAAACAGCGAGCGCACTAGCAAAACCTCCCGAGGTAAACTGTGACGGTGGAGTAAACATGGCGGCGGAGGGGTGTGCAGCATGCTTTCGTCACCTCACCTTCAGACTGCTACAAGTCACATTCAAAAACATGGCACACGTGTTTGTCCCAAATATCAAACCAAAACAATCCAGCACGTTTAATATCCCCATTTGTGATCAAAGCGATGCGCCTCCGAGTAGAGCTCATGGCAGAAAGATCTGATTGTTAGAGCCCTCGCTGTAACACGGTACGTCCTTAAGGTTGAAGGAAGAGGAGGAAAGATGTGTGTGTAAACTGGGTCTTCATAAAAAAAAGTAGGGATGCACAGATACCAATACCAGGAACCAATACCAGTGCAGTTGCTTGAAAGTGGCTTCACCTTAGCTTGCCATTTGTGATCATTTCTATTTATATTTTACTTTTTATCTACCTCACAGTAATTTCCTGTTGAAAGCAAAGAAAATAAAACCTGTATTCCAATTCATAGCATTTTTTGTGTGGTAGAAGTATCGGTATCGGCAAATACTCTGATCCACATATCGGTTTGGAAAAAAGTGCATCTTTGCATCCCTAAAAAAAAAAAAAAAAAAAAAAGTATTCAACACAAACTCCAAGAGATACACACAACCATTCACCCAAAACTGTCAACAGGTGATTATAGGTAGGCTCCTCCCCTTCTGCTCGGCTCATGGGTTCACTCGTACTTAAATACCTTTGCTGTGGTCTCTAGTAGGAATGAATGCCTTTGAAGTCATACTTGGGGGGGGGGGGGGGGGGGGCTCAGATGCACCTCCTTCAGCACAGAGAATTCAGCTGGAAGAGGACGTAGCTTCAGAGGATTTGAAGTCTTACTTCCTGATATTCAGACAGCTCCGCTCTGATTGGCCAACAGTCTCCGCTAACGGAGGAGTTCTGCCATGTGGTGGAGTTGCTAATGGTAACGGTTAGCTTTTACTAGCTTAGGCGTTCTCTGCCGTTTCCTGGATTCTAAACCAACAGCAGCCTTCGCCATTGCAAGCATCGATGGGCAAGTCCAGGCGACGGCGCGGCCTAGATCTGTCGGGGTTAATCCTAGACAAGGAACGTTCAATTCTGGGCCTCATGGGCCGATATCCATCATGTTTTAGTGGTTTCTCTGCTCCAACACACTTGATTCAGTGGTTGACTCACCTGTGCAGCAGCTCATCAGTCTCTGCAGAAGTCCGTTAATCACCTGCTGATTGACATCAGGTGTGTCGAAGCAGGTTTAAAACTAAAGCGCGGTGGATACCGGCCCTCGAGGCCCAGAACTGAATAGCCCCGCCCTAGAGTTTCGCCTTCTGTTTCCTCTCAGATGCTAATGCAGGAGAGAGGTGTAAGAGACCATTTTCATGTTCAGCCTGCATGTTAAACTCAGAGTTACCGCTCATCATCAAAAATAAAACCTGTTCCTCAGTGAAGGACGTCTTTAATGCGTGTTGCTTACATGCTGAGAATACAGGGCGCATAAATGGAGCTTCAGCTCATCCAGGTCCATTTTAAAATGTCCTACCTGTTCAAACCTTTGATGATGAAAGCTTTGCCCGAGTGCTGGGTCTCCAGTTTTTTCATCACGTTGTACAGTTCACGATTCAGCTGTGAAATAAATAAAGTGCAGCATAAGTACACGTTCCTGGTGTCGTCGCCAAGAACGTGCCCATTTTCCGTTTCAGCGATGGAGTTGACCAGTCTCACCACACTCATTTCTTTATAGAAGACGTCTCTCAGGTTGGAGATGTTCTGGAACACAGTCACATAACAACCGATTCGACTGCAGAGAAAAACAAAACGTCAGCTCGTCTACACGACACGCGAGATTAGCGAGGTCCGTCTGAGCTGCTGGTACCTCTGATGGAGAACAGGCAGCTCCTCTCGCAGCTCATTATTTATCTCTTCAAAGACATTCTGGGCTTTGTTGAACTCTTCCTCCACCTGATGAAAGCGGTTAAAGAAAAACCAAACAGAAACCATGACCTAGCACATTTTCTCTGTTATGAGGACTCGTGCTGTGGTTGGCGTACCTTGGAAACCTTGGCTTCATCCTTCTTCTTTGCACTCTGCACAGCTTCCAGATGATGGCGAGCCGAATCGTAATCCACCAGCTTACGATTACGCTTTGAAACCCGTTCCTGTTTGTCCCAGACCAAGAACAAATGTGTGGATTTACATAAGTGTTAGTGCTACAGGACTTTAATAGTGCTTGGCTCCAGATGCATGAATACCTTGACTTCTGGAAACTGGCTTGTGTAGTTCTCCATGATGTGGACAACCTGATCGTTCAGCTTCTCCTCGTGGTCGTTCAACAGCAGGTTCTCACTCTGAAACCGTCACAAACCCATGAGCACATCTGGAGTTTGGCTCACAGCAGCAACAACCAGACACTAATCACTGAATCTAGCCGGACGTAAGTCAGACCTTACATCCACAGAAACTCTACATTTAGAAGAATCAGTGTTGAGAGAAAGGGTCAGAATTAATCTGCATTTCTCCAAACTGAGGTGGTTCAGGGAGCGCTTCATTAGATGAATTCTTCATAATATTTTAACTGAACACCACTTGTGAACTTTCCCCTCAGTGGAAAACAGCAAAAACCTTCAGGGGGTTTTAAAGAGGAGAGGAAACTTCTGATTTAAACATCTCTATGGCTGAAGGCTGCTCGGCCATCGATGCCGGAAAATTCCACCTCACCTCTGTGATAACAGACAGGTCCTCCACTCCCTCCCAGTCGGTTTCATAGACGTCCTTTAGAGTCTGGGACAGCCGCTTGGACGCCTCGTGCACGGCTGTGGAAAAGCACCGGACATTACGTGAGGCTGAACACCAGAACTCGGGACTCCACAGGGTTCCGCTTAACCAGACACACGACCTTTAGGTTGGATTGTTTGAGGGTTTGTGCTGCTACACACACACTGAAGAATGTCAGAACACCAGTTTCCTGACTGGAAGTAGAAAACAAGCCCCGCTGTTCTATCTGCAGGACTTTACTTCAGCAACTCAGCAACAATATGCAAGAGTCAGAGAATCCAAGAATAGAAGAAATCTACTTCCTCCATCTGAGACCAACTTTCTCATCTGGTAATGGCTTAGAGCCAGCATGGGCAGACCCACCTCTCACTGCTGCGTAGTAGGATCTGACATCTTTAAACAACCTGTTCCCGTCAGCCTGTGGGGAGGAAGCACACTGTAAATCAGAAGTGAGGACTAAGAACACACCAGCAGTATCTGTGGGGATGATCATCACTTTGTTTCATTAACCTGAAATTATGGTCCGAGTGCTTTGGTGGCTCGACTTTCACCAGTTCATCAAAGATGAACCACCGAGAGTTTACATGATTTAAACAGCAGCTGTTTGATGGAAACAGTGAAGTGAAAGCAGCAGGTTTTCACCACCCTCACTTCCTTCCTGTTGTTCCTCCCGTTTCCCTACAGCAGCCGTCTGCTGAAGCTTCAACAGAGTAGAGGCCAAAGCAGATATAAATACATACACGGGAAACTCGGTGTAATAAAGTCTGTAGAACCAGAAGATGGAGGGCTTTTGTGAAGGATGTGAACGACGTCCCGACAGCTGAGACCAAATGTCCATGTTGGATTTATAAAATGTATAAAATCATAAAGGCCCAATAAATGGTAAAGCTACTGCCAGTGTCTCATTGGTGTCACCACGGTAACCCCTGAAAATAAAGTAAGAGTGGAACAGGAACATAAACTAAAGGCTTTACCAAACTATTACATCAGCGGTTTTACACCTTTGTCTGTTCATTACCAAAACCCATAGCACACTAATGTCCAACAGTAGTATATTAGCTAGAACCCCTCAGTAGATTTATAAATGTTCATTTATTTTCTGATTATGAGCTCAAAAGACAAACCATTCATCTATTTTCATGAATTTTAATTCTGATCTTAGATCAGAGTTCAGTTAGTTTCCTAAATTAGACATTTTTTACAACACTTCCTCTTAATAATCCCAGCCGTTGCTGCTAGGCTGTATGCTGAAGACGAAACCCTCAGTATTGGTGCAGAGCTGATAAGGGAATGAGAGTCAGATGTTGTTCAGAGTCCTGATTTCAAGGACAAGGCGATTGTCTGGACTTGTGAGCTCGCCTCTGATGCAACGTCTAAAACAAAACCCGCTCTGCTTTAGCCTCCTCCTGCCTGGAAGCCTATGGCGACGAGTCTGAAGTTGTTTTGCTATCAAAGCAAATCTTAAAACCATCTCCTACATCAGTCAGAGCGTAGAACCAAGTATGGGCCGAGCTCGCCATGAATCCATGAAGGGATGGAAGTTTGTTTAGTTACCTGCTGCTTGTTGAGGTTCAGCAAACAGAGCTCAAACTGCTCATCTTTGGTCTCCATGGTTTTCCCCAGCTTCTGAAGAACCTAATAAAATGTTAAAGGAGAAAGCGTCAGCATCTCATGGTAGCGTTCATCATAAGTATAGCGATGCTTTTGCCCGTCACTGTGCATGTTTGCATGGAAAATACGCGCCAGACAAACTAAACTTTAAGGCAATAAATGGACGTACATGTAAAAGGTTACAGGTCAAATCCACTAAAATGGTCATTTAGGAGGGGCTCAGAGTAGAGTTACTGCTCCTCCTCCCTATTGTGACATCACAATAGGGGACTTTTTCAAACCGCTTGTATGATTCTTGAAACCAAACACTGACAGAAAACAGAGGGACGGTTTTTACTCGTGTCTGAAGTGTTCAGAGACCCACATGGCAGCACAACAGACACCAGCTGTTCAAGTCGACCCAGTTTCAGTTAGAAAAATACCTGACTGGATCCCTGCTTCACCACACACCTGGTTTTAATCAATGAGTGATTAACAGGCTTCTGCAGAGCCTGATGATCCAGCCTACCCACCTGACTCAGGCCTAGTCCACACGTAGCCGGGTTTTTTAAAAAACGAATATCTGCCCCTCCAAAAACTTGCATCCACACCACCGCGTTTTAAAAACAAACTCTGTCCACACGTACCCGGATAAATGCGTTGTTAAGGACATGCCAGACCTGTAGGCGGCAGCACTTCCCCCGTTCTTAACCTCGTCCTTCGTCTGTAGTCTTCCGCAAGGAGCAGTAATTCCGCTTGCAAAAACAAACAAGCAAAAAGCGCTTGGACAATTGATGGATCGGGTAGTGACAGAGCGCAGCTCTGAGGGCATCCATGCTGCCGGCTAGTATAAACACAGGTCGCACACGTGATGTCAGCATTTTTTTGTCGCGGAAAGTGACGTTGCGGACCTTAAAACTCCGGTTTTGTCTGTCCACACGCAGACACCCAAAATGGAGAAAACGCAGATCTTCACTTTGGCCGGAGTTATTAAAAAGATCAGTTTTCGTGTGGATGACAGGCCAAAATGTAGGAAAATATCTATGTTTTGGCAGATCCCCGGCTACGTGTGGACAGGGCCTCAGTGGTTGGGTCATTGAGCCAGGTGTGTAGGAGCAGATAAACAGGGCTTCCCACCCTAAACACAGTTACAACTAAATACGACCACCAAAGCTAGCCTTAACCAAAACTGAGTTTCTCTACATCACAACCCGACTAAGAAATCAGTCTAGCAGGTTAACAGAAAATATTTAGCACTTCATTTCCAGTAAAAAAAAAAAAAAAAAACATTAAAACACTTTATAAGTTTTATTGTAGTTTCCCCAAGTTTATTTAAATTCTCTTAGATTTTAAAATCAGAGAACAATTAATGTTTATACCCCCTTTGCGGTAAAGCACATTTTAAAAACCAGAGTAGACCAGGATGCTGTTTAACATCCCAAAGTAACAGCTAAAACACAATCAGAACATGTGAAATAAAAGACCAGGTTTTAAAAACCAGAAATAAGCGCTTCAAGGCCTCCGAGGCGCGGGCACACAGACACCCAAATACGTCTCTTCCTGGTACCAGTTTGGTGTCTGGCTGCAGAGTTCTGAACCAGCAGAAGATAAACAGACACTGGCCGATTGTTACCTTAATCCTTCCTGGAGGCGACTACTGCTGTGATGGATAAAGCCGTCGTAGTCATGAAAACAACTCTTCACCACATGGTGACGAGTGTCATCTCGTAAGAGCTGCCAGTGACTGAATGAATGGCTGAATAAGGTTACATTAGGAAGGAATAACCATTTCACAACAAGAAAGTTTTGGGATTTAGCCAAAAGTCAGAGGCAGTGGCTGTTGATTCCATTAAAGCTGACCAATCATAACGGGGCTTTTCAGAGCGCTAACCCTTACAGCAAATCTGTAGTTATGTGGAGGTAAAAATAAAAAATCTGTTTATTATAGAATCCTAGTGAAGTCTGGAGCAGCTGTGATGGACCCTCTTGCAGGAATGACTGACTTGTAGCACTAAATGAATCATCTGCATGCCTTGTGTTTGCACAAGTTTAAAATTGAGCAACTTGGGTATGGCGCAATCTCACAGGCTCAGGACAGACCACACGATAAGAGTTTAGAGCCGTGACCCCCAACCCCCTTTTCCCGAGGGGCACCATCAAGCATGCAAGTAGTTTTCCTGCTCCGACCCACTTCGTTCATCTGTTCAGCAGATCAAGCTCTGCAGAAGCCCGTTAATCACCTGCTGATAAAAATCAGGTGTGTTAAAAGAGGGGAAACAACTAAAACATGCTGGATAGGATCAACGATTTAGAGGACTCGGTGGAATATTTGGCCAAATTCAACCTACAACTTTCCCGTTGGATGGCACCAAATGTTTATGTTTATGTATTTAGCAGACACTTTTTGTCCAAAGCGACTTACAAGTGATAATCGGCATGTTGCCCTTGAGGCTAACAACAACAATAACAACAACTTGACATCAATCATGGAGAGGAGGGAACAAAGGAGTGGACCGGGGGGGATGCTAGTTTAGAAGATGCTCTCTGAAGAGCAGGGTCTTCAGGACCAAATCCTCCAGATTGTGACTAGGTGATGAATTTCAAACAACTAATAGTGACCCACTGCAAAAAGGTGATGGTGCTTTTGCCTCTGTGTGCTTGTTAGCTAGGGTTAGGGTTAACTGACTAGTTTTGATCTTGGTAATCCCCAGATGCACATCTAAAGTTTGACTTTTGAAGTCAATCACACTAAATTAAATTCATTAACCCTTTAAAGAGCCAACGTCCATATTAAAGTGCTTCCATTCGCATAAATTATGTCGGTGTGCCTTTTCACAAACTCTTAGAATTACGGGATTTCACCCAGCCAATCATCAGAGATCAAGCAAGTCACGGTTCACGCCGTGGCAACATTCCACCAATCAGTGTGGGGCTCTAACGCGCCTAATGTTGATGTGTCGCAGAGCCAGAAAACTGCTCGGTCTCCTCTCGTGTTTACGGTCAGATCTCTAAAACCAACAACGCTAGGTTTATGAAACTCTCACATCACACGGTTGACTAGTTGTGCTAAATAAGGATACGTGTGTTGTAAATGTTAAACTCTGTGAAGTTGGTGAAATCATAGCATGAAAATCAATCTGCCATATTTGAACGTACGCCCTGAACAAGGAAAATTTTAAAAATATTAATATTTTAGGGCAAATCTGTTTTTAGACAATCTTAACATTGATGGCAACAGTAAAAACAATTATGAATATATTTAGCAGTTTTAAACAAGTATTTGTCTGGAAAATGGAGGATAGTTGTTGCACCAACCAATCAGTGGTGATGATGAACAGGAGGAAGACGACATTGAGGCAGATACTCAAAAATAAAATATTCTAACTATCTATATTTGATCAGAAATAGTTTCTATTGTTCAATAACTTTTCTAACATATTTCACAACAAATTTTCATAAAAATATTCTATATAGTTTTAATAATTGGGATTATTCTTAAAGTGTCTTATAATTATCTATATTATTAAAAAAATAATGTTTATTTAACTTGTTCGTGTTATTTTATTTTGGGATTTCTTTTACCAGAACAGGGCCAACGTCCATATTTGATCACTTAGTTTTCTCTGATTTTCTGCATGAAAATAAATATTTTTGAAAATGGTAACATCAGAAATACACTTTATGGACTACAATTACATCCTGAGGTTGAAATAAAAAATTAAATACTACAATGAGTGCCTTATAAAGGGTTAAAGTGTTTTAAATCACAAGTGTATGAAGCAAGGAGGAAGTAACAATGACATTCCGTGGTCGATTTTGGGTACTGCAGTCCATTTTCAAAACAAACAAGTCCGCTCTCAGGACCTCCCATTCGCCAGTTTCATGGCTATAAGTTAAGGATAAGCACCAGAAGATTCTAGATGACAAGTGAAGACGAGTCAAACGCAGCAAGTTTATAAGTAGATTTCACTTCAATTTCAAGTTGTTGGTATCTGAAAAGGTAGCTTTAAATATATTTTTGAGGCAATTATTCGTTTCCCAATCATCGTTAGCATTGTTAGCTCAACATTAGCTTCTAGCCTGCTCTACCCGATAAGAAAAAAAAAAAAAAAGAACCCGTGGCTTCTTAGCAGTACAAGAGACAACTTCTGGGTCGCTCCCGTTTACTGGTTTCAGGTCTTTACCAAATGCTGCTGCCTTTTTAAACGGAGTAAAACTGCCAACCCCCAACTGGCTGACAGGGGAATCTGTTTCAGTGTAACCTTCATTATTAAGACAGTTTTGTCATCATTTTGTGGTGTACCTTTAAGCATCCACACGTTAGTCGCTGGGTGTTCCTCACATACATTCAGTGCCGACATATAGCAAGATGTTGTGATACGAGATCACTCAATGTTCAAGATTTGACCAAAGCAGATTGGCTCCCTTTCTAAACACAACACCCCCGTTAACATGGAAAGCCGAGCATCGTGCATTTGTTCTAGGCGTGTCTGGCCTTTAATGATTAATTAGTGAAGCAGATTTTTCAGCTTACAGAGTGGAGGTGTGTGAGTGGAACAGGCAAAGGGAGAAACACCAACATCACAACGCTCAAGTGTAAATGGACCACCTGGTTCTCTGTTTTTGCAAAGAAAGGATTACCGGCAGACACATTTTTGGTGAAAGGGGAAAAAAATGGCTAAACCAAACACCCTGTGGTCTGTGGCAGGTGCGTTTGAAACACAGTTTGTTTTGAATTGGAGCTCTGAAATCAAACCAGAGGCACAAAGTATAAGCAAGAGGAAGTTGTTTAGTCAGGAAGTGACAACTTCAGCATGTCTGCACCCAGCTGTAGGCCCTACCAGCACCGAGCAGGAGGACTATTCTGCATCAGACTGGTGAAGTTCCAAGAGCAGCCAGGGATCAGTCACACGGGTTTGCTTTAGCTCCTGTCCATCAGGAGGTCTTGTCTTTGCTTAAAGGCTGTTGGAGGTGCACCTGAAGGTCTGAACACCAGCATGAAAACGGGAGGTTTTTTCCCCTTATCGAACTTCTTGAAGCAGAATTAAAATTAATTCTCCTTTTCCACCAGATTTCAGATTAAAGTGGTGAAATCAAACTTATTCCGCTCAGATTTAGTCCTTTCCCCAGCCGAACCTCCACACTGAGTCTGGTTGATAAAACCCGCTGAGTCTCATGACACCGCTTAACGGAACCAGAGAAAAACTCACACACCCACCTTCTCCTGTGCACGACTCAAGGACTTCTGGACCCTTTTGGCCAGGAATCCCGCTCCAGCCTGGAGGTTCGGACCCGCTTTATTCTCAGCCATCTCGGTTTGCGTCTCTGTTGCGCTCAGTTCTGGTCCAGCTCTTCTCAGACTACCTCCAGTTTCCTTCCTCAGCTGCGACCTTAGTAAACCAAGGAGGAGGAGGAGCGGGAGGAGGAGAAGGAGGAGCAACAAGTGAAGAAGGCTCCAACTGGGGGAGAGAGCCAAAAACAAACCCCGGCGGCGACCAGAACCTGCTCAACGGGACTAAACCACCATCGCAGCGGAGACGTGGTTCTGTTTGGACTTGTTGGTTTCGTCTGCCTGTCCAAATCCGCCCACATATGATCTTCCTCCTCACCGAGGAGCTCCAGCCAGCTCCCACCTGTTCACCTGGAGCGTCATCAGACAGATCTCACCTGAAAACGATGTGCGTAATTTACGTTACTCCGGTGACGCACGAGGCTCCAGCAGCGTGACGCAGACAGCCGCTGGCTGCGCTGCTCTTAAAATCTAGGCCCTACAAATAAACATGATAATAACTTGTGACGCATAGGGTAGGGCTGCATGTTGCCTCGCACCAAATCAAGGTTGCAGGTTCAACTCCCGGCTGCAGCCACATGTCCATGTTCTCCTCATGCATGCTTTCTCTACTTTGTCTCATAAACACAAATATCCGTTGTAGGGACTTTGGTATTGGTGGTTGTGTCCTGTTTCTGTCCCTTGATGGACATACCTCTCTCAGGGACTGGAGGGTGCACCCCGCCTGTCTCTCCTCTCTGAGGAGACAAGACAAGTTCCGTTTGAGCCCTGAAACAGCTCCAGAAGATGGATCAATGAAACAAAATAGTTTCTCTAAGTGAACAAAAAATCTCAGAAATCTTAAAACGTTTTATTTCCAAACGAAGAATAAAAGCATAAAAACAGTAATGTGCACTACTGTACATACACCCTCTTGGACAGATAATTGATTCTTTTCCTAATGTCTCTCATCACCTATATGCAGATGACATTCAGCTGTGCTGCTTTAAGGATTCTGAGCTCTACAAACTGTCTGAATTACTAGAGTGTCTATCAGCTATCCCCAGCTGGCTGGAAAATAACTTCCTTCGGTTAAATTCTGAAAACACTGAATGTCTGACCATTGCCCCTGAGAGCATGGTTCCTCTGATTAGTCTAAAACTTGGTCAATTGTCCTCTTCCGTCTGGATAAAATTAAGGAATTTGGGTATTGACCAATCAATGTCTCTTGAAGGTCACTCAAAAGCATTGGTCTGAAACTGCTTTTAGCCCTTAAGAAATATCTCCAAACTGCGAAGGTTGGTGTCAAAACATGAACTTGAAATGGTTCTCCATGCCTTTATCTCCTCCCGTCTAGATTACTTTAACACTTTTCACATGTTTTAACATAAAAGCTCTTGACCGCCTCCTGTTGGTCCAGAACTCTGCAGCGAGGCTTCTAACTGGAGCAAACAGAAGAGCACACATCACTCCTATTCTAATGTCTCTGCACTGGTTACCCGTTAACTTTAGAGTTCATTGGGGGGTGCTAGTGAGATGGGTGAGGAATAGAGGCATTTTTTAAGCTCCTCGTGGCACAAATATTATCTAATTTTAACCACCTTTTTGAAACGCCCTTTCAACGCGAAAGAAGTGATCCTGTGTCCCTTTCTACATACATTACTAAGAACCGGGAAGAAAACATGTCGAGGAGCACACATGGGCCTGAGGGAGCGGCCATGGCTAACATTAGCTGCAGCAGCCCTAGAATAAAGGGCTTGGCTTCGCTGATGGACCATGATCCAGAGGATAAAGAGGACGAGCTCCCTCTGATGTGGCAAAATATGTCAAACAAGCTTCTGCAGTCCAATGAGAGGTTTGACAAGGTTGAGCAGAGTTTTCAGAGCTTGTTGGTGGCCCAGCAAGCGCTAGCCGACAGGCTATCCACCACTGAGAGTCAAGCTACAGACCATGAGCTACGCATTAGCGCAATGGATCATTCAGTTGTTGATCCACAGTCTGAGAATAAGAAACTACAAGCTAAGGTGACGTAGGTGAGGTAGAAGACTCAACCATATGGGAAACGCTTAAGGCATATGTCAGGGGTTTGGTTAACTTCTATGAAGCTTCCTTAAATAAATCTAAAAGAAACAGATTACAAGACATTGAGCAGGAATTGTCTACTGCAGATCAGATCCACCAGAACTCGATGTCTCAATCAGATTATAATAAAATTCTAAAATAAATTTTTTTGTTACTTTTTATTTTAAGTTTGACATTGTACAACTTGGTTTAACAAACCATGACGTTGAGCAGAACAGTCACAAAAGCAAAAAGAAACAAATAAATAAATAAATAAATAAATTTTAAATAAATAAATAAAAGAGAAGACATTCTGTAAAGAATAGAAATACAGTCATTTAGTTTCATTGCTAAAATTAAGTTTTTTGCCCCTTCACCTCCCTCTCTCTTCTCCTTTCTTCCCTTCACCTTTACAACCCCCATTCTCATAATAGCAAAATCCACATTGACATCAGAGTAGACAACAGGCAAAACAACAACCTAATACCTCACATTACTAAGTATTGCTCGACACACTCCCATCTATCCCGGAACCGATCCACCTTCATTTGCAGTATAGATGTCATCTGTTCCATTACATATATTTGTTAAATTCTAAAATGTAAATACGATTATAATTCTATTTTAGGGGGCCAAATTAGTAAAAAGCTTCTCAAAATTAAACAGAAACATTTTGAATCTGGTGGTAAACCACAACAATTATTAGCTAGACAACTAAAAGGTGATCAGGCAAAACGAGCTATTCATAAAATAAAATCCAAATTGGGCCAGTTGCTTACCGATTTGAAGGACATCAATGAGAGATTCAAGGAGTTTTATACTGATATTTATACCTCCAAATCAACTGCATCACAACAGGATTACGACAGTTTTTTTGATCATCTCAACCTCCCTAAATTAGATGCAACTTCAACAGAGAATTAGGAATCTGATTTTACCATCGACATAGAAATATATGCAAATTTTTTGCTTTCTCCAAACTCCAGGCGGATTGTGTCAAAGTTTGTTAGCTGCTTTGCTGCCACAGTTTCCTCAGACTCTCTTACAGAGGCTTGGGCAGTGGGCCTGAACTGTGAGGTGTCTGAGGCACTCTGGGAAGAAGCATTATCTCAGATTACCTGCTGTTCCGTCAACTCTCGCCTTAGATTGATCCAGTTTAAGGTTCTACACAGGCTGCATTACTCTAAAATAAAATTGAACAAAATGTTCCCATCTGTGTCTACTGAGTGTGACAGGTGTCATATAGCAGAAGGTTCGTTAGCACATTTATTCTGCTTCTGTCCTTCATTGAGCGGATTCTGATCTGTGATCTTTAAATGTTTTTCAGATGTATACGGTGGAGACATTCAGCCCACTCCCACACTGGCAGTTCTTGGATGTCCTTCGCTGGCTCCTCGGCTGCCACAGCACACGGGGACCGCTCTACAGTTAGGGATGGTTGTGGCCAAAAAACTCATTCTTCTGAAGTGGAAATCTACAACCCCACCTTCCTTTGGACGTCGGCTCACAGAGATGCTACATGTCATTCAACTGGAATTGCTACATCCGCACAAGACTGGCTCTCGCAGCAAGCTTGAGGAGGGCTGGAGGCCTTTCCTAACCAACCACAAGGTTATCTAGCTGGTGAAATGGTTTGGATTCATGACTGGTGCTGAAACATTCCCAATGTAATTTAGCTCTATCATCTGTAAATGTGCTGAATAGTAACAGCTTTATATACCTTTCTGTTTACAATGTGGTCTGGCAGCCCCCCCCCCCCCCCTTTTTTTTTGTTTCTTGTAAGTCTATTGTTTTTATTCTTATTTTGATTATAATCGTATATGTTTATGGCTTGACTAAAAACCTGAAAAATAAATTATTATAAAAACTTTAGAGTCCTGACTATAACTTTCAACTTTCCATATTACTGAACTGTTAAAGCCTTGTGCTCCAACCCGAGCCCTCAGGTCCACACACCAGAACCTTCCAGAAGTTCCAAAGACCAGATAAAAAGTCGACTGTTGCACCTCGACTCTGGAATGATCTTCTTTTATCCTCACGCAGCGTCGACAGTCTGGACACTTTTTAAAAAACAGATGAAGACCCTTTTATTTAAAGCTGCTTTGACCTAAACCTTTTATTTCCTTATTTTTAAATCAAATTTGTAATCTTTCATCTGTTTATGAAATGTCATCATTTTATGACTTTATTTTTTCTGATGTTAATCTAATTCTATTTTAAGATCATTCTGATTTAATGACTTTGTTTTATTTAGTTTTGATCTATGTGAAGCACTTTGTGATTCTATGTCTGCGATAAGTGCTCATACATAAAATGTACTACTTGCTTACTTACAGGTGACGTTTCTGTTCCACCCATACAGATAACAGCTCAACTCTGCCACCTGCTGAACCAATCAGATAACTTCAGTCTCCTGAAAAGTTGGAGATTTGTTGCTCAACTTGTATGAAATGACAAGTGTGGTAAAAATGTTATGAATAGTTGTTCAATTGGGATCTATTTGCTTTGTAAATTGTCCTGAAGTCGTTTTCTTACAAAGACTCAGATGTAACTCATTTATGTATAAGTGCCAGTTGCCACCCTCAGTTAGGCTGTCCCTATCTCTGCCAGCCTTTAAGAGTCACCTAAAAACACACCTTCTCCGCTTGGCGTTTCCTGAACATGTTTGATTCGGCCCTCTTTTACGTTGAATTTCTTTCAGTTTTCATTGGATCACTTTATCCCATGTTTTACCCATATGTCCTGAACTAGAATGTTCCACCTTTTTTGTAATTTGTATTTTGTAATTTGTATTTTGTAATTTGAATTGCTTTTATCTCTGAATTGCTTTTATTTTTGATTTATCCACTATATTTGTACTTCTACTGTACCATGTTCAGCGCCTTGGGCTTCCTGACAGGGTTGCGGAAGGCGCTTTATAAATAAAGCTTTGATTGATTGATTGATTGATTGATAGAAGTGGGTCCACAGGAACCAAATCAAACCACACAAGGGTTCCACTTACCTGGATGATACAACCCATAAATCTGATAACCCAACTTGAATCGAACCAAAAGGGGGGTGAATTTTCTGTCCACTCTCGCTCGGTTCTCTGATTTAAGTCTCACAAGTTCTGTTGAGTGTGCTGGTGGTGGTCGGGGGGACCGGTGGCACCTGTGCTCAGCAGCCTCGTCTCTGTCAGTGCGCCTCAGGGCAGCTGTGGCTACATCGTAGCTCATCACCATCAGTGTGTGAATGTGTGTGTGAATGGATGAATGATACACTAGTGTAAAGTGCTTACTCGGAGAGGCGCTACACAAGTGTGGGTCATTTATCATGTGTGTGCGTGGATAGAATTCATGTCTAAACAAACAGACTTGGTTGACTCTGTTGTGGTCAGGCTGTGGGTTTTCTATAATTATATGACTGAATTCATGACAGTTAACAGTGAGTAACTCCACTAATTGTTATGTTTGATCCAAATTCCATTTTCTTTTATTTTTCAATTCCTAGAGATTTTGATAATTTTGGCGATTTTTAAACATTTAGTGACAGATTTAAGTCCATTTTATGCTTCAGTTTTATCTACTAATCTCTGATTCCTACTGTGGTACATTCACATATAGGTTTAATTACTCACACCACTGATTTACATTTTAGTGTTTCTTCTTCTTTATATTATTACTTCTTTAAAGATATATTCATATGTATACATTTCTGCATTATTCCTTTACAGCTGATTACTTTATGTAATTTCTATTATGATCTCCTTTATTTTATTTTACCAGTTATGGGCTACAGATTATTTTGCCCTTCTCTTTTGATAACATTTTGCTCCAAAACATTGATTTCCTCTTACATATATTATAGGGTTTTGTTAATTTAGTCCTTTTTGCAACACTTTTCCAGTACATGTAGTTTACTGCATCCATTTCTTTCACCTGGACTCTGTTCACATAATCTGCGTTCACATCGCACATATAGGTACATATAGTGCTAGGTTTCTTCTTATTTGTTGTTTTACATCAGATGCAATCTATGTGTGTCTACATTCAAGTGCCCTGTGTGTGTGCTCTTCTCTCCTGAGTTTCGCCAGTGGTCCTCGCTCCCTGGGAGGACCTCTCTGCTTAATCGCCTGATTCTGCTGCCTGCTGCTTGGGGTTCTGGTTCGTTTGGGTCTGCACGTCCTGTGGTTCCTGCCATGGCTGCTGGAGTTCTACGGTTTGCCTGGGACCTGGTCCGGTCCCTGCTCGTCTGCTTACTGCCTAAGGATTACGCAAAGGGGAATTATTATTGCCTGTATGGAATTATTCCTTCAAGTTTGGGAGTACCTTTGACTGTTCTCCAGTGGGGGTTTGCCTTTCCTCACTCCTGTTGCCTCTACCTGGGAACGAACCCTTCCTTCCTCTACTCAGTCCCTAGGGCCTCTGGAATTATTCAGCGACTCATGGTTTCTAGCAAGACCCCGTGTCCTTGAAAAGGGGGGATGTGTAACGTCCAGCAATGGTCAGTTATCACCTTAAAACTGACCTACATGCCACTGGTCACCGGCAGACATAAATTCCATTCTCTAAGGTGGATTTTACATTCTACCTTCCAACAAGCAACAAGGTTCTGCAAACCTTGTTGACATTTCAGGAGGAACACGATGTCAGCCTGTGTTCCCAAACAAAGCCTTCTTCTGATAACACTGCAGGATTCCTCATGCCTCTGAATAAAGTGACTATTTTTAGCTCATATGAGTTAATCAATCGTGAAATGGAATGAACAAATGTCATATGAAACGATCAATAACGTTTTGATTAATCTGTGCTTAAATTAATACGGTTGATTAATCTGTGCTTAAATGACTGTGGTTGAAATGAAACATTTTGATATTATGATCAGTAATTTTAGATTTAACAAGTGAATCATTATCTACACTCAGACACAAGGTTCATTAGAGATAAATTAAAGTTAAGTTAAATGTCATGACACATAGATATTTTCTTAGCCACAAATCAGAACATCCTGTATCTGAAAGAGGCGTGACGTTCTGAGGTTTGCTTGTGAACGCCCTTTAACATGGCACGTCCCAGTTGGCCAAGAAATCATAATATGAGAATATTAAAACAGAGCTCACTAGATGGTGAGTTAGTTCTAGAGAAAGCTACGGACAGGCCATCTGGAGCGAACCCTCTTTAACCCAAAGCTTTCGACAAGCTAAAAGCTGCCTACAGCTGACACAGCAAAATGGTTCCTTCAGCTATTCAGAAACAGCTGTTCTAGTCGCAAACGATTTCATCTATCTGTTGTGATCCGGGAGACGACTCTGGACCGACCTGGTCGTACTGCGGTCTTTTCTACAACTTTGGTACCTTGGGGTCACCCGACCCTCCCGACATCTTGAATCCCTCAAGGGTACGTAGAACACAGCATGATTGCGTCTGATGGTGTTTTGATAAGAACCAACTTCATAGTTTAATACAAACCAAATTCTTTGAACACCCAGAACTCAGTTCTTCTAGATACAAGGTTCTGATAAACACACACCATTCAATCACCATACATCACATCACATCCACTTAGATTCATCCATCACAGTCGTCCGATTTAACTTGTCTTGTTTTTAATTTCTTTAGAAAATAAATTTCTTAGCTGCTATAAACCTGACTGTCTGAATTGAGACAAAGTGTGTTTGATCCCTGAAAAAGAAAAGAATCCCAGAATATTCTGATTAAACATCCCAAGACCAAGCAGGTTGATATTCCACATTTACATAGAATATCACAGCTTATTGGTCATAAGTAAAGGTAATATATTTAGTTTAAAAGCACAACATTTACTACTCCTACATATAATGGAGTATTATGGAGGACTAAAATGAATACTAAAATGAATACTGGGGAGACAAGGGAGAGGGGATATGGAAAATAAGATGACATGGACAGGGAGGACAAGGACACCTAGGATGGAGAAAACATGGAATGGACTGAGGAAACAAGGGACACAGGACACGCCCAAAAAAACGTCAGCAAATCGTATCAATCAATAAGATCTCACAAATTAAGAAAATGGTTCAAAGGTCACACACCGAGGTTTTAGGACACTGCAGTTAATGCAGAATGATCCCGTTATGTTTGAAGCATTTACATGTTGTAGTTTTAAAATTTGAGCTCAGTAAAGAGACTGAAGAAAAATAATTTCTTTGGAGTTGCCCTTTATCTATTTTACGACTCGGAAGCTAGAAATAAAATTACAGTGGTAGAAAAAAGAAATTGCTCCTTAAATATATTTTGTTTAACATGTTTTAGAAAAACCTTGTGTTGAAAACAAAGTGAAATACAAGTCAAACACAGATCAAAGTTGTTTTTTTTTGACAAAACCAAACAAAGAAAAAAAAACTAACTCCGCTGTTGATGCAGGAAATAGTGCCCCCAAAAGATAAAGCTTGTAAGGTATCGAAACCAAATGAAGACGAGGTATCAGGCTCCATTATCCTTGCCACCATCAACAAGCTCACTGATAAGTTTGATTCACAAAAATAATGTATGAGATACTAAGGTAACACAACATTGTGCTATTTTAGTTAGCCTCACCAAGATGACAGAGTTCATCGCAGCAGAAATGAAGGACTGCAATTCCAAGGTAGCCACTTCAGAAAATGAAATAGCCAGATTGTCACGGGGGGTGGGGGGTGGGGGGGATGGGGGGGTGGCAGTAACCGATCGCAGGAATAACAGTTATTAACCTGAGTTCAAAAAGTATTTTAATAATTTCCTCCACTGACTGTGGGAACCAAATACAGAAACCAAAATCGTTCCAAAAACAGACAACTAGGTCAGACAACTCCACGCTGAGGACTGTAAGCAGTGGCCTGAAATAGGGCGAGGGCAGTCATGGTGATGTGGTTCAGCTGCAGCACTCCAGGAGGTTCACAGGGAAGGGGAGGGCTCCTGAGAGGAGCTGCAGCTGACCTGAACAAAATAACAGAGAACAGGGTTGAACAAACACATAAAGGGGCAATTATAATATAATTAATGGTAATTATAAAAGAAGATGGAACCTAAAGATTGAAGATATGAAAGAAAATATGAACAAAGACACCCGGCATGTAGAACTCTTCAAGAAAATAGCAGCGCTCTGGGCTAATACAGTGGATGGATGGATGCAGTGCACCTGCTTGGTGAGGAGGAGAACGGGAAAGAAAGGAATATTTCGTCTAGTTTCCAAACCATTGCAGAAACGCCGTTTGGAAAATGATCAAAGATACTAAAGTCTGCCAAGACGCTGGTATCAGATTTGCTGAAGGAGATGGAAGAAGCCAGAGAGATGCTGTGGAAACAAGCTCATCAGGAGGGAAGCAAGGCCTATTTTCATGGGCCTAATGGACACATCAATGGCTGTCGTATAAGTATTTCTACTCTCCAGTGTTTAATGTGGGAGTTCTGTGACAGGAGGAAACATTCACGCTTACCTAATACTTTAAAGGAAGTAAACACTTGGCTTTGCTATTTTTGTTTATTTTTGCGTTACCATGAGGTTATCCAGCAGATGAGTGTTCTCAAAGACAACTATTGTCATGGGTGATTCTGCAGGTTGAGTGCTTTGCAGTCTTGTTTCTGGTTTCATTGTATTTTTGGTACTTCCTGTTTTATTTTGTGCATTCACTTCCTGTCTCATTACAGGTAGCTTCACGACATGAGGCTCCTCACTAATCTGCCTCATGTCTTGCACCTGGGTCCTGGCTTCTCTATTTAAGCATCTTTGCAACAGTTTCCTTTGCCAGTTTGTCTTCTTCAGTTGAGTACTGTGAACCTGCTCTCAGTAACACTTTGTGAAAGTGTATTTAGTTAGTTTTGGACTTGTTCAGTTGTGCTGTACTGCCAGGAATCCTTTCTGCTGATTAAAACTGTGTGAGCTCTGCATTTGAGTCCTCTTTGTGCTTTGATAGTACAAACTGGCCAAAAATGGACTCAGCAAGCTCTGACTCAGTTTTGGGGGCCCTGGGGGCTCAGGGGAAGAGGCTCCTCCAACAGGAACAACAGATGAGCCTACTGCACCAGGAGATGGGGCAACTCAATGCTCAACATGATCAGTTTGCTACCTCTGTCAGTGAGCAACTCAGTTACCTGGTGGAGAAGGTGCAGCAGCTCCAGACCTCTTCAACCCAGCCTCCAGAGAAGAACCACATGCCGCAGCCCCAGAGTAACAAGGTGGAGGTGACTCCCGGAATATTCTCTGCATCCCCTGGCCTATCTGTTCACCTTGCTCGTCCTGAGAGGTTTTCTGGGGACTCTGGTGATTGTCAAGCATTTTTGACACAGTGTAGCCTCCACTTTGAACTGCAGCCCTTCTCTTTCCCCACGGAGAGAGCCAAGATTGCTTTTCTCATCTCCCACCTTTCGGGCAGCGCCGAGGCTTGGGCCACGAGCGAGTGGGAGCGCGACGCGGACATTTGTAAGTCATTTGATCTTTTTACTAAGCGTTTCACTCAAATTTTTCAGCACACCAGGCCTGGGAGGGAGGCTGCCAGAGCTCTATGTCAGCTGCAGCAGAAGAGGAGACGTGTCGCTGATTATGCTATTGAATTTCGTACTTTGGCTGCTGCATGTGACTGGAATCAATCAGCACTTTTTGATGCCTTTTTGAGTGGTCTTTCCAGTGAACTCAAAAATCTGTTAGCCCCTCTGGATCTGCCGGAGGATTTGGACTCTCTCATCGCTCTGGCGATCAAGATTGACAAGAGGCTCACAGACCGACAACGAGAGAGAGGTTTCGACTTCCCTTCTCCTCCGGACCGGTGGAGGCGGGGCTCTGCTAATGGTGGCTCCAGTTGGCGTGTGTCAGCCCCTGACTCTTCTCTCAACGTGTCCTCAGCTTCACCAGCTTCATCAGAGGAGCCCATGGTGATTGGCAGAGCCCACCTTCCACCTGAGGAACGTCAACGCCGCTTTCGGGAGGGTCTCTGCCTGTATTGTGGCCAGCCGGGTCACCAAGTCAGCGACTGTCCAGTAAACAAGAAGGGACCTCTAAGGAGGTTTTCGTTGGTGAGTTGCACCTCCTTTTCTAATGACATCCAACGTGCAAGCCCCACTGTCCAGCTCTCCACTCCTGAAAAGACTGTTGAGCTGGTGGTGCTCATTGACTCTGGTGCTGATGTTAACTTGATGGATGCTCAATTTGCAAGACAATTGAACTTAGAGTTTTTGCCTCTTGAAAGGCCCCTGCAGGCTGTCGCCTTGAATGGACATCCGTTATGCTCTGTGTCTAGTCGAACCCCACCTGTTACAGTGACTTTCGCTGATAACCATTCTGAAATGATTACGTTTTTCCTGTCTGATTTTCCTCGACACCCGGTCATTTTGGGTCATCCCTGGCTTGTTCGGCATAACCCTAACATAGATTGGTCCTCTGGTTCAATTTTATCTTGGAACTGCGATTGTTTACGGTCTACTCCTGGTAGTACCCCTCCTTCTCAGGTTGTAGGGGTTCTACCAGGCTGTGATTCTGATTTCCCTGATCTGTCTCGGGTTCCCTCTTGTTACCATGACCTTAAGGAGGTTTTTAGCAAGTCACGGGCTGCCTCTTTGCCCCCGCATCGTCCGTATGACTGTGCCATTGACTTGCTACCGGGAACCACGCCCCCTAAGGGTCGCTTGTACCCGTTGTCCTTACCTGAAAGGCAGGTCATGAGGGATTACATTGACACAGCGCTCCGGGCAGGCATAATCCGTGAATCTTCGTCCCCCTGCTGGGGCAGGTTTTTTCTTTGTGACCAAGAAGGACAACACTTTACGTCCGTGTATCGATTACCGGGGTCTCAATGACATCACCATCAAGAACAGGTACCCCCTCCCTCTGGTCTCCTCGGCCTTTGAACTCTTACAAGGTGCTACAGTTTTTACTAAGTTGGATTTGAGGAATGCTTATCACCTTGTGAGAGTGAGGGAGGGGGATGAATGGAAGACTGCCTTTAATACGCCCAGTGGGCATTATGAGTACCTAGTGATGCCTTTTGGTCTCTCTAATGCTCCCGCGGTTTTTCAGGCTCTGATTAATGATGTACTTCGGGACATGCTCAATGATTTTGTTTTTGTGTACCTAGATGATATCCTGATTTTCTCCCCTGATATGCAGTCCCATATCCAGCATGTGCGGAGGGTTCTTCAACACCTTCTCCAACACCAGCTCTATGTGAAGGCGGAGAAGTGTGCCTTCCACGAGTCTTCTGTTCATTTTCTTGGGCTTGTTGTGAGGCAGGGGGAGATCCAGATGGATCCGACAAAGGTGGAGGCGGTCAAGAACTGGCCGGTCCCTACCTCGAGGAGAGAGGTGCGGAGGTTTTTAGGTTTCACAAACTTTTACCGGCGGTTTATTAGGGGTTTCAGTAGCGTTGCCGCCCCTTTGCACGCTCTGACCTCCCCACAAGTCAGGTTTCAGTGGTCCTCTCAGGCAGACAAGGCTTTTCTGAGTCTTAAGGACAGTTTCACTTCTGCTCCGATTCTGGTAATGCCTGATGCCCGGTTCCAGTTCATTGTTGAGGTGGATGCCTCCGAGGGGGGAGTGGGGGCTGTTCTCTCTCAGCGCTCCGAGGTGGATCACCGCGTTCATCCCTGTGCATTCCTGTCACGCAAGCTGTCTGCCGCTGAGAGGAACTACGACATTGGGGATCGTGAGCTATTGGCCATTAAAGTGGCCTTGGAGGAGTGGCGCCACTGGCTCGAGGGGTCCAAGCTGCCATTCATCGTGTGGACCGACCACAAAAATTTAGAGTACCTGAGACGGGCCAAGAGGTTGAATCCTCGTCAAGCCAGGTGGGCCTTGTTTTTTACACGTTTTAACTTCACTGTGTCTTATCGACCCGGTTCGAAGAATGTGAAGCCTGATGCTCTGTCCCGCCTGCCTTACACGGTTTCCTCTGTTCCTGAGGTCCCAGCACCAGTCCTTCCCTTGTCTTGTGTGGTTGGAGCAGTGACCTGGTCTGTGGAGGAGCAGGTAAAGCAGGCAGCTGCTTCGGTTCAGGCCCCTGATGGTTGTCCTGCAAACCGGCTTTTTGTTCCCCCTACCCAGAGGTCTCAGGTTATTCACTGGGCCCATGCTTCCCGTTTTTCGTGCCATCCGGGGGTCAAGAGAACAATGTTTGTAATTCAGCAACGGTTCTGGTGGCCATCTATGAGACATGATGTTGCTGAGTATGTGGCAACCTGTCCAGTATGTGCTCGACACAAGACCTCCCACACACGTCCTTCGGGCCTACTTCTCCCTCTCCCCGTTCCCACTCGGCCCTGGTCACACATCTCTCTGGATTTTGTTTCCGGGCTACCTGTTTCTGAAGGTAATACCACTATTCTCACTGTAGTCGACAGGTTTTCTAAGATGGTGCACTTCATTCCCCTTTCTAAGTTACCCACGGCCAAGATGACCGCAGAGGTATTGTTGTCTCGGTTTTTAGGATCCATGGTTTCCAGGTTGACATTGTTTCGGACCGTGGTCCTCAATTCATTTCCCATTTTTGGAAGGCCTTTTGTTCCCTGTTGGGGTCTTCTGTCAGTCTCTCTTCAGGTTACCATCCCCAGAGTAACGGGCAGGCTGAGAGGCTAAATCAGGAGCTGGGAACCGGTCTACGCATCCTTGCCGCTGAGTGCCCCTCGACGTGGTGTAAGCACCTAGTGTGGGTGGAGTTTGCCCACAACACCTTGCCAACCGCTTCTACAGGTCTTTCCCCATTTCACTGTGTGTCTGGTTATCAACCGCCTCTGTTTCCTGCTCTAGAAGGGGAGGTCAGCGTCCCGTCTGCCCATGCCCTTGTTCGGCGTTGTCGTAGGACCTGGGTTAGGGCGCGTCGCACCCTCCTGAGACAATCTACGTCCTACAAGTTGGCTGCTGATCGTCTCAGGGTCCCTGCTCCAGCTTACAGGGTGGGACAGAGGGTGTGGCTGTCTACTCGGGACCTTGCCCTCCGTACGGACTCTCGTAAGTTGTCCCCGAGATTTATTGGGCCATTTCCTGTGTCAAAGGTCGTTAACCCTGTGGCTGTTAGACTCAAGCTCCCCAGGTCCATGAAGTGCCACCCGACGTTTCATGTTAGCCGGATTAAGCCGGCCAGGGAGAGTGAGCTGGTTCCTGCCTCCCGGCCCCCTCCTCCCCCCCGGATGGTTGCGGGGGGCCCGGTCTATTCTGTGCGGCGGCTGTTGGCTGTGCGGGGTCGGGGTCGTCAGTTCCTCGTTGACTGGGAGGGTTACGGCCCTGAGGAGAGGTCTTGGGTTCCGGCGAGCGATGTTTTGGATCCCTCCCTGATTCGGGACTTTTATGACCGGCACCCGGATGTTCGCGGCCCGTCGGGCGCCGTGCGTGGGGCGGGGGGTGATGTCATGGGTGATTCTGCAGGTTGAGTGCTTTGCAGTCTTGTTTCTGGTTTCATTGTATTTTTGGTACTTCCTGTTTTATTTTGTGCATTCACTTCCTGTCTCATTACAGGCAGCTTCACGACATGAGGCTCCTCACTAATCTGCCTCATGTCTTGCACCTGGGTCCTGGCTTCTCTATTTAAGCATCTTTGCAACAGTTTCCTTTGCCAGTTTGTCTTCTTCAGTTGAGTACTGTGAACCTGCTCTCAGTAACACTTTGTGAAATTGTATTTAGTTAGTTTTGGACTTGTTCAGTTGTGCTGTACTGCCAGGAATCCTTTCTGCTGATTAAAACTGTGTGAGCTCTGCATTTGAGTCCTCTTTGTGCTTTGATAACTATAGTTTTGTTTCGTTGAATGCAAGGGGTCATCTTTTTGCACTGCAAAGTTAACAAATAATGTGTCCATCTGCAAGAAAGCCACTCTAGTGCCTCAGACGCCGCCTTCTGCACAAAGCAACAGGAAGACAAAATTATTTTCAGCCATGGAAGTAACCGATTGGATTGGATTGTAGAGGGTTGAGTGGTTTCAGCTCTATACTTTTTGTACAGATGACCTCTTGACCTTTAAAGCCCATAAAGGATCAAGCCAATTCCCTTTGAATTTTGTAATATAATCTCATTCATTTGGAGAAATAAAAACCCAAATCTTAGGCAACATTCGTGGATTAAACCTAATGGAGCTATAAGACTGATTTGTGGGTAACCTATCCCACGGGGTTATATCCAGTACTCCGTTATCCGACCATTGCTCACTGTACCTTGAATTTAGACCCAGATGTAAGCGCTAACAAAAGGAATGTATGCTGGGAATTTAAAACCGAGTTGCTGAAAAACCAAGAATATTAGATTATGATTAGATATGATGTAACTATTGGCAATTACTGTTGTAGATGGTGTAGCGGTGATGATTAGCTATGACCAATAGGATGTAATATTCCATACAAATATGAATGATCAATCTTATTGGTCTTTGAAGGTTGGTTTTAATATAATTCTAGGTTCTTTGACTATTCAGGGAACACACACTTCCTATAAATTCAGACAGAGTCAAGTATATAGTTATGAAAATGAATTTATTTCTATTTTCCTAAACTAGTGATTTCACATGACAAAGTATGAATGAAATGATGGCTGTGCAGGATGATAGATATAAATGAAATGATGGAATGTAAGAAAGATGTTTTAGCAAAACCTTGTAAGAATCTGAGAGATCATGTGAGGTCTGGGTTGTAAAATCAGTTTGGCTGTGTGTTTTGATGAGCTAGAGATTATTCATAAAACCATCCGATGCCATTGGTGCGGAGTCTACGCACCCGTTGTGGGCAGTCTAGGGCTCACCTGTACATTATTCATGCTGTCTAATCAGCCCCTTGACATGCCACACCTGCAACGTGGGATGGATTATCTTGGTAAGGAAAAGTGCTCACTGACACACATGTAGACAGATTTCAGAACAACATTTGAGTCATGGGTGTTTTGTGTATGTAGACAAGTTTTCAGATGTTTGAGTTCAGCTCATGAAAAATGGGAGCAAAAACAAAAGTGTTGCTTTTATATTTTTGTTCAGTGTACATGGCATTCAACTGCTTCTACAATGTGACTTTGAACTGTCTAAAGTTCACATCAAATAGTCAAAAATCCATGAACAAGTCCTATAATATTGGAAATCACTACAATCATAATTTCATACTCCATAACACACCAATTTGGAACAATCGTTATATCCTTATTAAAAGGAACTCTTTAAAGACTGGGATGATCAAGGAATAGTACAATCAAACTACATCCAGATGTTACCAATGCAATCCCATCAGCCATTACTTGTACTTGTAAAGGATTTCTTCTTTACGTGCTTCTTGTCCCTCCAATGCCTGCTTTAATGATCCCAGACTGCCCCTTTGTGGACAAGAGATGTAATAACATGTCTCGAACATGGCTTACCAATGCAACCTTCTCCCTACCTTTCAGAAGAAGAGAGTTAGAACAGAAATTTACCAATCACATTGTTAAAAGTATCAGATGTAACTACCTTAAATTGCCTATTCCACCTAAAGCTAAAGAAGTGTAATGAACAACATTTATCCCTGTAAAGAAATGTTTAATTCCAAATTCAACATTGGTGAAAATGATCGTACCTTTTGTACTAACAATATAGAACCTGAAGAACATATTATTTATTTTTACTTCTATATTTACTAAAATATTCTCAGACAGTTTATTTCCATAGGCTTCGGATAAGAATTTAGGAATAATTTATTTGTCTTATAATGATGTTAAATTTTAACTATTTTGGAAAACAATGAAAACAATTCACAGGGGGAAAAGGTATAATATTAATCTAATTCTTTGTACACAAGTGTAAATTATAACCGTGAATCCAACAACACATGAAGACTTCCAACCGAAACTAGCAAGCACAATCTCTAAACTACAAATCCTCAGTGGAAAACACAAAGCAAAGCCGAATTGAGGACTAAGGATTCAGATAATCAGAAGTGTATCAACATAAAGAGCAGGGTGTGTCAGCAGGTAAAAGTTTTATCTTAGCAGAGCTGTCCAATTACAGAGACCACGTGCTATCTCAAAACCTACTCCTGTCACGGTCTGAGGTTGATTCCTGCTGTCACTCCCTGTCTTTTGAGTTTTCCCTCTGCAGGTGGGCGTGTCTGGAGGTTGACCAAGCTGATCTGCTCATCAGCTGGCCAGGGGTATTTAAGCAGCTGGGAGACTTCTACACTTTGCTGGATGATTACTCTACCTGGGTACCTTCTAACAGCCACTTTGCAAATTAAATTCAAGCTCTTGGACCTTTTGAGATTTTGATGTGTTTTTGAGTATTTGTTGGATTTTTGCATTTTACCTCCTGCTCTTGTTTCCAGACAAGACGTCACCCTCATCTCTGACTGGCAGTTTTCTGGAACCTCTACACCAGCTTGTCTCTCAGTTCCTCCCTGGCCAAAGTCACCTCCAGCTGCCCACCTAAACTTCCTGGACCTCCACAGGCTCCGCTCCCTCCACGTCTCACCTCTTGGATCTCAGTCCCAGGAAAGCCCTCTCAACCCAGACCGGACCACTCCTCCCTCAAACTAGTTCCCTCCTCTCCAGACCGTAAGTCCTCCGCACAAGTCTGATTCCTTGTTCCCTCCTCAAATTGGATCTAACTCCGATCTGTCCACAGATCTCCCGCACCGGCTCCCTTGTGCAAGAACTCAGCTACGTTTATGCTGCTTCCTTGGTTTCCCTTTTGATAAATCCTTATTTAAACATTTTACCCCGTCTCTGATCTGATTCTGTATGTCGTGGGTTAGATTTCTTCACCACAACATGACAACTCCAAGCTATGGATACCACACACTGATGCATCACTGCCTCTGTCAATACCACATCACCCTGACCAAGCCCTGTCAACAACCTCCAAAACAACCCAGTGTCTAACAGAAACTTAACCTTCTTCTGCACCACACCTTACCCCAACCGTTCCAACAGCCACTCAACCCAGAATTCCCCCACAACACCCAAACCTGAAAACAACACACACCTCTGCACATCATACTTCCCACACACAGCAAGGACGTGTTCCACAGTCTCCTCCACACCACTAGCACTTTCCATCTGGGTGTCTCCCCACCCTAAAGGGAGAGGCATTCAGAGAGCAATGCCCAGTTTGCAGCTTGCACAGTGCTGGAATTGAGCTTGGCAGGAAAGGAGAGTCAGGCGGGAGCTGTCTCTGGTGCTGAAAGGCTAAACTGCAGGGACAGACAATGATAAAGACCTGCATTTGTATAGCTCCTTTCAGAATCAGAAGACTCCAAAGCGTTTTACACTTCCGTGTATTATTCATCCATTCACACACACCGGTGTGAGCTATGATGTGGCACGCTGACAGAGGCAAGGCTGTCCGGCATAGGTGCCACCGGTTCCTCCGACCACCACCAGCAGGCAAGGTGGGTTTAGTGTCTTGCCCAAGGACACAACAGTAGCATTCTCTGTCCAGAGCTGGGATCGCAACTGCAACCTTTTGATTAGTTAGTAAGTAAAAGTGTATTTATATAGCGCCTTTCACAGATATAAATCACAAAGCGCTGTACAACATGATAAAGATCAGGGCAAATACCTCTAACCAATAAAAACATCAGAAAAACAATAGCAGTGATAAAGTAGTAAATAAAATCATGAGTAAAAACAAAGTGAAGGTGTGAACCCGAACAAAGCCATCATTCTGAAACATTTAGGGAGGGAATGCCTGGATGAAAAGGTGAGTTTTTAGATCATTTTTAAAGACCTCTACAGTGTTAGAGAGACGGAGATTTGAAGGTAGACTGTTCCAAAGTCTGGGTGCAATAGTCTGAAAGGCCCTGTCCCCTTTGGTTTTCAGTCTGGTTCGAGGAACAGCCAGGAGGTTTTCAGATGTGGATCTAAGGTTCCGAGAGGTGGTGTGTGGGGATAAAAGCTCAGATAGGTAGCTTGGAGCCTGGTTGTTAAGAGCTCTATAGGTCAGGACTAAAACTTTAAACTGTATTCTATATTCTACCGGGAGCCAGTGGAGGGACTGTAAAACTGGAGTGATGTGAGCTCATCTGCTGGATTTGGTTAGGAGTCTGGCTGCTGCATTTCGGATGGCTTGAAGGCGTGAGAATGAGGTTTTTCTGAGACCAGTAAAAAGAGCGTTACAGTAGTCTAAGCGTGATGACACAAAGGCATGGATGATTTTTTCCAGATCTGCAGTAGAAACCAGTTTACGGACTTTTGAAATGTTTCTCAGTTGAAAGAAACAAGAGCGGGAGATGGTTTTGACGTGTGAGTCTAAACTTAAAGCTGGATCAAAAATAACTCCCAGGTTTCTAATGTTGGCCTTGGCTGACGGGCAAAAAGAGGCAATTTCTTGCTCGATTTTTGGCTGAAGTTCCGGGGGTGCAGCGATCAGGGTCTCTGTCTTGTTAGCATTTAAGACAAGAAAGTTGCTGGACAGCCAGTTACTGATCTGGGTCAGGCAGAGTACAAGGGTGGCCAGCCTGTCCAACTGGTGTGGCATAAAGGACATATAGAGCTGAATATCATCAGCGTAGATGTGGTAGGAGATGTCTGGGAAAGACTGAATGATGCCAGCTAGGGGAAGAATATAGAATGCGAATAGTAGAGGCCCTAGAACTTAACCTTGTGGGACCCCACATGTTAGAGAGGCAGTATCTGAAGAGAAGGTTTCGGACTTCACTGTAAATGTTCTGTTAGTGAGATAGGAAGAGAGCCAGTCTAGAGCAGAACCTGAAATCCCAGCCAGGGCCTTTAACCTGTTTAGTAGAACGTTGTGGTCTACAGTGTCAAAAGCTGCACTGAGGTCAAGCAGGACCATGACAGAGCATTTCCCTGCATCAGCAGCCATCAGGAGGTCATTATGCACCCTTACTAGAGCAGTCTCAGTTGAGTGCTGCTTCAGACAGCCAGACTGGAAGGGGTCAGAGATCTTTGACTTAGAAAACCAAGATCTGAGTTGGGTTTCAACAACCTTCTCAAGTACTTTGCTGATGAAAGGTAGTTTAGAAATGGGCCTAAAGTTACTGGTGGAGCTGGCATCAAGGTTGGGTTTCTTTAAGAGAGGAGTCACTACTGCATTTTTAAAGTAAGATGGAACACAGCCTTGGCTCAGTGAGCTGTTGATTATAGTCAACAGAGATGGACTGACAGAGGCAAGGGACCCGACTAAAACAGAGGGAGTTAAGATATCTGATGAGCATGATGAGAGTTTCATCTGACTGATTATTGAGGTTAAGTCATTTAGTGTAGTTGGGAAGAAGGAGGTGAAAGACTCGGAGCACTGGGGGGCCTCCCCTCCTGAGGGGGGGGGGGGGGGGGGGGGCTGGTGGAATGCTGGATCTCAGATTCAGCACCTTGTTTTCAAAAAAGTGGAGAAATCTGTTACAGTCATCAGCTGAAGATAGCTGAGCCTGCTGCGGAGGAGAAGACACGATGCTGGAGATGGTATCAAACAAAACCTTAGGATTGTTCTTATTTTGACATATGAGGTTGCTGAAGAAAGAGGACGTGGCATTTTCTACAGCTTCGTTGTATGACTCGAGAAGTTCTTTAAAATATTTGCGATGAACAACCAGACCTGTACTCTTCCACCGTCGTTCCGCTTTTCTATAGGAGCGTCTAAGTTCAAGAATCTGGTTGTTCAGCCAGGGTGAACTGGAGGCACTGGAACTGCGGCTGGTTTTGTAAGGGGCGACCTGATCTAGAATTTTGAGGCAGTGATCATTAAATGAGTTGGTAAGGAGCTCTACGTCATCAGAGGAAGGGGGTACAAAGTCAAAGAGGGAGGAGAAATTTAAAATGGTAGAACTGTTGATAATACGTCTTTGCTTAGCAGAGACTGGTAAAAGAGATTCAGAATTTAAGTTGATATGAAAAGAAACTGACTTATGGTCACTGAACACAACATCATTTATCTGCAGCTTATCAACAAGAAGTCCGTAGGAAAAGACCAGATCCAGGGTGTGGCCTGCTCTGTGAGTGGGACCAGACACGTGTTGAGAGAAGTTAAAAGAATTCATCATGTTTAGGAACTCCCTAGTGAAGCTGATAGATAGATCCTCAGCGTGGATGTTGAAATCTCCAGCAATGATTATCCTGTCTAGTTTAATAGTTGAAGATAGGAGATCCTGAAAGTCAGACAGGAAGGATGAAGTAGATCCAGGTGGGCGATAGACCAGAATTCCATAAACTGGTAGAATTCGACCAATTTTAATCATGATCATCTCGAATGAGCTGTAGGAGTTTGAGGATATAATTTGGCACGAAAAGTGTTTCTTACAGATAACAGCTGTTCCTCCACCGCGGCCTGTGGTTCGTGGAGCAGAGAAGAAAGAGCAGTCTTGAGGACAGAGCTCACGGAGATGAGTGACATCATTTTCGCGCTGCCACGACTCGGAAATCCACAAAAAGTTTAATTTTTTGGTCTGGAACAGATCGTTGAGGATGTGAGACTTGTTGGCGATGGAGCGCGCGTTAATCAACATCATTTTCGCGGAGGAATCTGGCGAAGTGTGTGCCGCGGGCTCGATAATGGCGGGCGGCTGGCGGGCTAAGCTACGTAGCGACTCCAGGCTACGCCTGCGGAGGTTCTTTGTCTCCCACGCCTTACTGGACATCCCGCTCAACCTGTTGAGCTACTGCTGCCCCGGATGCAGCAGGAGCAGGCCAAACGGAGGGCAGAGAGGAAAAAATATGGGGACCTTAACAGTGTGTTCCACTGAACACACTGTTCAGCTTAAATCTTCCTCGTTATTGCTAAAAAATGTATTTTAAAAATGTAATTTATGTTAATAATTAGAAGTTTTGCATGTGCTTTGTGTTAAGTTTTCTTTGTTTCGTAGAATCTGTCATGGTTTTATTAAAAGAGCTATTACTGTTATGCAGCTTCCTTTTTACATGACATGTGGACGACGGTGGCACAGGAGTTTAGTGGTCGCCCCCTTATCAAAAGTTTCCAGGTTCGAGCCCCGCTCAGTCTTTCGCTGTCGTCGTGTCCTTGGGCAAGACACTTAACCCACATTGCCTGCAGGTGGTGTTCAGAGGGACCGGTGGCGCTGGTGTACGACAGACTCTCCTATGTCAGTGCGCCCCAGGACAGCTGTGGCTACAATGGAACTCACCAATGTAGGTGTGAATGTGTGTGTGAATGGGTGAATGACTGATTGTGTTGTAAAGCACCTTGGGGGGTTCCAGGACTCTAGAGGGTGCCACATCAAATACAGGCCATTTTGACATGGCCATCAATGGGCTGTTCTGTCTATCACCATTCTTATTGTTCATTTTTCTGTTTGGTTTTTTGTTCAGTTATTTCCTTTCTGAAAGACGCCCTCACTAATTCTTACATAACAAACTTTGCGTTCCTTCAACAGAGCCTGTTGCCTGGACCCTGGAACGAATGTGTTGCTAATGACATAAAGGTGAGCTGTTCTTGATGGACACATGTGGTTCTGAGCCACTGCCCTGCTTGTTTCCAGGTAACTCTACCTTTAAATTCAGTGCTGTGGGTAGTAGGGGCATTTAGAAAATAAGCCGTTGCCCTTGAAAAACACAATTGAACAGCTCTGCGTGTCTCCTTGTTGGTTGTAGCTATAGCCCAGTAACATTTATTTATTTAACATATATTTTATATCACAGGGATTGCCAAAACAAAGATTATCCAAAAACTGTGGAATATTGGCAGCACTAGCTGAACAAATCAGAGCCGGATCAGAGGCGGGGCAGATGGCCGGGCCCTTTAAACCCACGAAGGTCACGATAACATGATTTTAGCTGTGGCGCCCTGTATTGGGTAACTAGGCCTTCACTGCCAGTTTGCTGACCTAATAAGATGTTACAACGGTGGCGGACTGGCCAGCTGTGAATTCTACAGAATCCCAGAACGGCCAGTGTTTGCCCTCCCCCCACCCCACCTGTTGGAGATCCCCCAGGCTGCGTCCAGCCTCCCGCCCAGTGCTCTAGGAGGACAGTTATGGCCACTTCTAATTTAGAGTTTTTCTGGTCGTTTATTAGTCGAAGTTTTTGAGATTTCTGATCAAATATCTGTCCGTCCTCAAACATCAGCCACCTTTCCCTGTACATCGGACTCATGCTTCATTAGGTGCCACATTTTGTGCACAAGATGCATCACTGCCGTAAGGCGCGTACAGCTGTAATGGTCTGTGCTGAGCTAACCGCTGTTTTTTGATTTGAGCCTTTTCTGCAGGTGGGCGTGTCCTGTAGAGCTCAGCTGTTGCTGATTGACTCATCAGTGGTCAGGGGATTTAAGAAGCGGCGTGACAACTCACCAGTGCCGGATGATTACTCAGTCTTGGGTGGTTTCTAGCCAATGCGCGTGCCTGCCCAGGATTCTGTTTGTCAGTTCGTTAGCTGTTCCCTGTTCTCCTGACCTGCCCAGGTTCCTCTCGTCAAGAACAAACTCCTGCCTTCCAGCCATGTCGCTTGCCCCAGACCACCTGCTCTCCGCCGCTCACCTGTCCACCAGGAAACACCTGGTTTCCAAATCCTCTGTGCTCAGCTCCCAGTCTCAGTCTCTCGATCATCCTGCTCAGCCAGACGACTTGCCCTCCTCATGAGCTCTAAAAACATCCTGGAAGCCGGAAGCCTCCGCTCCCTTTGTTTTTCCTTTACAAGTAACTTCAAGATGCTTATGTCTGTTTTCCTCCCAGAACCTAACGAAGCCTCCGAAACCCGGATCTCCACCTTCACCTCAACCAAGCATAATAAATAACATTGTTTTACTTACCTTCTGCCTCCCGTGGTGACTCTTCATGTCGTAGGTCAAAAAGCGACCCTCTAACTCGACAACAGCACCTTCAGTGCAGGCACAGGAGAGGAGGAGAAGAGTTTTACGACACCATGCACATTCCGGACTGATAGCAGCAGCATCTGACCAACCAGTGGTCAACAGGCAGGTGGAGCTGGATAGATGGCACCCAAATGGAAATATGGTGAGCAAGCACAAAAAAGAAAATGTCAAAACAAGAGGAATGTGCTTTATTTGAAAGTGGGCATGTTGTTGAAAAATAACAAATAATAAAAATTCTTTGTGGTCATAAACATCCCAGCTGCTGTAGATCATGACAGAGAAGTAAACCCTGTTTCAACCCTCTATTACAGCCACAGCTGCACCACTACTGGCCACAGCTCGTGATCAACAGCTAAAACGCGTATTTATTACATTGGTTTTATGTGTAAATAAAATAATAATACTCACCAAAGTTGCTGATTATGTTTAGATGAAAACCACCCTCCTCTCTGCAGGAAAACGTCAATAACTTTGTCATAAAGCTGTCACTTTGTTTTAGTTCCATCAGTGAGTCCTTTTCTACAGCCATGATGGAGGCCAAGGCTGAGAGTCGCCTCTGAGACAAACTGGCGACGGGGTGGGGCGGACTCTCGTAACGATGATCAGCTTCTCTGAAAAAGTCTGTCTTGAAAACGGAACTGAAATTATCCCTGAGACCAAATATATTTATTCTTCTCTGTTAGCCATCCACCTAATTTGCTATCTGTTGACGAGTGATGATGATGATGATGATGATGATGATGATGATGATGATGATGATGATGATGATGATGATGATGATGAACGGCTGATGATGAGTTTTACTCATAATACACTTGGAGATGGTTTTGAGATCCACTAGTAAAGTAGCAGGCCATAAAGCTACATGTGAGAGTAAAAAAAAAGTCATGCATCACAACATTTTATTTAATATTTTACTCTTCCTACATCACTAAAGTCAGAATGTCTTGTAACGTTTTAGCAGCCATGACTCAGTTCTGATTGGGGAAGCACAAAAACCCTAAAAAATCAGTACGAGAGGGATTATTAAGAATGGAGCTCGTTCTCCTCTGAACACAAGTTATGGAAGAGCTTGTCTTCTCCAGCATTCATCGCTTGTGTTAGAGGTGCCGTTCCCTCTTGTCTGCCTCGTTGCAGGGGCCCGGCCTGGGGCCTGCTGACACCCTCCCATCCCCCGAAGCTTCGCCCCTGGTTGGCAGTAACCCAGTCACTTCCACTCATTATCATCATCATATGGTTTTCAGGGTTTTATAATAATTATATTTTTCTCAACATTCTACTTTGTGATGGGAGCATCTTTTGATTTGAGTGAGATAAGGTTGCTGATGACAGTAAACACTTTGTGGTGGAGATTGGTTCACTAAATTATATATTTTCATTAGGGATGCACGACATTTCTGCCACTGAAAATTTCCGGCCGCAAATCACCCAAAAGTGCATTTTCAGTTTTCGGTCGAAAGACCTCTATCATCAAAAGAGCATGACCGAAACGTGTTCTCGTGAGCAAACAGCCTTGCCAGCAGTGATGGGACTTAAGACTCTTTGAAGGGAGCCGTTTATTCAAGGGCCGTTTAAGACTGGCTCTTTTGAACTAAGCGGAGGTGTCTCTGTGGAAGGAAGAGGTTTGATCTCATCGTTCGCTTTTAAGAGCCGTTCAAATGATTCAGTTCATTCGCTAACATCACATCGCTAGCAGCCAGCATGTCTGCGGTGTGGACTTATTTCACTGTCTTGGATAAAGACCCACGGAGAGCGATATGCAAAAGATGCAATGTTGAAATTTTAAGAGGGGGTGCATCTGCAAAGAGTTTCTCCACGTCGGGTTTAATTCATCACCTGAAGTCCAAACACCCCACTCATCATTCTGAATATGAGAAGATAGCGACCCAGAAAAGGAAACTGAAATCAAGCACCTCCTCTCCGTCTGTGGTGGAACGTTAGAAAAAGAACTGGATAAAAACAACACAAGGTTCAGTTCGGCTTTGCAAAGGGGAAAGGTTACAGGGTCACAGTAAAAACCTTTCCGCTTTCTTCTATTTTCCACTCAGCCAAGTATTGAAGTTTTTAGTCACATACAAAGCAGATTGTGGCGGTTCCAGTCAGCAGACACGAACGCCAACCATTTCCCCCTTCTCACCCACGGGCGGCTCTTGGTGTGAGCTCACAAAATGATGCTTTGCCCAGGTTAGAGCTGCACACGCGCGATACATTCAGTTAAATCTGGGTGCTAGCTATTAAAATGCGTTATTTTTAAAGCGTTTTTTGTTTTTGTATTGTAACTGATCCTTTATTTTCATTTGTGCAGGTGAAAGACCTGTTCAGAGAGCCGAACGTGGACTGTAATTCAATTCAATTCAATTCAAAAATACTTTATTAATCCCAGAGGGAAATTTATTGCTGTAGTAGCTCAAAATAATAATAATAATCAAGTCGTCAAAGAGTTGTTGTATATTACAATGGCTGTTGGCAGGAAGGATCTCCAGTAGCGGTCAGTGTTGCAGCAAAACTGAAGAAGCCTCTGACTGAAGACACTCTTCCGTTGTCGGACAGTCTTGTGAAGAGAATGCTCAGGGTTGTCCATCATTTTCCTGATTCTCTGGAGAATCCTTCTCTGCATTATCTCCTCCAGTGGTTCCGAAACTGCCGAAACTCTGGCTGAGTCCTTGAAAGGGCTTGGAGTTCCTCCATCTTGTTGGCCAGTGATCTCACATTGCCCATTATGATCGATGGAAGAGATGGTTTGAATTTCCTCTTTCTCTGTCTCCGTTTTGCTCCCCGCTCTGCACCCACGCTTCTTGCGTTTCAGCTCATTTGGGATTTGTGGCTTCAGTTGAGGTATTATTTCAGCCTTTCCAATGTTAATCAGCTGCTCCCGATTGTAAACAGCTTGTTGCCATGGTTACGCATCATAACAAATGCTCAAAAAGTGAATAAAGCTAAAAAATAGCAGTAAAAATCCTCCAAGCTTCACAGCAACAGAAACAGAAAAGTAAAGTGTCCAAAAAAAGACAGTTTTTCTTGAGAAACTAGACGAAAAAATGCCCAAGAAAAGGCAAAACTTACATATGGTCAACAGAGCTACTCCAACATGCAGCCACCCAGAGCAGCGCAGTTCCGGAAAACGGAATGTAATGTGATGGAGTTGGATCTCATGGGTAAGGCTGATGGTTGGTGTCTTTGCTGACTTGTAAGTGAAAGTGGGACCAACTTCACCATCTAGTAAATGTACAAAGCAAAACCACCAGATAAGAACATGACAGCATCAGCTACATTTCTTGTACTTTACTCAGTAAAGTCATGCCTTCTGAGCAAATGGAGAAGTTAACACATCTTTGGCATGTCAGTATTTCATGGTCAGGCTTGGAGTGCGTCACATCTTAAGACACCTTCTCATAACAGAACTTCTGTTTCTTATCTACTTTCAGGCAGACAGTTGCTGCTCTGCTCTTTCACTACTCATACTTTTGTTAGCTAGACTTTGGACTTGCTGTCCACAGCCGTGCACAGCCTGTCTCCTTCAGGCTGAAAGAAAGCCTTTGTTAGTCACTCTAGTTCTGAATCACCACATTAACACTTTCCATGCTAATAAAGGAATAAGTAAACAATAAAAACAAAAGAAAATAATGAATATATTCAACAGAGAAGATGTGGGATTTCGTAGGCTGGTGGATCACATTGAGCCCCGTTGTGCTGCGCCAAACAGACGACATTTCTTAGATGTGTGTTTCCCTGAGTTGTTTAATGTCCACGGACCTCAGATATCACAGCTATCAGTTTGACGACAGATATATGGAGCTCCGACGTGTGTCTCACCCCATGCTCAGCCAGTGGATTGGCACACATATCAAGCTGCAAAATATTCTGCTCTGTTCACAAGAGTTTAGAGGCTCACACACAGCAGCAGCTGTTTCTGGTGCATTCTCCAATATGTTTGACACGTGGCATATCGACCAATCTAGAGTGCATGCCATAGTGAGTGACAATGCAAGAAATATGACAAAAGTGATAGAAACAGTGCGCTGAAAGGAATACGGTGCGTGGCCCACGCACTACATCTGGCTGTAAACGAGGGCCTGTTGGCTCAGCGTAAGAGACATCCTAGCTATAGGCAGAAGAGCAGTTGGCCACTTTAAACACTCTCAGCTCACCTATTCCCTCTTACAGTTGTTGCATGATCAGCTTAGAATACAGATTTGAAATAGAAAAAACAAAATCAGTATAATTATAAATAATAAGAAACTGTCTGACTTCACTACAATATTCTGTCTATCAACCCCTTGTGATGCCCTTAATTATGAACTCTGTCTATTTATCTACATGCCTATGAATAATTAGAATAAATAATTATAGATGCCGGCAGCCGTCGGCGAAACTCTAGCTACAAAACAGGTAAACAAAACTGTTTCTGTGTTTAAAAAGAACGAAAGCATGGAATTATAGATGTTCTTCTAACTGGGGATAAGTAATACATCTTTTGGACTGTTTTCATTCATTGATGCCGTTTCAAAATTATCACACCAATTTTAAGCATTTAAAGTGATGTGCCAAGACGAAAAAAAATGCTGTGCCAACCATAGACTGTACATGCCAACATACCATGAATTAAAAGTCTTCTTGAGGATGTAATTTCCTTTATTTTACTTTTCTCTCCTCAGGTTATCGTGTTAAATAGCACTTTTGAATTGTGAATGTGATTCTTTAAGATTATATAATTTATTTATAATTATATATTTTCTACAGTCATTGGTCTTTGCTTGGTGGTTTGACGTGACTTGTGGGTTGGCGTGTTTTCTACTCTTTGCCTTCCCACGCGAGCGGCCTTCTTCCTGTTTTGGTCATTTCCTGAGTGATATCCGGCGAACCCAATGACCACATCGAGCGCACCCAGAATAATTAGATAAAAAAAAAAACGCCGGAGAGTTTGGCGCGGTTGGTAGATGACTATTTCCTGGTGGTGGGGCGACACTGGCGGACGTCTGACTCGCGGTCGTCCCGGCTCCTTCTAAAGAGGCAGAGTGGGTGTTTTATAAGACGTAGAGTTGGATTTGGCTGATTACTTTTAACCTTCAGAAGCTTGCCCTGCGCAGTCAGGCACACGGAAATACCTCAAAATGCCTCCGGTAGAAAAGGACGCCGGGAAGAAGGAGCTCAAGTCCCGGATTCAAGAGCTTATTGACTCCAACCAAGTCATGGTTTTCAGCAAAAGCTACTGTCCGTTTTGTGTAAAGGTTAGTTTGGTGGTCCTGCGAGTTCTGCCGGTCGGACACTTCACCCCCGCGAAGTAGACGGGCTCGGTCTAATCGCTGGTTAGCAGTAGTTTCCTCGCTGCTGACACCGCGATGGCGCGTGCGTTTCTTAAAGTCCGCATACGCCACACTAGTCTACACTTATCACAGAACCAAGCAACGTTTCTGTTCGGCTCGCTATTAAGGAGGGCTTCGGAATCTTGCGACACTGAAAAGTCGAGTTATGCAAGGTCTCGCCTGTTGCCTCAGTCTAAAACCTGAAGTTAGAGCCGAGCCCTGCTTTTCAGCGTGTTGCTACACCATCCGGCGTCATACGGGTATTTAGTCACCTTAAGGGTTTAGGGATGAGGTTCGAGCTGCACACACGTGATACATTCAGTTAAATCTGGCCGCTAGCTATTAAAATGCGTTATTTTAAAAGCGTTTGTTGTTTTTGTATTGTAACTGATCCTTTACTTTCATTTGTGCAGGTGAAAGACCTGTTCAAAGAGCTGAACGTGGACTGTAATGTGATGGAGTTGGATCTCATGGGTAAGGCTGATGGTTGGTGTCTTTGCTGACTTGTAAGTGAAAGTGGGACCAACTTCACCATCTAGTAAATATACAAAGCAAAACCACCAGAGAAGAACATGACAGCATCAGCTACATTTCTTGTACTTTACTCAGTAAAGGCATGCCTTCTGAGCAAATGGAGAAGTTGACATGTCAGTATTTCATGGTCAGGCTTGGAGTGCGTCACATCTAAAATGGTCTGGATGGAAACCTGCAGGTAATTTTACGAGTGTGTTCAAATTCAGGGGCTGCATCCTGGTCGGCATAGACCAGGTCCTGTTGTCAGCCAAAAGCAAGTGGCTGTGAATCTGGATGGTCGAGCCTTCAGATTTATACCTACCCCTACATTGGCCAATGCACCTTGGGGTTTGTGAGCAGTGAACGAAACACCAGACCCGTTATTCAAATCTGGGACAAAGGGGGTCAAATTTGTGGGTTGCGTTTGAAGGAGTCTTTGAATTTGGACAGTCTTCGTTGCAGCAGTGTAAACCCCAGCCTACAAATGATGCAGCTCCTGAATTTGGACTTAGATCAGTGACCCCTCTCCTTTGGCAAAGGTGTAATCCTTCCATGATGGATGAGGAGAGTAGGTGATGCTAGAAAGCAGCTGAAGAAATGTTTCCTGGCACAAGATGCATAATATCAACCGTTTCTCCAGGATATGGCCTTATTCTACAACGGCTGACATGAAATAATCAGCCAATCGGTGTTCAAAGGAAGGAAGAGGAAGAATGTGGTGTGGTTTAGTAACACTGATTAGATTATGAAAGATTAAAACTTGCTAAAGCAAAGAGATGATGTTATAGACGAACCCCAGAAACCAAATAAACCTGAAGTAAATGATTGTTGATGTAAAAACGGAAAATATCTAGATCTGGTTATTGATGGTCCAACCAAAAATGTTCATTATTTCTTGTTTATTTAGCTTTTGAGCTGCGTCTTCGGCACAACCTTTTGCCATTGTGATTTATTTTGAGTCAAAAACAAAATTAGGGGAAATTTGGATTTTTTTTTTTTTCATTTGGAAAATTGCTTCTCCGTCTTTCATTTAGTGTCATTAATATTTTAGTTTTCTTTGACATTTTAAGTTGGGGAAATGGCTTTGTTGCACATTTGTTTCCATTTTCCTTCTCCTGCTTTATGATATCATATGATCATGCTGCTCATCACATGTTCGGCTACTAGCAGCGTCAACATTTGAAACGTTTACGTGTTCCCGAATCCAGTATCCTGCCTTTGTCTTGTTTTGTCATTTTTGGAGCTGGTAAATTTCGCTTGAGGTATTTATGGGTACTTTACACACAGGTACTTGTAGGTACGTAGATCTGCTGACTCACAACTTCAAGCAGTAAATGTAGTAGTGAACGATTACTTATCAGTATCAGCAGGAGCTGATCTGTGTGGATGCCGATGAGCAGTTGTCACACCTGAGCTTGAGTGATACTGACTAAAGTCTGGTCTCGGTTTATCTCATAAACACTTTGATCCCTGTAGGGAAATAGTTTTGTTACAGCAGCAGAACAACTCAACACTTGAGTAACTCTGGGTTCATTCACAAGAATCTGGAATTTAATTCTGTCTCTGATCTGGGTGAACTAGGAAAAATGGAAAACATGCAGCTATTTTCCTGCTGCTGTCAGGCAGGTCAGAACCATGAAGTAACTCTCCACCTGCATGGCATCTGACTGAGGCATGGACTGTGTGAGCGACCAAGGGTAAAAGCAGGCGGAGTCACAGGAAGAGTCAGAAAACCGGGTTTATTTTTTTATTCCAACCTAAACTTATTTTAAGGTGGCAATGAGTACCTTTAATCTCTGGAAATATCCAATATCTAAATGTTGTAGAAAATGAATGAAGTGATGTCCAGTTGTTGAGAAATACTGGCGGCTTCGCATCTAACCATAAAAATCTGGTCGAAAGTACATGGGTCAAGGGTCTAGCGTCTGGGGGATGCCATGTTTCCTTCTGGCCTGTCAATGATAGGCTGGATGTACGAGTTTACGTTCCCAGAAATGTGAATTTAATGCAAAACTGCTAAATTCTTTCCAAATATGAAAGAACAGAATCAAAAGAGGTGCTATAAATGTATGGCTGAGCAGTATTGCCGTAGTGTGAGGATTTCATTGGTAGGCGCAGGACTGCCGAGCAGATCTGGAAAGTACAGAGTCAGAAAACTAGCATCCGCTGCATTCTCTTGATGGAGTTAACTGGACCATCAAAGTCTAAAGAGTCACGCGAGGTCACGTGCTTTCTGCTCTACAGGTACCATTTACTGTACTGTTTTTTTAAACTAGCTGTGTGTGTGTGTGTGTGTGTGTGTGTGTGTGTGTGTGTGTGTGTGTGTGTGTGTGTGTGTGTGTGTGTGTGTGTGTGTGTGTGTGTGTGTGTGTGTGTGTGTGTGTGTGTGTGTGTGTGTGTGTGTGTGTGTGTGTGTGTGTGTGTGTGTGTGTGTGTGTGTGTGTGTGTGTGTGTGTGTGTGTGTGTGTGTGTGTGTGTGTGTGTGTGTGTGTGTGTGTGTGTGTGTGTGTGTGTGTGTGTGTGTGTGTGTGTGTGTGTGTGTGTGTGAGTGATTTGGGATAATTACTGTATTTTACAGGGGAGCCTAAACGCTTCCATACACGTGACCTAAATGATGCAGGTGGTTTTTCTGTTATGACCACCGCCGTGCATTTCTGCTTTGGATCAAACTGATGGCGCCTACGCCCTCCACGTGACTGGTCCGCGGACCACTTGCGTGCCGAACGGATCCGTTCGGATCACAGATCATCGTTGCATCTCTACTTGCGTCTATTCTGATGAGCAGCACTTTAGCGCAATGTCTGGTGCGAGCAAGCGTGCCAGATCATGTGATTTTTTTTTTTGTGTCTGTTGTGAACTGATTTACCTTTTTTTCTACAACGATGGACATTTAAACTAGTTTGCACAGATTTGAAATGGATTCTCAGAGCATCGTTGCATCCCTAACATAATTTCATTCGGTTTTCGGCCTTGGTTTCCTCAATGTTGGTTTTGGCGAAGAATTTTCATTTCGGTGCATCCCTAAGCACAAATGTCCCCTTCTCCAGTAAATGCTGGGTAGTGCATTCTAGGGCTGGGTGAGATGGCCCACAATCAATATCATGATATATGAGGATGTCCCCTCAATAACGGTAAATGGACGATAACTACAGGTATGCGCAGAGACAGTGTCTCATCTGAACACACACACACACACACACACATACACACACACACAGTTTATCCAGCTGTAACTGAATTCCTTTACCTGATGACTTCAGAGGTGGAGCTGTTCCTCTTGTGTTGTTTTTGCTGATGGTTTTCTATCTAAAGTCTGAGTGGAGCGATCAGCATCTGCACTCAGAACATTTTAACCGTCTTGTGTCCAGAGAATGGAACAAACTACCAGGAGATGCTGCTGGAGATGACCGGGCAGAAGACCGTTCCTCAGGTCTTCATCAACAAGACCCACGTTGGTGGTTGTGACAAAACCCTGCAGGTGAGTCTCTGCTGAAGACTGCTGTCACTGGCTAACTCATCGAAATCCTTACTGGAATTTAAACTGTTCTTTCAGACTAATGAACTCCACTTGGCTGATGTGAGGTTCATGTTGTGTTAACTTTCAGGCTCACAAAGATGGCAGCCTGCAGTCGCTGCTCAAAGGAGAAAACGAAGCGTTTGAATATGACTTAATTGTCATCGGAGGAGGATCTGGAGGACTTTCCTGCTCTAAGGTGACGCTTTCACCACAGTCCTGCAGTTTTTGTCTGCCATCTGGTGTGAAACTAAAGATGTCTCAGTTTTGAGTCCCTTCTTTTAGCCATTTAAACTGTGAAGGTAAAATGGCTTTAATGGAGTCTCTTCTGGAAACAGGAAGCTGCCTCTTTGGGGAAGAAGGTCATGGTGTTGGACTACGTTGTTCCCACGCCAAAAGGAACCACTTGGGGTGAGCTGCTTGTCGTTTGTCTCGTGTCTTTCAGTCCGGTAACGTGCTAACTAGGCCTGATCTGTTGTTCCCCAGGTCTCGGAGGAACCTGTGTGAATGTGGGCTGCATTCCCAAGAAGCTGATGCACCAGGCGGCCTTACTGGGCTCAGCCATGGAGGATGCACGCAAGTTTGGCTGGGAGTTCGACGAATCAGGTGAGGCCCACTAGCTTTTAAAGGTGAGCCTCTGTGGAAGTGACTTGTTTATTTTGTACTGGTTATGATGATTTTAGTGAAACACAATTGGGAGACGATGAAGACGGCTGTCAACAACTACATTGGCTCTCTGAACTGGGGCTACAGGGTGTCCCTGCGGGACAAAAATGTCAACTACGTCAACGCCTATGCAGAGTTTGTTGAACCACATAAAATTAAAGTAAGTGTTGAACCTCTTGGTAAACTGGTGCTGAACAAGTGAGCATTTGATGTAAAATGTTTGTGGAGATTAAACTCAAACATGTTCTTTTGTGTATTTGTGACAGAAATGATTCTGTTTAGTAAACAAGGACACTGCAGTGGCTGTGCGTGTTACTTGCTGTAGAGCTGATGGCTTTCATTAACCCGGGGTTGTAGATGTAAGGAGGTGCAGGAGAGGCAAAGACCTAAGATGTGTTTAAACATCTGTGGTCGGATCCACAAGAGGAACTAAGAAACAGAAGCTGAAATATTCACCTTTTTAAAGAATATGCTTAGATGAGTTTAAATGAAGAGTAAGGGCCATGATATACTTGCTGTTTAACCTTGCATTGCTGCAGGCTGCATCTTTGTTCACATGCTTGCTGCTCCTGCTGCACTGCACAGCATGTAGTACTGGAGTGTTCCACGAGGGGGCGAACTAGACTCCTCAGACCGACAGAGCCGGGTTTGTGAGTACAAACATGGCGTCGATAGAAGAGATCAGTAACTGATAACTGAGACAGAGTCACCGTAGTGAGTGTATCTTGCTCGTTTTGTCAACTTCACCTACTGGTTACTCGTATAATTAGGAGGGGGTGTGGCGCTGAGCTGTGGTTATGGTGAAATCGCGTGCACCACAAACACATCCGGTGGAAAGCCCAGGGCGTTAGGTTAGTCAGAAAAGCCTTTGAGCTGTGAGTTAGCTGTCGGGGCCCTTCTCTTTGTATCGTGTTAGCTAACATGCTAACAACCAGAACAAACCTGATCATGTATTTAAGCAGCGTTTTTCCAAATCCTCAGCAGAGTCGCTTTTTTTTTCCACATTCTGAAAGAAACACTTAAATGTTTCTCAAATTAGAAAAAACAGAAGGATGTGGAACCATCACCTTCTGTTTGTGTTTGCAACAGGCGACAAACAAACGAGGAAAGGAGACGTTTCACACAGCAGCCAGATTTGTCTTGGCTACAGGTGAGAGGCCACGCTACCTGGGAGTCCCTGGAGACCAGGAGTACTGCATCACCAGGTGAGCCCCGCGCACCTGTGGTACCAGAACTTTACGGTGTCGGGCTGGAGGCCACATCACCACTATCACTGTTTATTTACTGAAGTACACAGTACAATCTGTTCTGTTTTGTTTCCACAAAAATAAACAATCAACGATGAACAGGAGTCTGCTTCTAGACCTGCAGAAAGAGACAATTAAACCAGAAAAAAGGGACAACAATACAACTGCGTCAACCTGATGAGGAAATATAAAATCAACATTGTTTAACTGAACTATCACAGGATAATAAATCACAGTGCATTTAGTGCCAACCACAGCCTTGAGACAAGTGTTGAACGTGCCCTAGTCCATACTTATGAGAGCACCATGTGAGCACCTGTGTGTGTACACACGCTTGTATATGTAAGGTTTCTCTATAGGAGCGTCCAATAGAGAGTGAGGGGCCACAGATCTGCCCCCCAAAGATGTGTAGGAGATGGAGGGTACTCCATGTCCCAGAGATCCAGGAGCTGCCCCAGAGTGCAGGGACCCCAGGGAGACTGTGACCAGAAAGGCCCCCGCCCCCCTCGAGAGGCGCAGAGGATTGCCCCGGGGAGCCACAACCAGCAGCCAGCAGCTTCCCGGGAGATATCAGCAACAAGCCCACAGGCCCGCCTGCAGCCTCCCATCCCCAAGCCGGCTGAGCCTGGAACCCAGCGACCACCCCCGCCAGGGAGTCAGATCTCACCAGGCAGCCACCGGGATCGATCAGGCAGACGCCAAAAATCTTAAACCCCCTAACCCGGGTGCCACGAACACTCAGACAGACCAAGGCACCACACTCCTCACCAGGTGTGGCAGGGGGACAAACAATGTTCACCTCGTCTCATTAGCGGTGTCCCTACATCAGACACCGTACAGACACCCTTAACCCCTCCCTCAGCGCGTTAACAAGTCTGGTCTCACTCCAGTGGTCCTTGGGGGATTCAGAGTAAACTAACGTGATTCAGTGATTTTTACCGCAGTGCTGTCCCTGAGCTCAGATCTAACAATCTCGACCACATAGACGTTGATTTGCATGAACTGGGTTGCCGGTGGGGGTGGGGCCTCTTGAATTTATAAACCAGCTGTGGATCAGCAGCAGCTCAACTTATCCTGATCCATCTGACAGAAAACACACAAACACACACGTTCTTTGCTACCAACCTTCTCGTTTGTTCTCTAGTGACGACCTCTTCTCGTTGCCCTACTGCCCGGGGAAGACGCTGATCGTTGGAGCGTCCTACGTGGCTCTGGAGTGCGGAGGCTTTCTGGCGGGCCTCGGGCTCGACGTCACCATTATGGTGCGCTCCATCCTGCTGAGGGGCTTTGACCAGGATATGGCCAACCGGGCAGGAGAGTACATGGAGGAGCATGGTGTCAAGTTTATCCGCAAACATGTCCCCATAAAGGTGTGTGTGCTACTAGACTCCTAGCTAAACTGATTATTGAGGGAGGTGAGATCTGTTTTTGTGTAACTATGGTTCAGTTAATGTCACCCATTGGAGCTGCAGTTGGTAGCAATGAGACAGGAGGTCTCCTCAGACTTTAAACTGTTCCATCACGTCCACATTTCCTGTCTTGTCTCAGATCGAGGAGCTGGAAGCAGGAACTCCTGGCAGGCTGAAGGTGACGTCCAAGTCCACCGAGTCAGACGAGGTCGTCGAGGGCGAGTACAACACCGTATGTAGTTCTTCATCTGTCCATCCATCCCTCAGCCCTCCTGCCAGTGACTGTCCTGTCTCTGATGAACAGATCCCTCTGTTGCTTCCTGGTACCAGATTCTGATGCGTTCACATGTCTTTAGAGGGAAAGGGTTTTGTTGACTAATCCAGATGTTTACTCTGGAGTCTAAACCTGAATCGGTCACATTAGAGAAGGTCATCTCTGGGCTTCTTTATGGTATTGCAACCAAACAGTGGAGAACTATTTAAACAGTTTAGGGTTTGTTGTTGGTTGAACACACACTCACCGGTAGGGATGGGTACCGAATTCGGTACTTTTTAAGGTACCGACCGAGCACCGATTCACGTCATTTCAAACGGTGCCTCGTTTCGGTCCCCGTCCTTCATAACGAGAACTTGCCTAGACAGCTGCGCATGCACAAGAGCGTTATGTCGTCGGTCGCTGCGAGCCAGTTGTAAACAGAGCAGCATGGTAGAAAGAACACACGCTAATGCTTGGGTCCACTTCACTAAATGTGATGGGTAACTGGGTGATGATGAAACCAGCGACAACGATCTAAGTGAGACATCTTCATCTTAATCTGCTCCGGTAGGTAAATAAAATGTTTAAGATAACGTTAGCTTGATATGTTAGCTTCCGTTTCGCTAATGGTGCGTTCGCTTTCTCCTCGGAACTCAGAATTTCCGACTAGAAGAACATGAACGCGCTCTAAAGTTTGGCTTCACTTCACTAAATGCGACGGGTGATTGGGTGAAGATGAAACCAGCAACGACAATCTAAGTGTGAGGCATCATCGTTTTAATCTGCTCCAGCAGCTAAATAAACTGTTAAAAATAATGTTAGCTTGATATGTTAGCTTCCATTGCCACCGTTGTTATCAGCTAATGGTGTGTTCGCTTTCTCCTCGGAAATTCCAACTTCCCAGTAGGAAAAATCAAATGAAAAAGGACGGCAAAAGGAATGAAGATACACAGTAAATTTAGTTCACAGTAAAGATGTTTGCTTCAGTTTAATTATCAGCTTATAAAACTACATGGACGATGTTAAAATACAAACAGTTGTATGTTATTTATCGTGATATTTATCAAATATTGTTATATATTGAGAAAAATATATATTTAATTATAAAAGATAATTAAAATAATAAACACTCAAAAGTATCGAAAACTGGTACCGTTAAGTACCGGTATCGATTCAAATGTCAAAGGTACCCATCCCTACACCGGTCACTTTATTAGGTATGTGTAATTACCAGGTTGGACCTCTTTGGCCTCCAGAGCTGCCTTCGTTCTTCATGTCAGAGATCCAACAAGGTGTCTTAACATTGCTCTGAAGTTCTGCTCCATATTAACATGACATCATCACACAGCTTCATCTATGATGTTCCACCACATCCCAAAGTGCTGGACTGATATCTGGTGACTGTGTAGGTTGTTAAGAGTCCAGTGAACTTATGGTCCTGTTCCAGAAACCAGTTAGAGATGATCTGAGCAGACATGGTGCATGATCCTGGTGGAAGTAGCCATCAGAAGATGGGTCCATGTGGTCATAATGGAATGGGCATGGTCGGGTAGGCTGTGGTGTTTAAACCAGGCTCAGGTGGTACTCAGGGGTCCAAAGTGGGACCAGAACGTCTCCTACACGCCATTAAGCCGGTGGTTTATGAGATCAACGCACGCCCGCGTCTCACTGCAGCTCCAGTTTCACTCTCCCAGTCAACCACCCGTCTCTTAAAGCAGTAGTAACATTAGTCCACACTCACAATACCCCCTGCTGATCGTTACCATATTTAGAATTCTATTCATATTATTCTGGTGTTTCATAATAACTCCTAATAATTTTATAATGAACTGAAATAATTTTCAGAACAGTTCTGTTGGTTCATACGGAGATGCTGTGTAAACCTCGTTCACATCGATGGTTCTTTTTTCAAATTGTTTCAACAGATTATTGTCACAAGAAAAATGTATGATGTAGAAAGGTCAGAGGTCACTAATCGATACAGATCTGAAGCCCACGGGGACAAGCGCCTCTCTAGATTAAAATCCCAAGTTGCTTCTCAACCACGTCAAAAATAAAAGGTTAAAAATGATAATGGGAGAAAATTAGCAGCTTTAAATGTTTTGATGATGATTTTATGACTAAATTGTAAAATGTGTGTTGAACCTTGATTAGAAGAAAATTGTGAATGGAGCTGAAATTGCTATTTCTCCTAGGCAAAATCATAATTCAGTGTTTTTCTAAAATCGTTGAGCCCTACTTCCTCACTTCTGTGCTTTCATCTGTTTTGTTCAGGTGCTGATCGCGGTGGGTCGGAACGCTTGCACAGATAAGATTGGACTGGACAAGGCAGGGGTCAAGGTGAATCCCAAGTGAGTGCGTTTTGTTTCACTTCACGTTGGTGTGCTGAGCTGTCCCTTTAAGGCTGTGTGTTCAGTCACAGTGATTCAGCAGTTCTTGGTCTCCCGTGACTCGGCTGGGCCAGTCTGGGGGGTGGTGGTCAGATAGGAGGCGACTGCACACGGGTAATGTGGAGCTGGCTTTGTCAACGTTCCTGCCTCCCTCCTCTTTGTGATTATTCTAGAGTTGAAATCTGACAACCGGGTTCCAGACGAAGCAGACAAACGATCATCCACTCAGATTTACTTGCAGCTGTCGGCCCAGCCCTTTTTGTGAAAGACTGTGTTAATCCCGTGAGACAGCAGGGATTAAGTCTGCATGGGTTCCGATATTCTGCTCGGTCACATGCGCCGGTCTTCTGACCGTAGGAGTCAGAGCTGCGGGTTCAGGACTCCTCCGTCAGCCTGAGGTTTCTGTGGAATAAAACCTCTACTATTCCACTTCCCAGTAAAACCACCCCGCCCTCTGTTCTGCATGACCTTTGACCTGCTTTATCTCAGGCTCTTCTAACTGCAGTTTGTTCTTACACATTCTAATGGTAAAGAAGCCTCAGACAACAAGCCGCTGGATTGTCTTTGGTTTAAGCCGTCGTCACCCAGCCGACTGTAGACTGCAGCAGACTCCACCACGGTCGGTTTGAACAGCGCCGACGGACTAATGTTCATGACTGTTGCTGTGGAGAGCTGATTTTATTTATGTGAAAGAGCGTTTTAACAAACCGCTCAAATACTGATTGATCGTCATCAGCTGTGACCGCCGTTCATGCAGCAACAAACACAGGAAACAACTGGTTTATTCTTCCCTGACCAGCTTTTCATTCAACTCTTTAGGAACGGAAAGATCCCAGTGAACGACGAAGAGCAGACCAATGTGCCTCACATCTATGCCATCGGAGACATTCTGGAAGGGAAGTGGGAGCTGACGCCAGTGGCCATCCAAGCTGGAAAGTTACTGGCACGCCGCCTCTACGCTGGAGCTGCAGTCAAGGTGCTCCGGCTCCCTCAGACATGGTCTAGTCTGCTGCTGTGTAGTGTTGTGGTTTCAATAACGGGCGTCTTTGACCCTCAGTGTGACTACATCAATGTTCCCACCACCGTGTTCACTCCGATGGAGTACGGCGCCTGTGGCCTGTCGGAGGAGAAAGCCACAGAGTTCTACGGACAGGACAACATCGAGGTGACGTCACGAGGGATCGGATTTACCAGACCACCAGGGACTGCACACACACCAGCAGGGGTTCATGTTAAAATCTGAGATCTAGATGAGGTCAAAGGTCAAGAATGGTTAATGAGCAGATTCCTTTCATCAGATTTGTTTCAAGTCTTTATTTTTGGCACATTTTTCACAATGTGGTTATAATGGGTGGGCTACCTCTCCTTATTCACGATGTTGGTAATAATTAACCGTCTTTAAACTTTTACTTCTGTAGTAACTGTACTGGTTTGTAAAATTATTGACTCACTTAATTATTAGACTCGTTAGCTTAATAAGATTCAAATGGAAATGGAAACAAAAGCTGAATTTTATATTTCACTGAGCCCTCGTAGTACTGCTGAAGGATGAATGAATAAAACTTTGTTCTCACCAGAATAATGAAGCTGGTCGCCCCCCCCCCCCCCCCCCCCCGCCACCCCCCCCCGACCCAGCAGAATTTCTTAATGATTATCTCTAATAACAATCGATCACTCTGAGTTGTTCATGCGAGCTGAACGTGAAAATAGTCTCCTGCACCTACCTCCTGCATTAGCTTCTGATAGAAAGTAGATGCTGAAGCTGGATTAGAAAATCCTGACAGGTCTACGTCACACTGTCACTAACATTCATCACCCGTCTTGAGTCACGACGGGGAAGGCTGCTGTTGGCTCAACGTCCAGGAAACTGCAGAGTCTTGACTAGTAGAAACTAGCCGTTAGCATTAGCAACTCCACCACACAGCAGAATTCCTTCAGGTTTGAGTTGTTTGTGGAGATAAAACATCAACATTGGAGCGCCAACAGTCAGTGGCAGGGTTGTGTTGCTGTTGGCCATTCAGAGTAGAGATATCAGGAAATAAGACTCCAGAACCTGCCGTCAAGAAGCTCAGCTCTGATGTAGCTCACTAGCTCCTGAAACAGGCGTACCGGAGCTTTGCTAACCCCAGAGGACGATTTACAAGGCATTAATTCCTACTGGAGACCACAGCAAATGCCGTTAATAAATGAGTGTTCCACACCTTTAAAATACCTCTACCACGCTACCTTTCATAGCATCATTGGGCACGACTGATCTAATATTACAGTTGGCACTATTCAGATATTGTTTCTTATGAACTGAGTTGGGTAAGGCATAACGGATTCTGAGTTGTGCTGGTTTTTGTCTGAGCTTTATTATGACATCATCTACAGGATGAAACCGATTTAATTGAGGAGCGATGTGTTTTCCTTTAACTTGTTACTGGTTTTGCTCACCTGTCTGTTCTGTGTTCAGGTGTACCACAGTCTGTTCTGGCCTTTGGAGTTCACTGTGCCGGGACGCGACAACAACAAATGCTACTCCAAGATAATCTGCAACAAACTGGATAATGTACGTCTAAATCTAATCGTGGAGCCAAGCAGTCACCCGCTGGAGCTCTGGGTCTGTCATAAACGCTGTCTTCTTTCAGGATCGAGTCATCGGCTTCCACTACCTGGGTCCAAATGCAGGAGAGGTGACACAGGGTTTCGGTGCAGCCATGAAATGTGGCGTCACCAAGGAGCAGCTTGATGGCACCATTGGGATCCATCCGACCTGTGCTGAGGTGAGAAAGACTGTTTTAAACTTGGTATTGGTCGTCTCATCGGCTCACTCTGTTAGCATTGTTGTGTTCAGGAAACGAGACTTTTGTTGGCGACGTGTTACTTATGATCCATTTTAATAAAGGGCTGCAGCTATCAAATATTTTATTATTCAAATAGTGATGCACCGATATGACATTTTTGGGCCGATGGCGATATTGAGATCATTGTTATGGCCGATAACCGATATTTGCCGATACCAACATACTAACATTAATGCTTCTAAAATCAGCAGATTTTGTGTAGAATTTATATTTTTAAAGCTGAATTTACATTATTTTGTACACACAACACACACATTTATTCTTCTGAGATGATTACAATCACTGACATGACTAAACAAATACACACCACCCCCCTCCCCCTCTGAAACAGGGACAAATGGTGACGAGGTGGAAAAAAATCTGTTAATATCTGCCTGTTTTTTTTTTTTTTTTTTTTATCGGACTGATACTGATATGGAAAAAAATGACTAACATCGGTCGATACCGATATTGATGCTGATATGTTACGGCCTCAGCCATAGAACTCTGGAAACCCACAGCATGACAACAACAAAGTCATCCAAGCCTGGATGTTATGTCTACACATTAGTTCTATCCACACACACACTCCTGCACACACACTCAACAGAACTTGTGTGACGAAACAAGGGAGAGTTGATGGAAATTTACCTCCCCCTTTGGTGCGATTCGAGTTGGGTTACCAGATTTATGGGTTGTAATGGCATCCAAATGAGCGGAACCCTTGTGAGGTTTGATTTGGTTCCTGTGGACCCACTTATAGACGGGATTCTTGTTACTTTGGTGATCTTGATCTGATACACGGTCGGAGAGTTTTTCAGTTATCAGTAGGGTTGGGGGTAAACGATTATTTTTTAAAACGATTATTCTGACGATTATTTTATCGAATAGTCGACTATTCTAATGACTATTTAGAAAATTTATCTAATTGTACAATTAACAAAAACAGAAAAATCTCAAATTCCTCAAAAAAACTGATAAATTGTTACTGTAAGAGAATAAACACTACAGGCCTTCCATTTTGTATAACACTGCTTTTATTGTGTTGCGGTTGGTTATGTTCTGGTGACGTGTAGAACTTGGGAGTGCAGGCTGCTGCCTGAGAGGTGGTTGGAGACGGAGTGTCTCCATGCTGCTTTGTTTTGGTCACTTATGTGCGTGAGGCGAGTGATGTTACGACTCTTCCTGGGGAGTTTGGCTCGTGTGCAAAAAGGAAGGGACAATAACGGGATTTAAAAGTTAAAATGATGATCAGGTTTATTTAGAACTTCAAAAAAATCATAAATCTTTCCATCCACAGGTTGGGAATAATAAAACTAATTCTGCCTGTGGGGAATTAAAACAAAAGTACAAATAACTAGGGATGTCCCACTGGGCAAAGATTACTGGGTTCTGGACCAAAATAAGGATCTCCAAAGGTCCAAACTCTAAACTGGGTGGTTAAACCAAACTCAAGGTGATATTTTAAACTAAACCGAAAACCCACAACACTCTAAATGTAATAAAAGGGAGATCTGCACCACAAAAAAGATAAACTCTAAACCAAAACGTAACAGCTTATCCAAACGCAAGAAGCTGTTAGCGAAGATGCTAACAGTAGCTTTACCAACATTAAGTTCAAGTTACCAAGTTTAAATAAACCAAAAACAGACCAGCACAGAGGAGAGACGGCTACCACCAAAACAGCTCTCCTAATGTCTGAAAAAAGCTCCTTAATGAAGGGAGAAATGCTCCCGGTGATGTCCTACATCTGCGGTAGAGACGAAGCAGCGCATCTGACCCCGGAAGTTGTTGTCCGTTGCCGGGAGACGAAGGCGGGCAACACAGGAAAATAATCTAGTAGTGGACGGACATTGTTCCGGGTCTTCGGTATTTGGCGGAGATGTTAGTGAAGGCAGAGAAGAGGGCGAACTAGAAGAAAAACAGGCAGATTCAACCTCTATTTACAAACTCCTGGGGATGCAACAAGTGGGCGCGGTGCGTCGACTACCGGATCTGACGTCGACAAATTTTTAGAATCGAGCCGTGGACGTCGTCGAGGCTTCGCTACAGCCCTAGTTATCAGGTGTGGACCTGACCACTTAGGCAAAAGTTTCTTAGCCAGTTTACCAGAGGTTGCTTTTGTGCGACTGGAATTAGGAGCAAAGATATAGAACTGGGCCTCATCACCCACGTGGAGTTCAGAATGTGAGGCCTTCTGATCATAATAAGCCTTCCTGCCCTCAGCTGATTTCTCCAGATTTGTCTGTGCAAAAGAAAACGCTGCAGGCAGATGGTTCTTCAGGTCCTGCAAGTACTGCTCACTAGTGTGAGCCGGAGCAGCACTGGACTGAACTGACACAGCAGGTGAAGCGGCAGGGTCATTTGTCTACCGGTCATCATTTCAAATGGGGAGACACCTGTAGACTCATGGGGCGTGGCCCGTATGGCCATAAAGATCAGCGGAAGCTTCACATCCCAGTCTCTGTAACTAGAGGACACGTATTTCCTTAAAATGCTGACAACAGTCCGGTTCATCCTTTCCACTTGGTCAGACGACTGGGGCCGGTAGCCAATATGGAAATTGGCCTTTACCCCCAACATCTGCCAAAGGTGCTCCATCACTCCAGAGGTGAAGTGAGTTCCCCTGTCCGAGTTAACGCGTGCGGGGAGACCGAACCGGGAGAAGATGTTTCATCAAAAGGACAGCAGTTGTCCGAGCCTTGTCGTTGGGTGCCGGCAAACATTCAACCCATTTGGTGAATGTACAGGTCACGCTCAAGAAGTATTTGTTACCTCTGCTGGACTTGGTCAGGGGCCCCACCCAATCAAATTGCAGGTCCGACTACGGTGTGGACGGTCCCCTGCTCTGTAGCGGAGCTTTGTGGATGGGGTTAGACGGCTGACCACAAACCAAACAGCTCTGGACGTAGTCTGAGATGTGTCTACGCAACCCCAGCCAATAAGCAACCTGGCTCAGGGCACCGAACGTTGCCTTGACACCTTTGTGTCCGGCAGAAGGAGAGTCATGAGCTTGCATGATCATGCCCCCCCCTTAAGGGCGGTGGCGCCACAACGACAGGCGATGACGGAGGCTTGGAGACGTGCATCAGCAACCCTTCAACCTTCCTCAGCGTGACACGAACCTGAAAGAGAGCACGGCACTCAGGAACGGAGTCGAGCTCGACAGAAGAAGGCAGGTGAGCTGTCGGATCAGAAAGGTTCAGGATCATCCTGCTGATAGCAGGGTCCTGGGCCTGGAGACTGCCACGGTCGTTTTCAGAAAAGACAGGTTGAACAGACAAATCCATTGGATGGTCGAGAGGTGGACGCGTTAGCAGCCTGAGCTCGAGTCACGACACACACGCGGGGTGGGTCTGACTGGGAAGACACATCGTCAGGGAACAACAAGGGGTTGAAGGACCATGGGGTACCAACAGCTGCACCTTGTTTGGCAAGAGAGTCTGCAAGGTCTTTGTCCAAGATGTTGAACTCAGCTGGTGAGTGGAAGTAGCCAAAAGGACCGAGTGAAGGTGTACTGGTGGTTGGTGAAGGTGAAGGCCAGATTTCTGGAGAGGGATTGTCCAGAATATCAATGTCAAGAGTGGAGAAGTATTTGGCGTCTCTCACCTTTGGAAGTTCTTGTTCCAGGCGTGCCGTCGGCCACCGAGTTGCATGTGAGCACAGCTGTTACCAGGGTTACCTCTGTCCAGGTGATGCTAATTAGCTTTGTACAGGTTTTGGCTCTGGTCTAGTCTTCCTCATGCTGAAGAAGAGGAAGCTATAATTGCTGCTTGTTGAAGATCTTAAGCTGAATTATGGATTTTTTATTGCGTGTAGTATTAGCTTAATAAAGGAGCGGCATGACTCATTCATCATGCTCAGTGCTAATTACAGCACATTAAGCTGCTCAGCTTCACACACACACGCACGCACGCACGCACGCACGCACGCACACACACGCACGCACGCACACTGTCCCCGGTCTTTCTGAGATGTCTTTCATTGGACCATACCTGTGTGTCCTCCTCCCTCCAGGTCTTGACCACGCTGGATGTGACCAAGAGCTCCGGTGGAGACATCACTAAAGCTGGTTGCTGAGGTTAAACCCTGCCTGTTTAGTGGGCTGCTCTCACACCAGACTCCCTAACACAAAACCAGTCAACATCCAACCATAGCGCTTGTCTCTCAGGACAGACCGTGTCTAATCCTGTCGGAGGACAAGCCGGAGTCTGATCTGAGACAGCTTTCTGAACGGCGGGGTTACTCTGCTCGTGTTCCTGTTGGGCTTCACCAGTGGGTCCTTCTCAGAGGAGTCCCAACACACGGTGTGTGTGTTTGGGCTGTTTGTGACGTCCTCACTCGTAACCCGAATCGCTGAGGTGGGTGAGGATTGATGTCCCTCTGCAGAGGCTTCTGATGGTGTCCCACAATCCTTCGTCCAAAACCCCAACTTTCCACACGCCTGTCGGAGACTAAATCACATTATATAGCACTAAGAGGTTTGAACGAACACATTGTTCTGGTGTGTGTGGATCACCTTTGTCTTCACACACACACCCCTCTTACCAGGTCTCCTGTGAATCTTCTAGAGAATGTTCTGCATGTGAAAACAGAAGCTGCAGAGGTGCTGATGTACAGATTTCTGCATTACACCCTGAAGCCTGACTGGGAAGTTATGTAATTATTTTACTCTGTTGACTTGTTGCTTATTTGTTCAGCTTCCTGTCTGCCTTTGCTTCATGTACATAAAGATGTCCAGTCCTCTAGAAGGTGATGATCTGCTGTCTGTAGGCCACTTGTTTGTTGTTCATAGTTTTGTAGACCAACGTATAATAAAATACATTCGCCTTAAATACGTGTCATTTTTATTAACGTAAAGCAGTTTTTAGACTAGTTGATTCATGCAGTTTGGTTTATTTATCAGCACGTGGAAGTGATCTGGTCTAAAACTAACCTCAACTAAACAAACTATCATTTATTAAGCTATGCCAATTCATTACCCGTGTGTGGACATGGGTTGGCCCTCTATTCTTACAGATGTTCAGGAGCTGCAGGTGAGATGTATGGATCAGCTGAGTTCACGTGGGTGGGTGGGTGGGTGGGTGGGGGATCATTTTATCTAGGGTTTATTTTTTTTCGTATGTTGGTCAAATAAACCAAGTTTTAAGAAACATTTGAGACAAGTGATCAACCCCACAGGAGCAGAGGTCCCTCAGTTCACCTTCAGGTCAGATTATACAATGTTTGGAGAAAATATTCCTGTAAAATACGTCTCAGACTCCTGAGCAGATCGAAGATCGTGGCAGGAGTCAAACTTGACTGGAAGGTTAAAGGAGGAATCCCTAAAAACATGGCGGCAGGGTGGTACGTTGTCTCCGGTTTTCCACAGTGTCGTTTAAATGGATGAAACCAAAATGGGTTCGTTTACCCATGATGCACAGCTGCATAGGTGAAACCAACCCGTTTATCAGTCAGCTGTCAACATGGTGCTGATGGCGTGGCCCCCTCAGTTTTCAAGTTCACCATGAATGCCGCCATTTTCCCTGCAGACAGATTGTTGAGGTTCCTCCATGATGGTTAAACTCTGGGTCTCTTGATTCATTTTCCATCATGAGACTTGTTTGACCTATATTAATTTCCCCACGTAGGGAATCCCACACACTAGTCCTTTGGATTGCAGTCCAGACTTCTTTTTGGTGTGTGTTTTATGCGGAAACCAGATCCTCTAGGGGTCCTTGTGTTGCATCTTCTCAGGAGACAGCGAGGTATGTGGAGTCTAAAACACTTATTCAGGTGAGATCAGGTTGTCGTCCTGCACCAGAAGGCAATAAATGATCAACTGATGAGGTGGGGGTCTTTAGGGGTACCACATCGGCCCGGGGAAGTTGGATCAGAACCACGCCATTAATGTGGGCAGCCTATTCAGCTTGCCTACATCAGAGAGGCTGAAGAAAGTACATGATCACATCCTCTCGTGAAACAATTGTCCTCTGTGAAGCCATTCAGCCTCTGTCAATAGAGTCCAGGCTGGTGTGAAGCCTTTGTCGGGTTCAGCTGCTCACATCTCAAAGCTCCATCACCTGCATGGGTTGTCATGACAACCTGCACTTTGATGGTCTTTATTTGGATGCTACCCGTTTGAGGACAAGCCGTGAAAGAGATGATTCACTCACGTTTGTTGTGCAAATGAACATCCAGACAGTGATGGTGCGTTAGAGGCTGCGCTGGTTCCAGACCCACAGGTGTTGGGTCTGATGTCCAGCAAAAGGCTCCGCCCACTCTTCAGTGCATGTATAAACACGCAAAGGAATGAGGAGCTTATGAAGTCATTAGAGCGTTGTGTGACTAAAACATGAGAGCTTAGATTTATCTCTGATGACGAGTAGAGCCAGCGTTGGTCTGATGGGTTCGGTCGGTGGTCCAGGTGTTACCCTTGTGTTTATTTAGTGTCTCCAGGTGTTGCGTGTCTATTTAAAGGTAAACTTTATTGTTACATGCTGGTCTTTGGCCTTTAGGGGGCAGCACTGTCCCACAAATGTCTGCATCCTCAGAAGGTCAACAGATTTAAACATTTTATTGTTTGAACTAATGTTTTTTTGTTTTTTTTTTATCCTCATAAAGACCTCATAAATAAAGGAACCCTGTCTCCTGTGCATCAAGAAACGATTCACATAGTTATTCATTCTCATGAACTGGGATCCAAGCAGCACATTAAGCGTTTTTATTAGTTATTCATGCATTTCTGCTCTCAGCTCTTTTTCTACAAAACGTTCCCATAAATCATAAATCCTTCTGTTCTGTGGGAAATGAGTTTGTGATGAGTTTCAGGGGACATGTTCTGGGGGAGGAGGACCCTGAGCTGCTGTGATCCAAGGCACTTTCTCTCTCTGGTCAGGTCCTACTCTTCATGCATACCAGCAGCTTACAGAGACAGAGGTCGGACATTTCCGTTTAGGAGACTCGGAGCTCTACAGATACACATCAGTGTGTTTACAGGTGCTGGCCAGTAAATTAGAATATCATCAAAAGGTTGAAAATATTTCAGTAATTCCATTCAAAACGTGAAACTTGTACATTATATTCATGCAATGCACACAGACCAATGTATTTCCAATGTTCATTACATTTAAATTTGATATTCATAAGTGACAACTAATGAAAACTCCAAATTTGGTATCTCAAAAAATTAGAATATTCTGAAAAGGCTGAATATAGAAGACACCTGCTGCCACTCTAATCAGCTGATTTACTCAAAACACCTGCAAAGGCCTTTAAAAGGTCCCTCAGTCTTGTTTTGAAGGCACCACAATCATGGGGAAGACTTCTGACTTAACAGCTGTCCAAAAGACAATCATTGACACCTTGCACAAGGAGGGCAAGACACAAAAGGTGATTGCTAAAGAAGCTGGCTGTTCGCAGAGCTCTGTGTCCAAGCACATTAACAGACAGGCGAAGGGACGGAAAGAATGTGGTAGAAAAAAGTGTACAAGCTCTAGGGATAACCGCACCCTGCAGAGAATTGTGACGACAAACCCATTCAAAAATGTGGGGGAGATCCACAAAGAGTGGACTGCAGCTGGAGTCAGCGCTTCAAGAACCACCACGAGGAGACTCATGAAAGACATGGGATTCAGGTGTCGCATTCCGTGTGTCAAGCCACTCTTGAACATGAAACAGCGCAAGAAGCGTCTCGCCTGGGCCAAGGACAAAAAGGACTGGACTGATGCTGAGTGGTCCAAAGTTATGTTTTCTGATGAAAGCAAGTTCTGCATTTCCTTTGGAAATCAAGGACCCAGAGTCTGGAGGAAGAGCGGAGAAGCACAGAATCCACGTTGCATGAGGTCCAGTGTAAAGTTTCCACCGTCAGTGATGGTGTGGGGTGCCATGTCATCTGCCGGTGTTGGCCCACTCTGTTTCCTGAGGTCCAGGGTCAATGCAGCCGTCTACCAGGAAGTTTTAGAGCACTTCATGCTTCCTGCTGCTGACCAACTTTATGGGGATGCAGACTTCACCTTTCAACAGGACTTGGCACCTGCACACAGTGCCAAAACCACCAGCACCTGGTTCAAGGACCATGGTATCCCTGTCCTTGATTGGCCAGCAAACTCGCCTGACCTTAACCCCATAGAAAATCTATGGGGTATTGTGAAGCGGAGGATGCAATACGCTAGACCCAACAATGCAGAGGAGCTGAAGACGACTATCAGAGCAACCTGGGCTCTCATAACACCTGAGCAGTGCCACAGACTGATCGAGTCCATGCCACGCCGCATTACTGCAGTTATTGAGGCAAAAGGAGCCCCGACTAAGTATTGAGTGCTATACATGCACATTCTTTTCATGTTCATTCTTTTCAGTTGGCCAACATTAGAGAAACAAACATTTTTTCATTGGCCTTTAGAATATTCTAATTTTCTGAGATACCAGATTTGATGTTTTCATTGGTTGTCACCTATAAATATCAAAATTAAACGTAATAAACATCGGAAATACATTGGTCTGTGTGCATTGCATGAATATAATGTACAAGTTTCACGTTTTGAATGGAATTACTGAAATATTTTCAACCTTTTGATGATATTCTAATTTACTGGCCAGCACCTGTATATGTCTGAGTAAACACAACTGCTGCAGTTGACTGAATCGCTTCAGAGTTGAGAGGATCAGGATCTTGACTTTAAAAAATCAAACCTCCAGATGTGTGACACAGCGTTAAGTACACTCTGATAGGACCCGCTGTCTCGTCTGAAATCGATAATGTTTTTTGTTTTTTCATTTATCTTTCTAGTTTTTGTCAAATACTCACGCTGATACTAAAATATGATGTACAAAATAAAGAAATTAAGCATTTATTTTGAAAGGGAAAAAACTTAGGGTCATAAAATATGTTTTTAACCCTCTGGAGGCAGGTGTTGCCGATTAGCAACGTTAAAACCTACCTACCTGGTTACTCCACACACGTATCTCATGAGCATTTTCTAACTCAGTAGTACCCCTGAAGGGCTTAGTTGTTCGTCCTTTTATCAAAACTTATTTTGAGCCCGAGAGGGTTAAAGGATTTCTCGTAAAGCTGGATGATTCTGTTTTGTTACAGAAATTATAAAACAACAGTCCTCATTGGACTTAAGTCACTTTTATGTTTATTGCACCATTAAAATGATGAAAAGCGATGATGTCATGATTACATCTATAATCTCACAACACATACTGAATACTGATCTATGTGCTTTTGCAATATTGTGAGAGTACTGTCGAGACTGGACTAAAACTGCTGCATTAGCGTTGTTTGGTGCTTTAATATGATCCGAGTATGAAACTCTGACATCACAAATGTCAAGTTTGTGCGTTCCTTGAAGGATTTTCTGTTGGTATTAGTCCAGGTTGTGTAGGCAGCGGCCCTAGCAGGAAAGCCCAGACATGCAGCCACTTCCACTTAGCCTGGCAAGCCATCATATCATATTTATGTTTGTGTTTATTTATTTGGCAGACGCTTTCATCCAAAGCGACTTACAATTTATAACCTATAGGGCATGTTGTGATCTGTGGGGGAAACCGGAGTACCAGGAGGAAACCCACGCATGCATGGGGAGAACACGCAACTCCACGCAGAAAGGCCGCAGCCTTATATGTGGATATATGTCTGCCCCACAACCCATAGACAGAGCTCGGCTGTCAGTCAAAATCTTCGGTTGTCTTAAAATTTATTTAGGAAGCCCCACTTTCAAACGATGACAACTGTCCGTAGCTTCGTAGCTAAGCTTTGCATCAATTTGTACCTTTGTCTCCTCGCAGTTGCTGTTTTCATTTGCACTGTCACTTTCCCTTGCTTTCATCTAGTAATGTCATAAATACGAATAAATATTTAACATCTAATCTGAACAATATTTGTAAGATTGCCTGTTGTTAGTAGATGGATGGACTGTATCAGGGAGGGGGTTAAAGGGCGTCTTCCTGGGTCGTCGGTAAGGACACAAGTTCAGGCTTCATTTCAACGTGGCCTCTTTATCCTCAGGTGAACAGTAGTAGCAACAGCAACGCACGGGGGCACGCAGAACAATGATGCAGGGCTGAGCAATGAGTATTCAACTCACTAAGAATTACCCAGAGTTAACAGGGATGTTGGTAGGTGTGTGTGGCCTAAAGGAAGAACAGATTAACATAAAATATATTCTGCCCCATTTGTTCAAACTAACACAACATAGTAGGAGAAAAACCCTCTAAACCAGGGGTGTCAATCATGCGGCCCGCGGGCCAGATGCAGCCCACACACAGGTTACGTCCGGCCCACGAGATGGTTGTATAAACTTAATTTTCAAACTACAATGTAGAGTGAAAATAAACTCTAATTTTTCAATTTAAAAGAACTGCTGTTCCCAACACGTCTACTAGATGGTGCAATAGACTTAAGCAAGCAAGCCGTTTATATTCAGCCAGAACAAGTACATCAACCAAGTGCAACAGGTGTTCTGATGCTACTTTGTTTTGCCCCGATATCAAATCCGGCGTGTACATTTTGTGCTTCAGCCCAAGATGCCTCTGTCAAAAAGGAGAAAAGTGGACACAGAGTGCAGGTTGTTCCAAGAAAAATGGACATCCCCCTATTTTTTCATGGAAGTGAACGGAAAAGCTGTGTTTGGTGTGTTCACAGCATGTTGCAGTGCTGAAAGAATATAGTCTTTGTCGCCATTACGTGAGTCTTCATGCCGAAAAATATGACAAATTTGAAGGACAGAGAAGGTGAATGAACCGTTGGCCGGACTGAAGAAACAGCAGCCTGCGTTTTCTCACAGCCGAGATATCAGTGATGCTGCAGTGAAAGCTAGCTACCTGATTGCTAATGAAATTGCAGTGGCTTCAAAACCATTTAGTGAGGGGGCATTTGTAAAAATGTGAATGATGAAGGCAGCGGAGAAAAGTGCCAATCTTTTGCAAAAATCAGCCTGACCAGAAACACAATTCCAGACAGGATTTCCGATATTTAAGCGGATTTGGACAGCCAACTGAAGGAAAAAGTAAAGTCCTTTATTGCTTTTTCAGTTGCTATTGATGAAAGCACAGACATTACAGATGTAGCTCAACTGGCGATTTTCATCCGCGGAGTTGATGACACGTTGACCGTCACCGAGGAGTTTGTTGAGCTGGTGCCCACGACGGATACAACAACAGCAGCTGATATTTTCACCACACTCATTGGAAGTCCTGGACAGGGTCAGAGTGCAATGGTCACACGCTGTAAGCCTCGCTACAGATGGTGCGCCCTCAATGACTGGGAGAAAAAGCAGGTTTTAATTTACCGGTCGGGCCCACTTGGAACTAGATTTTCCTCAATGTGGCCCCTGAGCTAAAATGAGTTTGACACCCCTGCTCTAAACAGAAAATAATATAATAATCAGCAGGCCCAGATCACCTTGGTCTGGACAACCCAGTCTACATGGCCACACCAACTAAAAACCCTCTGGGTAAACTGCCAGGGCAGACATGTTACAAGGAGGTTATCTAGTGGCCATTTCAGGGATTTACCAACGCTCAAATATTCTGAGATTCTAAACCAGATTACCCACTTTTACATCTATAAACCACCTCACATCCAACACTGCAACCTACACACATGCATAAAAAAGGCAACAGGGACCTGCTCTCTCATACAATAAAGCAGTGCAGATTCATGACAGAACTGTCAAGCATAACTATGACGTGAGAACATTCAAGAACACCACGAGGCAAACAAACTTATTCCTAACACATTATGTAAGCAGGTCCAGTAAACAAATGATTACTTCTGTTCTGGTCCTGCTGGACCTGAATGCAGCCTTTGACACTGTTGACCATCACCTGCTACTGGAGAGGCTGAGAGTCTGGGTAGGCCTATCAGGATCTGCTCTGGAGTGGTTCTCCTCTTATCTTTCTGAGCGCTCCTTTTCTGTGGCCGTCTCCAAGTTTAGGTCCTCCACCACCTCCCTTACCCATGGTGTCCCACAAGGTTCTGTGCTGGGGTCTCTGCTCTTCCTCCTCTATCTGCTTCCTCTTCAGCACACCCTGAGCTCCTTCAAAGGAATCTCCTACCATCTTTATGCAGATGACATCCAACTGTACATCTCCTTTAAGCCCCATGAGATGTCTAAGCTGCAGCTGTTACACACCTGCTTAGACTCTATCAAAACCTGGATGGTGGGAACTTTCTACAGCTGAATGAAGATAAGACTGAGATCCTCATCTGTGCCCCAGACAAGCTGGTCCCCAAAGTCAGAGACTCTCTTGGTCAGCTTGCTTCCCACACCAGATCTTCTGTCAGGAATCTTGGTGTGACCTTTGACCCAGCTCTCACCCTGGATTCTCATGTCAGTTCTCTTGTTGGCTCTTCCTTCTTCCATCTCAGGAACATTGCTAAGCTGAGTCCCATTCTGTCCCACTCTGAACTTGACACAGTTCTCCACACCTTCATCTCCTCACGCTTAGACTACTGTAACTCTCTTTTCACGTGTCTGAACAGAACCTCCCTGAACCGTCTACAGGTGGTTCAGAATGCCTGTGCTCGGCTTCTGACCAAGTCCTCCAAACACACCCACATCACCCCGCTTCTCCTCCAGCTTCACTGGCTGCCAGTCAACTTCAGGGTTCATTTCAAGATCCTGGTTCTGGTCTACAGGGCCTTACATGGACAAGCACCATCTTACATTGGTGATCTTCTTAGTCCCTACACCCCCAGCAGGTCCCTGAGGTCCAGTGATCAAAGCCTACTGGTTGTGCAGCACCAGGCTAAAGACCGAAGGTGACATGTCATCTGCTGCTGTGGCCCCCAGACTCAGGAACTCTCTCCCCCTGAGTCTGAGATCAGTGGACTCAGTGGTCTCCTTTAAAAAACAGCTGAAGACTCACTTGTTCAAGCTGGCTTTTGTATGACCTTCTTCACCACTCTCTCTTTATTCTGCTCTCCCCACCTATCCCACCTTCCTCAGGATCCACTGATTTCCCTCTTTCCTGTTCACTCTCTCTCTTTCTTAACATCTTTTTTAATCACAATTGCCTATTTTTGCTCATTTTAATATATTTTTAAACATTTTCTAAATGCTTTTTTAAAATATTTTTACAATTTTTGTTTTTGTGAAGCGCCTCGTGATTTTTATCTTGAGAGGCGCTATAGAAATGATATTTTCTTCTTCTTCTTCTTCTACTTAGCACCAAAGCTGACTTAACCTGGGAACTAGCTAAGTAAAAAAGTCTCCTCCACTCTGCCGTCTCATGTGCTTCTCCACCTGCTCTGCTCGGTGGTCTCCTCTGCACTGTCGTCAGCTCTGCTCTGAGAGAGTGAGAGCGTGAGTCTGCGAGTGTGCCACCTGGTGGCCTTTCCAACAATGTTTGTAACCCATCTATATAATAAGAAAAAGCACACACAGCGGGCTGTACTCACTGAGGTTCTGCGTTTCTTCAGTGCAGCAGGGACATTTTCGTATGCAGAAGCGTGTTGTGTTCTGTAACCACTAGGGGCAGTATACGGTCTGATGAGAGAGACCAAGAAGAAGAGATGTACAGCTGCCTCCATGTTACTTGAGCTCTGCTGTCATGCCGACATTAAAGTGAGATGAAAAGTAATTACTGCCTGCTTTATCACAACTACAAAACATAACAAGTGGCGACGAGGATCTGCTTGAGGACGACATGGCTCTTGCTGCTATGCCTTCTCCCCCTCCTTTTCTTCCGTGTCCGGGTGAGCCTAGCATACCGCTCGACACGTGGGCCTGCTGAACACTGGCGCCACCATTACCTCTGACCATCACCAGCAGGCAACGTGGGTTAAGTGTCTTGCCCAAGGACACAACAGCAGCTGGTCAGAGCTGGGATTAAACATGCAACCTTCCGATTACTGGACAACCTGCTCTACATCCTGAGCTACTGCTGTGCCAAAACTGAAATGTTTGTGAAATGTTTCTAGCTTGCAGTGGTCAAGACCAACAAAATGTTCTCCAAGACAAGAAAACTATTCAACTAAAGCTAGTGCCCATGTGCAGTATGGGGGCCAAAATTAAGACTACTGCCCAGCAGCAGGAGGCTATATAAGTTCCGAAGCAAACTACTGATCTGATTAATGATAAGCTGGCGCCGGTAACTGAGAGGCTGGCGCTGCTTACTGAGAAATAGCACCTTTACCGGCGTCACTACTAGATACGCTAGGGACTAGCAGCCCTCGGCTGGTCATTGACTGGATCTCACACTCCCTCTGCTGTCTATTAGCGTGGGTAGGCTAGCATTAGCCTGGATAGGCTGGTGTTAGCATTGGAGAGGCTAGCCATTAGCGTGCCTAGGCTTGCCACTAGCTGGATTTCCTACCTCCTCGACAGACCATTAGCATGGATAGGCTGGCGTTAGCATCGGAGAGCCTAGCCATTAGTATGTCTCGGAGAGTCACTAGTCAGCTAGTGGCCAGCCTAGGCATGCTAATGGCTAGCCTCTCCAATGCTAACACCAGCCTGACCAGGCTAACGCTAGCCTATCCATGCTAATAGACAGCAGAGGGAGTGTGAGATCCAGTCAATGACCAGCCGAAGACTGCTAGTCCCTAGCGTATCTAGTAGTGACGCCGGTAAAGGTGCTACTTCTCAGTAAGAAGTGCCAGCCTCTCAGTTACCGGCGCCAGCTTATCATTAATCAGATCGGTAGTTTGCTTGGGAAATTATATAGCCTCCTGCTGCTGGGCAGTAGTCTTAATTTTGGCCCCCATACTGCACCTCTACTGCACTGCTGCCCCATGACTCGACCCCAAATAATGGGAGGAAAATGGATGGAAGTTTCCATGTCGCCTGATCTATTAGAACAGAAAATCTTGTATACATAGCTGCAAAACTATGTTGGCTTAAGTAGAAACATTCATTCTCATTTTAGGACAACTGCTACAGCAGGACCAAAAGCTCAATCCAGGTCAGTCCTTCCATGCTCTGCATTTTTAAAGGTTCAGATAGTGACCACTTGGCACTAGATGACTCATCACTGCACAGGTCAGAAGTCTTTTAATACCATCTCATCCTCTGGTGACCATAGTGTTATGGCTGATCAGCATTCCTCAGTAGCATCAGCGAGAGTTGAAACCGCATGAGAGACACAGAGAGAGAGCACATGACTTCTGTTACCTGACTAATGGGATTGCTGCTCGGACGAATCCTTCAGGCTCTTGAACCATGAAGAATGCAGAGTCCTGTACAACCATGCATCCCAGAGCAGGAGTACATCTTCTGTTAATTATTGTGACAGGGCCTCTTGACCTCTAACATCTCCTGCATTCCTTAAGTCTCTTCATCCCATGTGCCCTACGTCAGATCCCACGGAGAAGTCAGGATGGGTTTGGAGACATGTGACTGATCAAACTTCAGGCCTGATGGCGAAATGGTGTGAAGCCAGTCAGTGTTTACAGTCTGAGGTTGGAATGATAGCTAATGGTCTGCAGGTTGGTACATTCTCCTAACAGGTGGGCAATTTCAAGGGGGATGTCAAGTTGAGTCAATATGTGGTCAGAGGTTACAGAAAGAGACTTGGCAACAAAAGCCTGCCAGCTGGAAGTTGGTTTGTGTGTGGTAGTAATAAAACTGGAGTAATAATCGAGCTGACATGGTGCAGGGCCAGGAGGGCACGAGGCCCAGCTTTCACCTGCAGAGGGTACTGTAGAATTACCGGTAAAATGACCACAGGAATATAATAAGGGTTAACAGTGGCCAAAGAACTTTAATTAATTGGAAGCAGCCACACAACAACCCCCAAAATGGTCCATCTGAATCTAGAGAGATTAGACTAAATCACCACGAATGTAAAATAGCCGCAAAGAGATACTCAGTAGCCCCATCCTGTGTATGGACACAGGGTAGATGGTGCCTAAGTTCAGTCACTGAGTGAAAGGTGAGGTTACAGCTGGACAGATGATCAGAAAATCACAGGGTCACTCGTGGAACTGAATGAGACCGCAAACCGCTGACACCCACTCGCACCTAGGAGCAATTCAGTGTCAAATGAACCTGGCATGCTGCTTTTGGTCAGTTGGAGGAACCCAGAGGTAACCCACAAAATGCATTGGGAGAAGATGCTAACTCCATGCAGAATGGCTGCAGTGGGATGTTGAACTTCCTGTTGCAAGACAACAAAGTAAAAATATTACACAATATCAAAGAAAATTTAAAGAGTACATAATAAATAAGTATGAAAATTTAAGTTGGCGAGCGCCTGGTGGCCGGGCTTTCACCCATGGAGCCCGGCCGGGCACAGCCCGAATAGGAAACGTGGGCCCCCCTTCCCATGGGCTCACCACTCGTGGGAGGGGCCAAAGGGGTCGGGTGCAGTGTGTGACGAGTGGTAGTCGAGGGCGGGGAGCTTGGCGGTCTGATCCTCGGCTACAGAAGCTGGCTCTTGGCACATGGAATGTCACCTCACTGGTGGGGAAGGAGCCTGAGTTGGTGCGTGAGGTTGAGAGGTTCTGATTAGATATAGTCGGACTCACCTCAACGTAATTACACCTCCTGGGTGTCATTTTGTTTGGGGTTTACATTTTTTGAACTACTGAAAATGAAAAACCACGAATGGAGAGAGAATGAACAATCACTACAAAATGAAAGGAGCAATGGGATGGCAGTTTTACTGCCGGGCAATTAGTGAGTTAGGGCAGCAAATCATTGGGCTCAAGCTGATTAATCACTCTAAAGCAGAGTGTTGTGCTCCGAAACCACATCTTTAAAACGGAGACTGTGAGGTAAAATGAGAACTTGGTAAGCGCCGATGCGTTTATCACCCAGGGGATGAAAAAGATGTTTCTCTACATCCAGGAAACCGGATGGAATGACAGTGATCGAGTGATTGTGAAATGATTGATGACTAAAGCTAGGGTGTTGTGTTGCGTTAGTGTAAACGTTGTCTCTACAGTGTAGTCTTTGATCTTTTAAAAAACTATAAAATAATAACAGTAATAAAGCAGCCACGGTTGCATCAGAGGCTCTTGTCAGAGTAATAGTTAGCATATTGGCAGAAGCTGTTATGGTTGTATCCTGATGCACACCAGGCGAAGCCAACCAGTTGGTGTGGTTGTCTCTCGTTCTTTCATCTGATAACCAAACAAGACTTTAACACAGCTTCAGTTTTACCAAATCTCTGCTACAACACATCTGTTTTGAATAAGTGATTAACAGGCATCTGTGGAACTTGAGGACACGTCCAAAACGCAATTCAATGACTGAATCAAGTGTGTTGGAGAAGAATAAAACTCACGCATGTAGGATAAAAAAAACGTATGACGACCAGGACACCACTGTTATAAAGTCTATAGTTTAAAAAGTTACATGTGCATTTTTTGTATTAGTATGGAAATAAAGTACACAGTATAAGGAAAGGTGGACTGGTAGCGGACCGGCTCCTACCCAGGAATGAGCTCCCCGTCCCGCTGGGAGGCTTTCAAACACCGCCACCACCCGCTGCAGCCTGTGGCGGGGTGCTGCAGCCGGCTCTAGCCCAGGAATGAGCTCTCCCCGCCCGAGTAGCCCCTGAATGCAGTACGCAGATCGGGTCAGGGCGCTACTTTAGACTCCGCCCACCGCGCGGGCGCCATGTTGAAAAAACCCATGTAGAGGCCGGCCGCCATTTTAGATAGGTCTCCTTCGCCCCCAGTGCACTCTACAGAGGAACGTGTTAACTAAAAACACATTTTATTAAGATTTTTCACAAAATCGAATATGGTATGGCATGATAATTAAAATATAATTAAACTAAATAAAATTAAATATAAAAATCTATCTGTTAGAATTTAAGTTAGGTGCAACGTGGACGGAGTTAAACGTTTGACCCCACTCACTGAAACCGCTGAGGAGGGTGTGTGTGACTGTGACAGAGAGACAAGTAGCACGCAGAATGGAGGTAGGCATGGATTTTCATTCAGTTTTAAAGATACTAAGCATTAATGTTGTGGCGAAAATGTTATTAACCTGGACTTTAAAAGTCTTTTTCTGAGTTTTAGATTAATGTAATGGTAAAAAAAGTTTTCTCAGCTGTACATTATAAAGATATGTACTTTAAAAGTCTTATTCTGAGTCCTAGATTAATATAATATCTGGCACGACGTACTGTTGATAAGAAATATAGCGTTAGGGAAAAATGTTATGTGATCACTTTTGGGGGGAAATGGGTCAGGCTTTCAGAATCTGTCTGTGCAGCATCAGGCATTGTTCAAACCAGTATTACTACACACAACCCCCAAGGTTGTAGGAATGGGATGTGACAAAGAGGGTTTTGCTGTCAGTACTCCATTTACATAAAACCAGTATGCTTAAAATAAGCTAGTGACCTTTTTAACATTTTGTATTGTTATTATGCCTTTAAGAAGCACAATCCGTTTCCTTTCCAGCGGAGGCTGAGAACAGGCCAGAACGGGGAGCAGGGAACATTTACCTGCTCTGGGCTTTTCTAATTTCACTGTTTCTGCCTTCTCCAACTTGTATTTTGATGTTTATTGTGTTTACTTTTGATTAGGAGAATTCTCTGCTGAAGGACAGCTTTGAGGCAGCAAGGTGGTGTGGCACCAGATCCTTCAAAGGAAAACTCTCCCTTCCCCAGGTCATCACCATGGACAAGGAGGCTTCCTCGAGGGCGGTACAGATGTTACACATGTGTGATGGCCTGGATGACGATGATGAGGAGCTTAAAGATGTGAGGAACCAATCCTGTTCGCTTTTAGTTTGCAGGTAGACTACGAGGAGTTCTGTGTTGAACTTTGTGACAAGAGGAAGATGCAAGTGTTTGCAGGATTTGACGCCCCACAAAACCTTTTTCCCTGCAGGAATGTGTTTAGAGTGTTTGTGTCTGAGTGTTATGGGAATCATTTTTGTGTTCAGTTTCCTCAGTAAGTTGTTTTTTTAGAGGAGAGTTAAGATTTTTGTGTGCTTTTTGGTTCTTTTGTTTGTATTTTCTATACCTGTGTTCTACTGTTGGCTTTTGTTTGCGTTATTAAATTGACCTTTTTTAAACATTAAGTCTGTATCCTTGGGTCCACTGTCTCACCACCCCACCTCAAACCCTGGCATGTTTTAATAAGTGTCAATGGCACAATTCAGTCTTAATGTAGCCGACATAACTGAGTGCACAAAAACTTGTACATGTGTCTATATCTATACTGTTTTCACACTAACTTGTAAAATTAATATATAAAAAAATTAATAAAATAATGGCAGCATGGATAAAATAATGGAATTACAGTTAAAAAGAAGACTTTTGACACGTTATAAATAAGAATGTTTAATCAAATGCATGAACCTTTTTCATTGCTATTTCTGCTTTAATATAGTTAGAAGCCCAATATTAAATGTCAATTTCACTTCACTGTTCGTGTTCAGGTGGACTAGGTAATAAGTTTTTAGTTCAGTGGGAGCTGAACCTCAGTAAAAGGTCGTGAGGGCTCGTATTACCATCGTTTTAGTACTGTTTTATTAACAGTATATAGAATATTACATAACCTTAGTATTTGGTGGTATTTACATAAACACATAAACACCAGACCTGATCATGATATAAATAATAATGAATGGTGCCCCATACAACAGCTTTTCTAATTTAATTATAAGCTCAGGTGTAACATATCAGAGCCAGAACTGTTCTTATTGTCAGTAGCAGTAAAGGTCCGTTTACAGCACCAGGAACTTGTCTTGGTGTCAGGTGCAATAATAAATAATGGTACCAAAACAGTTAATAGACATACTATAAATACCAAAGAGTAGAATAAAGAATAATAAGATTATCAGAACAGATTTGAGTCAAAAAATGGCACCTATTTCATTTAACTTAATCATCTGCGTTTTCTACATATTTCATTGAAATCCACAGAACAGGTTATTTGATTATCATTGTTCTGCTGACATCATAGACATGAATTCATAGATGATTGGGTGCTGGAGAGCATCGCCGCCATATCAGATGGGTCTCTACTCTCCAAAGTCAATGCAGAATGAGCAGCTGATAGAATTTTACATTTTAATTTATTTAGTTTAATTATATTTATATTTTAATTATCATGCCATACCATATCTGATTTTGTGAAAAACATAGATAAAATGTGTTTTTTAGTTGTGTAAGCACATTCCTCTGTTAGAAATTAGTGCACTGGGGGCGAAGGAGACCTATCTAAAATGGCGGCCGGCCTATGCATGGGTTTTTTCAACATGGCGCCCGCGTGGTGGGCGGAGTCAGTTATAAGGGTTACAATCAAATCAACATTTTATGCAGGTGAGAAAATTTAATGCAATTTCTCATAACTCATTTTACTTTAATTGGTCTGAGATAATAATTTGGTCAATTTCCAGGGCACGTTATTTTAACATTCATCTTGTAATATATGTATTTATTTATTAGACATTTGCTATAACTGGGTTTATCCTGTGCATGGCATAATTAAGTTATTGAGTGAATCATCACAGTTGCCCTACAATCAGCTGTCTCTTTATTGTACAGAAAATAAAAATAAATACAAAGTGTAATATAACTAACTTACTGGTCTCTGTGAGGCAGCAGTTGGGAAGAAGCGGCTCTGGCCAGATGAACCTGCTGCAACCGACGGTGGATGATCATGGGGAGTGGACACCTGGAACATTAGCCCACATTTTCCTATTAGCTTATTTAGGCTTCATGTAATAATAATAGTGATAATAATAGTGATGATAATTTTTAAAGCACTTTTCAGCACGTCCAGGTCACTTTACAATAAAAACAGACTTTTATTGTTTTTCAGCTGGTTTAACACGTTTTTAGTTTGCTGTTTCCTTTCAACATTCATTTTTATGATTGTTTTTTTATTGCTTTCTTTTCATCATACACATTATATTTGTTCTTATGAGCTTTTTTGGTTGTCTTCAGCACCTTGGTCTGTAAGGTCGTGGAAGGTGGTTATAAATAAATGAAATGAAAATAAAATGGATTGCTAACACAGTTCTTAAGTCTGACTGTGAAGAGGCAGGCAGCTCACAACCAGCCACAGTTCACAGAGACTGAAAGACAGCCACTACTAACAGTTAGTGAAAATTTTTAAGAAGCACGGCTTCAATCTGTATAAAAATAAAGTTAGGTAAAAGCTATAAGGATGTCTGCAGCAGCACGGACACAGTGCCCCCGCCATCACCTTATCTTTTGCGAAAAACACATGATCGCGTGCCACATTTGGCCACTTATAAAGAGGCTCCCTGAAGCCGGCTCAGCTTTGCGATTGTTTACGTACAACCGTCCATTCCCAGTAACGGTAACGGCGTTGCAACAGTGGGAAAAGGGATTAATTAGATTATTCCATTACCTAAAAAAGAACGCCGTTAGTAACGCCGTTATACTTAAGTGTCATTACTCCCAACACTGGTTCCGGGGGAGGTGGAGAACATTGAGTCTAAGTGGGCCATGCTCCGTGCCTCCATTGTTGAGGCGGCCGACCAGGAATGTGGCCGCAGGGTATGTGCCTGTCGTGGTGTCAACCCCATTAGGGGTGCTGTCAAGCTGGAGGAGGAGTCCTATCTGGTCTTCTTGGCCTGTGGGACTCCACAATCAGCTGATGCGTACCAGGCAGTCCAAGTGGAATGCGGCTCGGGTGGTCACCAAGGTAAAAACCCGGGGCTCGGAGGGGTTCGGTGAGACCATTGAGCTAAATATCCAGGTTAGGGTTAGGGATTGGGGGGAAATCTGCATTTTTTATCAGTAAGAGTACTTATATGTGAGCTATTTATACAAAACTTTCACCACATGTCAGTATCAACTCAAGTACATATTTATTTAATGCATACACATCTAAACATTTGTGCCCATAAATTTGCGAGAAAGTGAGACGACACAGGGAAAAGTATTAAACATGAAGATAACAAGGAGCAAAGTGGTATAGAAAGCGAGGAGCCTCATTTAGCAACCATACGTGTGCACAGATCTGTGCATATTTCATGCATATAGGAACTAATTTACACATTGTGTGGTATTCATCATTTTTTACCAGTGCTCTCTGGAGTAAACACATTCTCCGTGAGCGCACCGAAAGGAGATCCTTCAGCTATGCTGTGATTTGAGACCAATTGTGGGTGACAGACAAACCACACAAATCAGATTCCAGTTCATATTTTACTTTGCAACTACAAGAACTCCCCAGAACCTCCTCTTCTGATCATACATGCCACGTTGTCAAGGTAACCAGACTGAATGACTCAGAGGACGTTGCTGTCATGGTCTCCATCTGCGTCTTCCCTCATGTGTCTCCTGATGTTCTCCATCCCTCTCTAGATTCCCCTTTTGTGTCTCATAGCGCCCTCATGTGTCCTTTGTCTGCGTCTCACTTATGTGTCTTCTGATGTAGCCCTTCTGATCATTCCCCTCAGGTCCGGTGTTCATGAAGTCATCCCCAGCCCCTCCAGGTGTAGCTCCAGCCTCTTTGTCCCCAGCTCGATGTGTGTGTGTGCATGCCCTTCCCCAGCTTGGTGTTTTGTGTGTCTGTTGGTGTGTGTATGTGTGTGTGAGTTTACGTATGTGTCAGTGTGTGTGTGTGTGTGTGTGTGTGTGTGTGTGTGTGTGTGTGAGAGAGCCCTTCCCTCTGTCTTTAGATAATTGTTGTTTAGTTTTGTGTCTTAGGTTTATTTGCCCTCCTCTGTTTCTGTTTTCCCATTTAGATAATTATATTCACCTGTCTTCCCTCCAGCCCTCACTCCACACACCTGCTGCCATTTTCCCTAATTACTCCTTCCTGTGTATATAAGCCCTGTCTTGTCTCTGTCTTGTGTCTGTCCATTGTGGTTATGGGCTCGACACACGGGAGGCGACATCGCCTCTCCTCCATTCATTTTCAATGAGACATGCGCGACAAAGCGATAATCGCGGGTCTCCCTCCTACCAAGCGAAACGCGAAAAACGTGCGTGTGAAATTTTGCGCTCGTGCACGTGTCATGCAAAGGCGACCCAGTGACACGATCTCAGAAAGTTGAAACATTTTCTACTTTTCATCGCTGTCGCTCGGACGAGGACCAATCAACGGAGTTTTCATTCACTGACCAATGAGCGGACAGGATGCTCCGTACACCTCCGAGCAAACAAGAAGGAGAAGTTGATTATTATTATGTTTTATATAGTAAAATCAGAAGTAAGATTTCACATAACTCTAGCAGCACATTGTGAAACATCATATCTACCACTTTTTTAAACTCTGAACCGCTTAAATAACCTTAATTCCCTCCAACCTGACACAGCCAATCAAAATAACGGAAGTTTCGATTTCGCCATGGAACAGAACGCTTAGACGGCTTTGCTGCTGCCGCTGCCGCGGATTGCCTCCCGTGTGTCAGGTAATAAAAGCGACGGTGACAAATTTTGCTGATTGCGGTCGTTTGTCGCCTCCCGTGTGTCGAGCCCATTATTCTGTCAGTCTTCTCTAGTCTCCAGTGTTTATGTCTCTAGTTTTGATTTTGGACTTTTGGCTCCCTGCCTTGGATTTATTCTTTGGTTCATCCTTCAAAATAAAGGATTTTTCTTTATATTATCACCTGCCTCGTGTCATCTTTGGTTCCTGCATTTTGGGTCCTACCATCCTGTATCGTGACAGTTGCACTCTGAGGCCTAGTCCACACGTAGCCGGGTTTTTTTAAAAACGAATACCCGCCCCTCCAAAAACTTGCATCCACACCACCGCGTTTTAAAAACAAACTCTGTCCACACGTACCCGGATAAATGCGTTGTTAAGGACATGCCAGACCTGTAGGCGGCAGTACTTCCCCCGTTCTTAACCTCGTCCTTCGTCTGTGGTCTTCCACAAGGAGCAGTAATTCCGCTTGCAAAAACAAACAAGCAAAAAGCGCTTGGACAATTGATGGATCGGGTAGTGACAGAGCGCAGATCTGAGGGCTTCCATGATGCCGGCTAGTGTAAACACAGGTCGCACACGTGATGTCAGCATTTTTTGTCGCAGAAAGTGACGTTGCGGACCTTAAAACTCCGGTTTTGTTTGTCCACACGCAGACACCCAAAACGGAGAAAACGCAGATCTTAACTTTGGCCGGAGTTTTTAAAAAGATCCGTTTTCGTGTGAAAAAACTCCGTTTTCGTGTGGATGACAGGCCAAAACGTAGGAGAATATCTACGTTTTGGCAGATCCCTGGCTACGTGTGGACAGGGCCTGAGACAACATTTCCAAATAAAACTAACTCCAACCAGAATGACTCCTTAAATGTAAATGATAACCTGTTACTCTACGACTGATCAGATTCTATTTTTTATTTCTTCCCGACAGGAATCTCTCCACTGTCCCAACTGTGTTTATAACCTCGTAACCAGTAACTAGTTTGGTTCTTTTGCACTTCGGCAGCCAGTGTCTTGATTTTCCAAGTAGAATACAGGAATCCCCTAACGAGCGAAGGACATAGTGTGACCACATGGTTAAGTGGGTCCATGAATGTTGAGTGATGGTGTGACGTAGATCTGTCAGGCTTTTCAAATCCTAGAGTTTCGCTGTCTGTCTTCTATCAGAAGCTAATGTTGGAGCTAGATGTAGGAGACTATTTTCATGTTCAGCCTGCATGAAAAACACAGAGTGACCGATTATAATCAGAAATAATCATTAAAAATGGGAAAACAACAACTAAGTAGACACATTCAATTCAAGTCAATTTTATTTATAAAGCGCCAAATCACGACAAGTGTCGTCTCAAGGCACTTCACATAGTAAACATTCCAATCCAGGTCAGTTCATTAAGCCAATCATAAGGAACCCAGCAAACTGCATCAAGTCACTGACTAGTGTCAGAGTCTTTACAGCAATCCTCATACTAAGCAAGCATTTAGCGAAAGTGGAGAGGAAAACTCCCTTTTAAGAGGAAGAAACCTCCAGAGGATCCTGGCTCAGTATAAGCAGCCATCCACCACGACTCACTGGGGATGGAGAAGACACACACACACACACACACACACACACACACACACACACACACACACACACACACACACACACACACACACACACACACACACACACACACACACACACACACACACGTTATTGCTTTATTGTAGTTATCCTAGTGAATCTATAATTAAATGGGTAAACTAGTATTAGCACACATCCAGTGGTTTGCTCACTAACACGTGTGAACATTTGCAGCGCTGACAGTCAGTGGAAAAGACAAACTAACACCGGATATCCATTTAGAAAGACTTCAAAATAAAATAACCGATCTACTGCACTTCATGGTTGGACAATCAATAAACTATTTTTAGGCATTTTTCTGCTGTTGAAACTGAACCAGGGTCTGAGCACTCAGAAGGTAATACTACAACTTTTCTCTGTACCAACATGGTGTTTTAAAGCTTCAAATGAAATGTGGAATAAAGTGATAAATTGTCTGTGTTTATATAGAACCTTCTAGAGTTCTTTAACCCCCATGGCACTTGACCAGTTAAATGTCCACACAAGGTCAAAAGGTCCCCACATTGCAGGATAAACCCAAGAAACTGTCCCCAGAAGGTAATGAATATACAGCGCACACACACGCGCACACACACACACACACACACACACACACACACACACACACACACACACACACACACACACACACACACACGCACACACACACGCACGCACGCACGCACGCACACACACACACACACACACACACACACACACACACACGTGTCACGTTCATTATGCAGGGAGAAGATGGGTGGAAATCTGTAGGGCTGACGGGAAACTTTTATTTTGAAAGGTAGAACCGGAACTCTTTCCTCTAAGACGCGCTGACCGGACCTTGACCCCCAGCTCGCACAGCAGCGGTGAACGGGGAGAACGGGGTGTCGGGGAGAAACGGGTAAACCAACGGAGGAGAAGGCCCCGTTAGGTCTCAAATGCCGTTTTACACAGACAGACCGACCGGCCGGCGGCCTCCACCCGGACCACGGCGGCAGTAATGAAGCCGGCTCCGCTGTTTTCACCGCACCAAGTGGAGACGTGACGGTAACCGACAGCCAGAGCAGCAGCCGGGGGGCTGCCGCCGCCTTGTTTTTCTCTGCCTCGCCGCTGCGGTCCTCCGGTCTGGACATGTGAAGATGCTCAGGATAATAAGAAGCGTCAGAGGTCAGCCTGCCGGATCGTTGCTCTAATCGGTCATCAAGAAACCGTTAGTCGCATGAAAGCTGCGGACCTCGGTCGTCTCCAGAAGCTCAGGATGAGGAAACCCAAAGTAAACCCCATGGTGTTTGCCCTGTGTCTGGGGTGTTTCATCATGGTCATCTTCTACTTCAACAGCAGTCTGAAACCAGGTGAGCACCAAAAACCAGACCTGCAGATCATTCACAAATTCACCTAAAACACCTCTGGTTGTAGTTCACCACCGGGACACTTATAAAAACCATTGAATGATCCGTTTGATGTGGAGACAAAAGAAGATCAGGTCAAACATTGACCAGGTGTGGTCCACCTTTGACCTTATTCATCAGGTTTTCTGCATACACTTCCAAACGTGTACATGTGAGGTAAGGGAATGGGCTGCGTTTTTAAAGGTTCCCTGATCTATTTCAGGGCTTCTTACTGTAATTATAATTAATTACATGTAACAAAGCTTTGAGTTCACAAAGGCGTCACTGACAGTTTTAATAATTGTGTCTTGAAGGAAAAATATCCTTATAATATAAATATAAATATAAATATCCTTTTATATTACTAATAAAAGACACAGTACTTTAGTACGTATACCTTGGTAGTACGAGGTTGGACTCTGTTTTTCCTCCAGAACCACCTTAATTCTTCATGTCATGGTAAACGTTCCTCAGAGGTTCGGGTCCAGATGTGACATGACATCATCACTCAGCTTAGTCCAGGACGGGAGCCTCCTGTTCCACCACATCCCAAAGGTTCGAGGCTGAGATCTGGTGACCTCCAGTGACCTCATTGTCATGTTCTAGAAACCAGAGATGATCTGAGCTTTGTGACATGGGGCATGATCCTGCTAACCATGTCATTTCTTCATTCTGATGCTCAGATGGAACTTCAGCAGGCTGTCGTCTAGAGGGGTTGCCATGTGATCAGCTGATTAGCTGTTTATGTTAAAGAACTGAACAGGTGTACCTAATAAAGTGGCACAGAGGTTTTTCATTCCAGTACAGAGCTGCTCTCAGCCTGATTACAGGATCTCTTTGTCTATATCACTGTTGACATTTTGGCACCCTATCATGTTGGCCGGTCCTGTCTGGTGTCTCCGGTTTCCCTCTGAAACACAGAACCCCGTTGAGGAACAGATTCATTGTCAGAATGATTAGCGTGATGTTCCCTCTGATTCTGTGGTGGATGGCTGGGAGCAGTTACAGCAGGGGTTGGCTCATGCAGAAATCTGCCCTCCACCTCCACCAGGTTTCACTTTGCCACATACAAAAGCCTCATTCAGACCTGCTGGCCCATATCAGGGCTCTAATGCATGTATGGCTCCTACTGTGAACGGGAACACTCCTAACTAAGAACTCGGTTAGTTCTGGATGTGGGATGTCTTCATGTTTGATGGAGATCTATGAAAGGCCAGTGTCCTGTTTGGATCAGACTAACTTCACACCCATAAAATCATTACCACGGCTCAAGAAAATGTTCTCGATCAGTGGATAATAAATCAATGGCATAGTAAAGATGTTGAAGGTGAAACAGGGCTCATGTCTGAGAGACGTAAAAATGGTAAAAGCCTCCAAACAATTGAGATCAGTGTCTTCAATGTTCTCTGAAAGTGGAGTCTTAATTCTGCCAAAAAAAGCCCATACATTTGTGAGTATAATAATAATTTTCTAATATTTTGTGAATTTGTAGAAAAAGTCAAATCTTTCAGGATTAGCCTCCTACATTTTAAAATAAGTGCGGGAGCATGTTTCTGAACAGGTTCCTGTGTGTGGTGGTGGGAAAACAGTGCAGTGAGAAGAAGTCGGCATTACACAGTAGTTACACATTTAACATAAGCCCAACGTTTACAACAGAGTAGGGCTTGGCGGTAAACCCAAAATTTACCGCTACTCAATTTTAGAACTCTTACCAACGCCATTTTGCCCGTAATGGTGTCCTGAAAAGGGGTGAGTAGGTTGCTGATGTCCATGTCCTTCTTAAAGAGCAAGTCACCCCCCCCCCCCCAAATCTACCCTTTTCCTGATATACTATATAAATGCATGTCTAATCGTGCGACAGACACGTGTAGTCAATAGTTTTGCACTTTAGTGCTTTTTTGTTAAAATTTTAATTTTCTGCCTACAACTGTCAGTGTTGTGCCGTTGTCAGGTAAAAACTCTGCACTGCATTTGAATATAAACCTGCCTAAGTGCAGTTTAAAATTGGAAGTGGGCACCGGCACTCGGGAGGAGGCTGAGAAATCCCCCTGCCAAGTGCTGTTGAATGTGCTCACTCCCAACGCCCTAAGTGTGTGTTTGCATGGAGTGTCATCGGTGGAAGTGTATAAGGTGCAAATAAAATTGGGGGGGCAGGTTGCCACAGGAATGTGGAAATGGGGTCCATTCCCACACTCCCTGACTTGTCCACCCCCCAAGTTCCTATGTGCATGTTTGTGTGATGATGTGAGGGAGCAGGAGGAGAGAAATATGCGGGGATGGGGAGGAATGGCTGGTTGGGTTTAGCCCTCCAGGGAGCCAGCTCCCCACTGGTCCCAATAGGCACCTCTGTTGTCAAACTGCCACCCAGGGCATGGAGACCCCAGCCCATCCTGCCAGGGCCCAAAGCAGCAGCATTACAGAGCCTCACGGAGTCCGAAGGTACCAACCCAGCCCCACCCCAGCAGAATATCTATGCCCATCCCTGCATTTGCACAACTTCCAGAATATATAAGACATAGGACATCCAGGTAAGGTTGGGTCCTCCCCCTCCTGGACCTCCCCCTCCCCTGTGATGGGACAGCAGAGGAGCCAAGGTCTACCCGAGGCCCCTGAACCCGGGCCAGGCACTGGTGCTTGTTCCTGCCTTCTTCCCGGCAGCATACATGTCAGGACCCGACCTCCAAGGCCCCGCCCAGATCCCCACACGGGGCCGGCCCCCCCCAGGCCCCCACCCAGACCCGCCCAGGGGCAATGCAGCTGCCAGGCAGTGACCCATTGCCGCCGCCAAGACCTCCAAGGGGCCCCACTCACAACCGCCAGTAGTCCACCCCCCGAGGCAACTCAAGCCACTCCAGAGGGGGGCAACGGCCCCCCTGTCCCAGACATCCCCAGTAAACCCACCCCCAGGGTACATCCGGATACTCCAAACTCAGACACCCCCCCCCCCCCCCCCCCCCCCCCCCACACACACACACACATCATCCCGCAGGACAACATCAATGGTCCCCCTTCATCGCTATGTGCTGGAACCGATCAAAGGAGCCCAGAGAGATTGATTTGAAGTGGAAGCAGAGGCTATATCAAGTGTAATATGATCTAACAAAAGATTTCCATACTGGTTGATGCAAAGAGTATCTCTATTTTTCCAATTCAAGAGGATAGTTTTCTTAGAGATGCATATGGCAGTCAGAACCACGTGAACCAAAGATGTTTCATTCGAGACATCGTCCAGGTTTCCCAGTAAACAAAGAGAGGAGGTGGTTGGGATATGACATTTCAGACACTTTGACAGATCCTCACATACACTACCCCAAAATTCCTGGACAGGTGGACAGGACCACAGTGCATGAATGTAATTGTCAGGAATGTTGTTTGTGCAGTGTGTACAGGTGTCAGACGACACAAACCCCATCTTGAACATCCTGTATAGTGTACTCTGTGTAGAATTTTGTACTGAATTAATTGTAAATTGGAGTGTCTGATCATTTTAAAAGTTTTTAAACAAGTTTGGGACCAGAAGTTCTGGTCAAAGCTGACTGATAGATCCACCTTCCATTTTTCAATAGGGATTGCTATTCTGTCGCCTATTTTGGGCAGTGTCTTATATACTTTAGACAGTAGTTTGGGGGGTTTGAGATTATAGAAGTCTAATACCCTTGGTGGTGTTTTTAATTCTATTTTATTGAACTTAAATTTTTGTTTGACTACAGATTTAATATGGTGGTATTCTAAAAAGCTATTCTTATCCATTCCAAATTGGGAGACTATTCTATTAAATGGGATGAAGTCCAATCCTTCATATATGTGTTCCAGTTATAGGATTCCTTTATTTTTCCAGTCCGGAAGGTTCATCATTTTATTATTTTGCAAAATATCAGGATTATTCCAGATAGGTATGCGTCTGCATGGTACTAGTGAAGACTCTTGTCATTTTAAGATACTCCCACCATGCTGTCAGAGAGGTGCTGATACTAATACTTTTGAAGCTTTCATGTTTTCTTATGCTTGAGCTAATAAATGGTAAGTCTGAAAGCTCTATCGTATTGCAAAGTGTCTGTTCTATATCTAACCAAGCCTCATCTAGTGGGTTATCTTGCAACCATCTTGGTATATATTGCAGCCTGTTGGCTAAGAAATAATAATAAAAGTTGGGTAGATCCAGTCCTCCTCTGTCTTTGGTCTTCTGAAGCGTTTTTAAGCAAATTCTTGGAGGTCTATCCAGCCAAAGGAATATGGTAATTGAGGAGTCCAGAGATCTAAACCAGTCAGCTGGTGGTTTGTTTGGGATCATTGAAAATAAGTAATTTATTCTGGGTAAGACCATCATTTTAATTGCAGCAACTCTCCCCATGAGTGATATTGGTAAGGATTTCCATCTTGCAAGATCATCTTCCACTTTCTTTAAAAGTGGGATGTAGTTTAGTTTGGTAAGATCTGCTAACTTGGGAGAGACATTAATTCCCAGGTATGTGATATTCCCTGACTCCAATTGTGTATTAAGCAAATTGACAAAAGAGAAATTAATTGTTAGAACTATGGATTTTAACCAGTTTATAGAGTAATCTGAAACTTTTGAAAAAGAGTTTATCAGTTTTATTGAATGAGAGAGAGTTGATTGAGAATTCCAGAGAAAGAGTAAAACATCATCTGCATAAAGACTCATCTTATGTTCTATTTTCTTACACTTTATCCCTTTAATACCCGTTTGCCTAATTGCTGCTGCTAGTGGTTCAATAAAGATAGCAAACAGTGAGGGGGAGAGTGGGCATCCCTGCCTGGTTCCCCTCTGAAGACAGAAGCTAGCTGATATTTGGTCGTTTGTCCTGACACGTGCTGTTGGTGAACTGTATAATGTTTGTAGCATGTTTATGAAGAAGTTCCCAAACCCAAATTTATGTAAAGTTGCAAATGAGAACTTCCATTTAACTCTATCAAAAGCCTTTTCTGCATCTAGAGATAATATACTAGTTTCTATGTTTCTACTGTAAGAGAAATCTATCAAATTAAGTAATCTACGTGAGTTAGTGGATGGCTGTCTACCCTTGATGAAACCAGTTTGGTCAGGGTGTATTATGAAGGGGGTTACCTTCTCTAATCTTTTTGCCAGGGCTTTACAAATTATTTTGAGATCAACATTAATAAGGGAAATTGGGCGATAGCTGGTAGGAAATGCAGGGTCTTTGCCTGGTTTTAACAAGAGACAAATATTGGCTGAGTTCATGTTTGGATGTAATCTGCCGCTCTCTTCGATTTCTCTCACCATTCTGAAACATGTTGGAGCCAGAATGATCCAAAATTCTTTGTAGAACTCTGCTAGAAACCCATCTGGACCTGGAGCTTTCCTATTAGTCATGGATTTAAGGGCTTCCTGGAGCTCAGCTGATGTTAGTGGCGAGTCCAGGACTGTAACTTGGCGTTCTGATAATTTAGGAAGTGTTATCCTATCAAGGAACTCATTGATCTCGTTATCTGATGGGTTGGTGAGTACAAAGTTTGGTAAAAGTCTCTGAAAGTGTTGTTTATGCTTTCAGGGTCATAAACTATATTCCCGGTTGAGTCTTTAACAGCAGATATGGTAGTTTTCTCTTTATTAATTTTTAACTGGCTAGCCAAAAATTTACCTGATTTATTACTATGTTCAAAGTTTTCTATTCGTAGTCTTTGTGCTAAAAATTGTGTCTTTTTGTCAATAATTCCATGAAGTTCTAATTTAGCTTTACGTAATTTGTTCATTAACTCTTCTTCTGTGGATGCCTCTAAAGTCTTAATGATTTCCTCTAACTCCTGAATACGTTTGTTTTCTGTTTTTTTCTTATGTGATGAGAAAGAGATTATTTTACCTCTCATCACTGCCTTTCCTGCCTCCCAGAGAACAGATGCTGATGTTCCAGGCAGGTCATTATGTTCCAAATATAAAGCCCACTCCTTTTTAAAAATTTCTTTAAAACCTTCATCTTTAAGCAGTGATGTATTAAACCTCCAGTTTTTGCTTGGTGGGATTGTCTTCTTGTTTACCAGAGTTAAAGAAACCGGAGCATGGTCGCTGACAGCTATGGGGTGTATCTCAGTGTCTGAAATGTCAGCCAACAATGAGCTGCTGACTAGAAAATAATCCAAACGTGAATGAGAGTGATGGACGTGCTAAAAAAAGTAAACTCTCTACGGTTAGGATGAAGAGATCGCCATGCATCACAAAGCCCATAATCACTCATTTACTGTTTAACTATGTTAGTGGATTGCCAATTGCGCTGAGTCCCAGCTGTACTGAGTCTGTCTGTTAAGGAATTCATCCAAAAATTAAAATCACCTCCAAGTATAAGTGGACAGTCCAAGTGTTCGGAGAGTACAGAGAAAAAATTATGAAAGAATGGAGGGTCATCAATATTTGGACAGTATATGCTGACAATACATAAGCTTTGGTTCTGTACAGATATTTCTAACATTATAAATCTACCCTCTGGATCAGAAACTGTGTCCAATACTGTGAAATTGATGTTTTTGTGTATTAAAATAGCTACATCTATTTGCCTAGAGTTATAGCAGGCAGCGAACATGCTGGGAAACTCAGGTGTTTTAAGTTCATCTGCGGATGTGGCAGATCTTTGAGTCTCTTGTAACAATATTACGTCTGCTTGCACTCTCTTTAGCTGATCAACAATCTTTAATCTTTTCTCTATGGAGCCAGCTCCATGTACGTTCCATGAGATAAATCTTAGTGCACCCATAGAGGTGTGTGAGAGTAGCTAAAATATGGTGCCTTCATGTGGATAAGATGGAATAAGTATGTAAATGTATAAAATAGTATGTTAATAAATAACAGAAAAGTAAAAAAAAATAATAATAATAATAATAATGATCCAATAGTGTTTGTGGTTGTATTATTAGATGCATAAATTATGATATTGTGTTGTGGATTTAGTATATATATATTTGTGTGTGTGTGTGTGTGTGTGTCGAGTCTGACGCAGTGTTGGAAAGTTGTGTGGTTGTGCCGTACAGGTGTAAAGGTACAGAAGCAGGTAAATAGGAAAGGGAAAGTACAGATACAGGTTAAAAAAGAAGAAAGAACTAAAAAGAAAAGGTGATAGAGGTGTGAGGTGGTGATGAACAGGTGATCTCATCATCTAGAATACGGATTTAGCAGCTGTTTAATCCTGACGTGATCAAACCCAGTGAATCCTGATAAGAATAATAAATGTCTGACCTGATGTTGGGCTAATACAGCCAGTCTGTCACTCCTCGCTCCATTTATTGTCCACGTAAAGCTTATCCACCGAGATGACAGCCCTCTTCCCATCCTGGATAAACTTTTTGCGCAGCGGAAAGAGGACTCGGCGCTGATCCAGAATTTCCTTAGGGAACTGGTCATTTACGCTGAAGTCTTTTCCTTTGAGCTCTCTTCCGTGGCTTTTAACAAGATCCTTCTGCTTAAAATGTTCATATTTAGCCACGATGGGACGAGGTCTTCTGCTGTCCCCTCTTTTAGCTCCAAGGCGATGTACCCGGTGAAAGGTGATGTTTTTTACCGTTTCTTCGGGTATCTTCATTTCTGTCTGGAGAAAGTTCTTGATTGTTTGCTCGCAGTTTTCTGTCCCTCCTGTCTGCTCCGGGAGGCCTGCGAACACCAAATTATCCCTCATGCTACAGGCCTGAAGGTCCAAAACCGTCTCATTCAGAATCTTGTTGCCCTGGGTGATCCGCATCATTCCCTCTTCCAGGGAAGAAACGGACTCTCGCAGAGACTCGTTCTCAGCGGCGAGCCGCTCCACCTGCTCCACCTGCTCCTGGCTGAACTCCAGAGACTGACGGAGGTTCTGAAACTCCTGGTGTAGAACCTCAAGCAGATGGACACCCCTCAAATCCCAGAAGCCGTTTATCTTTTGAATCTAATAATTGTAATATGTCCTTACGGGGAGATGAGGCCTCAGGCGAGTCCTGAGGATGGCTCCTCTTGGTCCCAGGTGTTTCGGGCTCAGCTGCTGATTTCTTCGGACCCATAACGAAAAACTCAAAAATTCTGTCAATATAGTTCTGTAAACTTTCTAAATTTTCTTCACTTACCTCCAGGTTGAGTGAGTTATAATTACCAGATTATTTTTTGAGTTGTCAGTTAATAAATTAGGCAAAAATGCATCTTAAGTGTGGATGTTTGTTAACGAGCTGCCATCTGCTTGAAACGCTGCCGTGTATCCGGTGCTCGGCCATCAGCGTCAGCGCATGCTCCACCCGACCCCGCCCCAGTCCCTTCTTTGATACCGCACTTAGACACCGAGGGCTGTGGGTCAAGTGGGGTGGTGTGGTGGCATCAGCTGGCATAGGCCAGACAATGCCCGCACTGCCCGCTCACCACAGCCATGGAATACACCTCATCAACACACAACACTATATTGGAGCAGGTGGAGGGAGACTAGGGGTCTTAGCACACCTCTGTTGTTGCTTGGCTTCCTGGGGCTGGAGGCTAGGAGGGAGATCTGGCCGTCTGGTTTGGGAGCCTGCTCATCAGCACCCCAGCAGAAAGGGTCAAACTCTGGTAACCGGTGATGGTTGTACCCCATGTGCAGCAGTGCCGGTACCAGAGTGAATAGGGTGTGTATGGGGAGCATGAGTGGGTGTCCGGCGTGCATTTTTGTAAGTCTTTGGTTGTATGTGCATGTGTGAGCATGAGGGAGGGAGTGTGTGACTGTGTGTTTGTGTATGACTGTATATGTCAGGTGGGGCCTTTGACTCCTCCCCTCTCCTGGTACTTCTTTTGATGATATAGAACTTCGTGCCTTGTGGTGCCTTGGTCTGCCTGAGTGTTCGTGGCTCCCAGGTCCAGGGGTTTAAGATTTTTGGCGTCTACCTGATCAATCCCGGTGGCGGCCTGGTGGGGTCTGGGTCCCTGGGCTCTGCTGGGTCTCCGGCGGGGGTGGTCGCCCCTGGGTCGCTAGGTCCCTGGGTCCCAGGCTCGGCCGGCTAGGGGGTGGGAGGCTGCGGGCGGGCCTGTGGGCTTGCCGCTGATATCTCCCGGGACTCTGCCGGCTGCTGGTTGTGGCCCCCCGGGGCAATCCTCTGTGCCTCTCGAGGGGGGCGGGGGCCTTTCTGGTTGCAGTCTCCTTGGGGTTCCTGTGTTCTGGGGCAGCGCTTGGATCTCTGGGACTTGGAGCTGCCCCCGTCTCCTACACATCTTTGGGGGGCAGATCTGTGGTCCCTCACACTCTCTATTGGATGCTCCTATAGAGAAACCTTACATAAACAAGCGCGTGTACACACACAGGTGCTCACATGGTGCTCTCATAAGTATGGACTTGGGCACGTTCAACACAGGTCTTAAGACTATGATGGGCACTTAATGCACTGTGATTTATTATTGTGATTCTTCAGTTAAGCAATGTTGATTATATATTTCTTCATCAAGTTGACGCAGTGATAGCTTGATCTTGTTGTATTGTTGTTGTGTCCCATTTTTTTTGTTTTTTTTTGTTTGCTTTTTTTTCTTGTCTCTTTCTGCAGGTCTAGAAGCAGACTCTTGTTCATTATTGTTCATTTTTGTGGAACCCCCCACCCCCATCCCCCCTCTCTTTTTGTCTTTTCCTTTCTCTTTCACCTCTGTCTCCGGGTCTGGTCGGAATTACAAAGCATTCAAAAACAATAACAATAAAGTTTTAAGTATCAGGTGTGACATTAAAAGCAGACACTTTGATGCTCCACCTGAGAGTAAATCTGTAAGGCTTGTTACCAGCATTCAGACATCAATTCTGTTTGCTTCACAGCCAGACAGGACACGGTAAAAAAAAAAAAGAATCTAAACCTGCCATCGCTATTGGCTAAGAGGTACCCTAGAACGTTAGCTGGTACCATATGCTAAATTCTTGCTTAGTATGAGGAGTGCTGTAAAGACTAGGACTGTCGCGGGTGAGGAATTCCCCCTGCGGTGATTCAGGGTGGCTTAATATTGCGGTGTGCGATATTATTGCAGCCCTTTTTTTATTGCAGTACTATCTAAACATAATGCTTACACATTTAAAAAAGGTTAAAAATTGCCGTGCCTTCTTTTATAACACTTTACTGAATGCAGCTCAAAGGGCAGTAACAACACTGATCGCAGTAACGTTTGTTTCTCCGACAGTCGGAGTCCGACTGAACTTAAAAACAACAAAATTCAGATGGTTAAACTTTTAAATGCAAATTTGGCTGCAGCATCTAACAAATAAGAAACAAGTCCCCATTTTGTTTAGTTGTTTAAAATCAAGCATAAAAATTACATGTACCGGGCGCACGCGCGCCGGGGGGCGGGCGCACTATCATTTCAATTTCACTTTCACACACACGAATGACGGTGATTTATAGCTCGGTCACGTCCTTGTTACCTACAAGGAAAACCAGCATGTTAGCCATATACGGTTTGAGAGAGGATCTGAGAGGGGTGGCAACATTTCCAGCAACACTGAAAACCCTCTCGGATGGTGCGCTCGTTGCACTAACGCACACGTACTTGCGTGCGACTCTGCCGAGCAAAGGGAATCTCTCCCGGTTGTTGCTCCACCATGTCAGGGGGGGGTTTCTTTAGGGTGGATGCATTCCTCCTGCAGGTAGCGAGTGAGCTCCAGCTCGGCTCAAACTCACTTCGGGACGATTGCAGAAGCAGTGCTTGTCCGGGACTTCAGCAGGTCTCGGAGCGTTTATTATTATTTTTTTGCCGCTGGTGGCAGCTCCGTCTCGGCCAAGGACTCTGGCTGCGCAGCAGCTGACGTACTGAAAACCAAAGTGCTCCCAAAGGAGCGAAGTAACGTTTCGTTTTGATACCAGTGCAGCCATCATTCTCAACATGCATCATTGAGTTGAACCAAGTTCAGTAATCGCAGTGGCCCATGATGCAGCGCGGTGGGCTTCTTCATATTGTGATATTTCATTTTTGCGGTTACCGCGACAGCCCTAGTAAAGACTCTGACAGTAGTCAGTGACTTGATGCAGCCTGCCGGGTTCCTTATATAAGAAACTTTTTACTGATTGGTTTAATGAACTGACCTGTATTGGAATGTTTATTATGTGAAGTGCCTTGAGATGACTCATGTCGTGATTTAGCGCTATATAAATAACCTTGAATTGAAATAACTTGAATGATGTCACATTGTCGTTGTGAGCCTGTGTGTGTGTGTGTGTGTGTGTGTGTGTATTTGTTAACGGCTCTGCCCTCTCGGTCTGCTAGGCAATGGCATGTGTTGCATTTTTCAAACAGGAAGTGGGAGTGGAGTAATACCCTGGTAGGGGGTGACTTGCTCTTTAAGAAGCTATAACAGCTGTATATATATATATATATATATATATATATATATATATATATATATATATATATATATATATATATATATATATATATATATATATATATATATATATATAGTGGCACTGAACAGGTGCCCCCCCCCCCCCCCCCATCCCCGACCAGAACCCAACCAGACCATTAAATACACGAGTGCTGCCATGATGTCAGCCCCACTAAGTTGCACCCAGACTGGTTATTTAGGCCACCAAGCAGAACTGGGATACGGTAACTTCTGAGTGATTTTAAGAACGTTTTTACTCACAATGCTAGTTGGATCCATTCACTTACTGCGTTTAATGCTAAGCTAAAGCTAAAGGTGTACAGCCGGTCAGGAGGATGACTGGGCTGGTTAAAAATGTTTTTTTTTCTTCACTTATCTAATTCTGGGAAATACGTCAACAGATACAGTTTCTATTTCTGGTGGGATATCCCTTTAAGTCTTAATATATTTCCTTTATTTTCCAGTTATTTACAACACAGACCTGCAAATCTACCATAAATACATAAGTTACTTCATGTTTGTTACTCCTACAAACAGATGACCTATTATGACCAGAATATCTACAAACCCTGTTATAAACAGCAGTCATTGCTAGTACTCTTTACTTATCTCCAGCTGGTTTCTGTGTGTCACCTTTGTTGAACCATCTTTCCGTAGTTTTTATGAATTTTTTTTGGAAAAATGTTACAGTGATAGTGTTCAGACTTGAGGTTGACCAATATTGGTTTTTCTAATGTTGAAGCGATGCAGATATGTAGTGGTCATTGTCAGGTGACCGTGGTACTGCCTATTTTCATGCTCAGTATCTACAAGTTTTCTTTTTAGCATGCTAAAATGTCACAAACAACATAAGTGGATGCACAACATTTTTGAAGCTGATTCAGTTCTTTTAAACACTGAATTTAACCATCTGTTAAATCTTCATTTTGTGCACAACTCGGTGTTAAAATGTTAATATACATTTAAATTAAATTCTGCAGCAGCACCAGGCTGCCTACAGATGTGCCTGACTTTAAGTCAGCTTTACTAAGAAGGCTTAGCGGCCGACTGATAAATCAGTCTATCCCTAGCTCAGACCCACTTTAACTGTGTTACTGGTAAATAATCCCTACACACAAACTGCAGGAATACGAGGGACACCAAATTCACGTCATTCATACTGAAGTGGAGAATTCTTTTCACTTTTACTGTTAAAGACCTAACTCAGACTAGGAATGGTAGCTGGTCTCCACATCCAGCTGAAGGTTGTTGTCATGTTACAGTATGGCTGATGTAAACATTTGTCATGAGGTGGTTTTGGAGAGAGGTTAGGACCCAAGATGCAGAACCAGATAATGAGGCAGGAGGTGGAAAAACGTAAAAATCCTTTAATAAGGAGTAAATCCAGAGAATGAGGCGCCAAAAAACAAAATCCAAAAATCCTAATAATTAAACCTAGAGATTCCAAAAACACAAGAGACCTAGAGATACTAAAGCTAGAGAGGGGGACGAGCCGAGGTTGACACAAACACATGAACCAACACCACACTGAGGCCTAGTCCACACGTAGCCGTTTAAAAAAAAACAAAAAAAGAATATCCGCCCCTCCAAAAACTTGCATCCACACCACCTCGTTTTAAAAAAAACTCTGTCCACACGTACCTGGATAAATACGTTGTTAAGGACATGCCAGACCTGCAGGCGGCAGTACTTCCCCCGTTCTTAACCTCGTACTTCGTCTGTGGTCTTCCGCAAGGAGCAGTAATTCCGCTTGCAAAAACAAACAAGCAAAAAGCGCTTGGACAATTGATAAAGCGAGCGCAGCTCTGAGGGCATCCATGCTGTCGGCTAGTGTAAACACAGGTCGCACACGTGATGTCAGCATTTTTTTGTCGCGGAAAGTGACGTTGCGGACCTTAAAACTCCGGTTTTGTCTGTCCACACGCAGACACCCAAAACGGAGAAAACGCAGATCTTCACTTTGGCCGGAGTTTTTAAAAAGATCCGTTTTCGTGTGAAAAAACTCAGTTTTCGTGTGGATGACAGGCCAAAACGTAGAAAAATATCTATGTTTTGGCAGATCCCCGGCTACGTGTGGACAGGGCTTGAGACGCAGACAGGGTTAAATGCACTGGGGCAGGATGAGAGGGAGATGAGCTGCAGGTGTGTGGGGAGAGAAACCTGGTGAAATCAATTAACTAATCAGTGAGGGGAGGGTGAGCTGAGGAGGGGAAAATAACTTGACCTAAGAGTAAAAGCAAAACCTGAAGACAAGAAGATTAAGATAAACAACTAATAATCTGAGGAGAACTAAAAAGCCAGTGGAGAAAGAAACACACTAAAAAAAGACTAATACATGAAAAGCTGAACCTCTTGAAAAAAACTACAGAAAGAAAAAACTACAGAGGTGTGAATAAGGGACACCACGGGAGCACAGGACCTGGGGGGATACCTGGGGAGGGGGAAAACCTAGAGGGGCTGCAGGTCAGGGAACACATGAGGAAGATGCAGACAAGGACACATGAGGACGCTAGGAGACCCATAAGGAGAACCTAGAGAGGGATGGAGAACCCAAGGAGACACATGAGGGAGACGCAGACCATGACGACTATAAACATTAGGTCAGCAATGGAGTTCAGGACCTGAGGGTCACAATATGGCTCTGTCGCCTATCAATACCTTGATTTGGACTCTGAGACAATATCTGAGGTCAGATCAGGCATTGCCTGCAGCTGACTGACTGTTTTTAGTTTACTGGTTTAGTCATTAAGCCGATTATCAGTCAGAAAAGAGCATTTAAAAACCACAGAAACGTTCCAACATTCATATCGATGTTCCTATGCCCTAAAGCTTCCTGCAGCAGCAAAAGCAAGTTCTACACGTGCTAGCTATATGAGCTGCATCCACATATCTGTTATTATGTCAGAATGTACCAAACCGAAAGCCTGGAGTTAGAGAAAGAACACAGATACTTTAAGGTCTGCCTCTGGTACTTGGAATGCAACACGTCTCAGACGGTAAACCTGCCTGTCGGCTTTAAATTCAAATAAATTGCTCTCAGAAATAACGCTGGCCAATCCTGTCTGCGTTTGGAGCTTTTTAACATCCCTTTTCCTTCTCCAACTGGGCTAAAGGTCACACCGTGAGTTAAAAGCCTATTTAAAAGTGTATGATGGCAGCCACGTACCAAAAGTAGTGTGTTTGTACCTTTGCACACTGGAGGTGCAGCACTAGTCTTTAAGAGTAATGATATAGTAGGGTCAGTGTGGATGTAGCATATGTGTACATCACATATGCCTCATAATCCTAAAAACAATCTTATTTGTTCCACTCACGGGGTTTCCCCCAATTCCTTCAGAGCTCCAGGAGCTTCTCACAGCCTCAGGTACTGACGAAGACGACTTTAAGGTGCAACACGGTCTGGAATGTGTTCTTGCATTTTATGGTGCTGCCAGGATCTCCATCTTCCAGAGTCCTGGAAGAAACACTAAGAAGTACTGATTTATATGCAGCCATTAGGATTCTTGATACAGATGTGCAGTGACAGCTTTCAGCTAGTTAAATCTAATAACCCACTCACAAGCAGATCCTGACACTTTGGTTTCAGGCTTCAGGCGGCTGCCTTTATCACTCACCGTCAGCTCATTCCTGCCTTGTCTGGGCCTGACATGATGCCATCACTGACAATTAGTCTTTCCGCATTTCAGCCTCATTAGACCACATGAAGCACAGCCAACACATGTTGGTGTCCGATCACACATTCTAAGGTGTCCCGAACACACAGCTCTTATCTCATCATTCACATCTAACAGTTGGGATATGACTGTAAAAATGAAATTAGTAATAATTAGAAAATGGCAAAAGACCAACTAATGATCTGAACATGATACCTTGTTCTGCAGGCTGTAAGATTCTGTCTGTCTTCCAGCTGGTCTATCTGGTGCTTTCTCTCCTTACAGCAGTGCTTTTATGGCCCCGCGTTGCTGGAGCTGACTGCTACAGCTCTGGCTTGTTATTTGAATATGATCAAAACCATGTGCCCAAGTATCTTTGTCCACAGGGAAAAGGTTCAGAGCACAATCCTACAGAGTCAGGGTCAGCCAAGTCCTCTGAGGTGGTAAAATATTGACGTCACTGCTCACTATAGTCAATGAGAATCATTGCTTGATGGTAAATCTTTGATGTTTTCTTCCTTTTGTGCCGCTAGCAGATTTATTTATCAGTGGCTGCATGGCGATGCACTTGGTGCCTTTCGGCGAGAACCCCAGCTGTCGCCTCTGTGTGGAGTTAGCATGCTGTCCTCATGTTAGCATGTGAGGATTTCTCCAGGTACTCTGGTTTCCTCCTCCTACAGACCCAAAGCATGCAACAGATTAATAGCTTTGGATCCAGCATCTGCAAGATGAACAAACACACACAACAGCTTTAAATCGTGCTGAAAATGACCTCCAGAGCAGATGGCTGGGTTGTGAAATCAGATACAAACAAAGAACGTTCAAGAGAACCTGGTTTTATAAAACCTACCAGTAAGATTAAGGCTGCAGTAGCACATCTGCTAAACAAGCTAGCTTTTAAACGCAAACACGGTCACAGAACCCTCACCCGTCCCGTTGGCTATCATCCTTAGGCCACGTCCGCCTGATATCGGAACCGGCATTGCCAGAGTAAACAAGATGGTGCTAAACACCAGTTTTCTAGGTCCAAACATCTCTTGTTGTCACAAATGGTGTTTTTCTTTTTGGGACTCTGGTAGTTTGTCCTGAAGCTGAAGCGGTAGCAGCCGGCGGTTTCTCCTCTGATGTTACTGAGCGGAGGACCCCTCACACCAGTGAGTTCGTAATAAGTGGAGGACCCAGAGAAGGTTTGGTGAGACCAAAGGTTGGTTTCGGTCCGAGCCGTGTTACTGACGGAGGCTTTTAGACATATGCAAGAGAACCACTTCATCATTTATTTTCTTTAAAATCTCCACTAAGTGTATATAGCTAAACTATGTAAGAACGTCATTAGGAGCCATGAAATCATGTTTAAGCTGATTTGTCGTGCAGCTTTGCCATTGCATCTTTAAGACATCTGTTTGCAGGAATAACGAGACAAACCCATCCGATGATCTGTGTAGATAAACTGTCCCTACACCGATCCACTGCAGAAACTCACTTTCATGGACTTAGAGTATGCAGTTTACAAGAATAAAACAAGCTTGAAACTTGTATCTGCAGATACCTAAACGACTCGTATTAGTATCAAATAGTTGTGATCATGTGACAGTTGTGATGGTTCGTTTCACCACGTTAGTTTAAACTGATCCACGTATGACTCCTCCCTGGATCAGAGGGACACACACATCTGCATTCCTTCAAAACTCAATAAACAGACACTACACCACCCACGTGCCTTTGCACTAACACCCTTTACACACAAATCTGTGGCCTGAGAGGATCAGGGTTTCACTTTTATAGTGTCTCTCTGAGTAAAGCCACTCTTTGGCAAGAGATTTTGGGAAGTCCTCCCACCGGACCCTGAACACAGAGCCAGCCCTGTTTAGTGCCGGGACAGGACGGACATACATCAGCCTTTCTAGAGCTGGTGCTTCCTCAGCCTCAGGTTGTGTGAGCACCATGACGACGCTGCATGCTTATCTGAACAGATTAACACAACAGGACCTCTTTAATAATCCTAAAGTGGGATTGATGAATTCTGCCTGTTTTAATGAGCTCCCAAAGACTGGGCCTCTGCTTAGGCTGCTGCCCCTGCGACTGGACCCTGGATAAAAATGGATGGCTGGATAATTTGTAGTTTTATTTCCTATTCTCCATATCCTCCCGCTGATATGCAGATTTAACTGATATTTGTTCCTTCCAGAGAGCAAATCCGTTCCCGTGAATACTGACTGATGTGCCGTCTCACCTTAGTCAGGGACTTTCCTCAGTTCTTCTCAAGGATGCATCGATATACATTTTTTGGGCTGATAGCGATGTTAAACCTTGAAGCGCCAGTCGCAATATTGCGACAAGCGTCATTGCTGACTTTAACGAGCCACAGCTACAAATATGATCCCTCATGAAGTTACTACTTTACACCAGAAGATGGTGGAGATGTGTAACTTCAGGCAGAGCAGCAGTTAATGGGTGTGTTTGTATTGGAAGTTTCTGAGTTTTTAGAGTTTGAAAACCGCGTCCTGCCGTAAGGTCCCGGTTGGGGAAAGGACGAGAGAAGGAGACGAGAGCAGCACGAAGAGGGCGAATATTAGAGGGGATAAACTTACAAATGCAGGCAGGGCTGGTCTTTGCTGACTGCTCTCTTTGCCTGGTCATGACTGTCTCTGATTATGAATCAGAATATTGGCTCTGATGAGAACATTCAGTCATCCAGCCGGAAAGATGACGCTGCAGCAGCGCACGAGTGTGAGGTGTATGGAGCTTACAAGCTCCGAACTAGGGCTGCAACAAACGACTATTTTAGTAGTCGACTAATCGCCATTGTTGTTGACGTTTAGTCGACTAATCTTGTGATTCAAACGTTTGAGCTACGTTGCAGACTCGCCATGTCTTCTTTTTCCGGTGACGAAGGCGGATGTGGATGGCCACTACTGCGCATGCGCCTTGGAGCTAAAGCGGCTGCCGAGTAGAGAGGCTGGAAGCAACCGCCGAACGAGCCGCAGCTGGCGAGGTTAAAAAAATGTTTATGAAATAAACGATGCGTCGACTGTTAATTTAATAGTCGACTATTTTTTTTTTGTCAACATCATTGTGATGAGTCGTGTTTTCCCCTAGACTCGCTCTATCCGTGTTTGGAGCAACTTAATGACTGGGTGCAGTCAGACTTCCTCCACTTAAACAAAGACAAGACTGAAACAATTGTATTTGGAAATGAGAAAGATGGAAGATGGAGGTTATTGCTCAGCATGGCTCCAGAGGAATAAAGACAAAGACCCAGGTTATATATCTTGGTGTCATAATTGATTCAGACCTGAGCTTCACTGGTCACATCAGCATTTTATCGTCTTCATCAAACAGCACAACTCGGAGGTCTCATGTCCAGACACGACATAGAGAAACTCATTCATGTGTTCATCTCCAGCAGGCTGGACTATTGCAGTGGTCTTTTGAATGATCTTCCCAAAAAAGCTGTGAAGCAACTGCAGCTTGTTCAGAATGCTGCTGCTAGAGTCTTAACAAGAACCAAGAGAACCGAGCACATCACTCCTGTTCTTACATCTCTACACTGGTTACCAGTAAACTACAGAATTTATTTCAAAGTGTTCCTACTAGTTTATAAATCACTCAATGGCATGGGACCGGAATACATGTCGGATCTCCTTCCTGTATAGACAACCAGCAGGGCTCTGAGATCTTTACGAAGCAGTCAGCTGGTAGAACCGGTTCAGAACCAAATAGGGTGAAGATGCTTTTAGCTACTATGCTGCTCACAGATGGAATCAGCTTCCTCATGACCTCAAATGTGCCCCAACTCTAGAAACTTTTAAATCAGAATGAAAAACCTTCGTGTTTTCATCAGCCTTTGCATAAATGTTCTCGTGCTGCACCTTCTGCGCTGTATTTGCTCACACTTTAACTTTGTCTCTTTTTTAGATTTTAAAGTGTATTTTCTGTCACGTTGATTTGAATGTTCTTGATATTCTTGCTGAAGGAAAGCACACTGAATTGCCTCTGTGTGTGAAACGTGCTATGAGAAAGCTGCCTCGCCTCTGTGTGTGTGTGTCGATGTCATCACCCTGAGTCACTGCTCGTTTCCAGAGAGGAGAGCTGTCCTCCTGGCAGTTATTTTCTCTGGCTTCATGCAGCTCCTTAGAGGAGGTGAATCTGTTAAACCAGGAGATTAATGCCAAAAGAATAGCCTCTGATTGTGTAACCATCTCTTTGTGCACACAGCCACACGAGCTCAGCTGCTAAACAGAAAACGGTCCCGAGTATTGTAATTACCATGCAGCGTTCTTTTGTCTACCGGGTTTCTAATATTATTTATCGTGGTTATGCATTTGCTTCTGACAGAACATCCAACATACCACCACCCTTCGAAAGCCGCTAATCTCACCAAACTACGAGCCAGTTTATAGCATCTGTGAACTTTCTCCTCAGCCTCTGCTCCTCCCTCCTACAGCAGAAAATCCACTCACGCGGCACCTCTAGCATCAAAACAATAACTGTTATTTAATACAGCACACAGCTTCCTCATGGCGCCCAGGACCCGCTGCTGTAGCGTGTAGAATGTGTGTTGTAAGGTTTTTGGTTTGTTCATTATTTATGGTGACGTCATCGTTTGTTGGGACTAATATTTCTGTAGGTTTCAGCTCAGACCGCGGCCACATTAGCCCTCAGAGGTCACTGCTTTCTCCCACCTTCCTGTTGATCCTGATTTCCTGGAGAGGCCTTTGCTTTAGAGCCTAAAATGAAGCAGATCATAATTATTCAGGCTTAATGAGACTTGATGGTTTTGAATGCAGATCTTCACTAAATATAATTCTAGTTTTGTTTATTTCTTCCAGAAACACACAAACCCAGATTCAGATAAGAACTGAAGCTAAGGAGCATCAAACATAGCAGTGTTTCCCCTAGGAATTTTTCCAGCTGTGGCGGGGGGCGCGGGGGGGGGGGGGGGGGGGATTATGACACGTCTCTAAAGTAAAATTTTCCAGTGCAGATTGGAGACAACCCATAGAAGCACTGATTTGCTCTCATTTCAGAGAAAAATAGAACAGATGCACCTAATAAATAAAATTACTAACAAACTCAGGAATCTGTTTCTTTGCTTCACTGTTCTGGTGCTGAGAATATCACTTATGCGGATCAAAGGAGATACACAGATGAATGCACCTCTTATTTATTATTTGGAGACTACATTTACTGCAGCTGGCAGAGGCAGAGATTGTTTCTATTGACACACGGAGTTTACAGAATCATTTTAAATGTTAATAGGGGAAGACTGCAGGAGGGAGCGGTAAAATACAGGAGGTCCCCAGCAAAAACAAACTTTACGAGCCTGATGAAACCCGCTGGTTTTCCATCAGGCAGTCACGGGGCAGCTCCAACGACCCAGTGGCTGTGCTGGGTCAATGTTATCGAGCCCAGTCCGGTACCGGTTCGGCCGTGAACGAGCCGAGGCGACGTCGTGCTCTGCTTAAGAAGAGGTGTTATTTTCCCGCTTCAGAAGAAGTGTCCAACGTGTTTTTACGCTTTCTCCGAGACATGTCACGTTGCTAAGTTGTTAGCGCCGCGTGCTAACACGTCAATAGTGCAGCGTAGCCTGCTGGAGGTTTTAAGGGTTCAGATGAAAACACCCTACCTCTCATGCTGCTCACACATCGATCTTAAGTTGTTGCTGTTGCGCTCACGCCGTAATACAGTATTAGATGCGGTTAAAGTCAGACATGAATAAATAAATAAATTTTACATGAATAAGTGATGATTAGCCTGGTGGGGAGAGGAAACCCTGTCAATTTCGTCAACACTCGTTTATCTTAATGCTGCTGAAACAAGTAAACCACAAAGCATTATATCCACTGCTACCTTTCTGATTTTAAACTCAGTAACTTATGCTGTAACTGCACCTTGCCCTGCCTGCTCCTCCTTGCTGCCCGCCGGCTGTGATCACAAGCGACAACATAGTAGTTCCCGCTGCTTCTTCGGGAAACAGCGCAAAAAAAAAAAGAAAATAAATAAATAAATAAAACGGGGGATCTTGTAGGCATGGCGGTAAGATTTCAGCCGTGGCGGCCCGCCACGGCTACGCCTATGTAAGGGAAACCCTGCATAGTCATGATTAAATCTTTAGTTTTCACTTATTGTCTGCAGTGATAAATATTTTATACATCCCCATTTGAATGTTTTTATTAAACTGCAGAGGCACCCACAGGTGCAGCGTTATCACTTCCTGTTGTTTGTTTCACTGCTGCTGATGAAAAGTGTAACCTGGAGAGCTCAGCGTGAGGTAGGGATCTCGAGCCAGACCTGTGATCATCACGCTCTCTGAGCCTCTGAGCCGGTATTACTTGGGGTGACATGACAGGGGAGATAAGTGGCCGCCCAGTAACTGGATGGTTGCAAGTTCGAACCCCCTCTGTCGCAGTCATTGTGTCCTTGGGCAAGGCGCTTCATCCTGCATGCCAGCTGGGACTGGGGGGCTGAGTGCCCCAGAGCAGCTGAGGCTACGATGTAGCTCATCACCACCTGTGTGTGAACGTGTAAATGGCTGAATGAGTGGATGGTTTGTAAAGTGCCTTGGGGGGTTAGAACTCTAAAACAGGCCATTTTCCATCTGACTAGTTGAAGCTAGTAGTGCGTTACACCGCGGCCTTTTGGAACATCTACCAACATCTTAAACCAGGAAGTGACTAGTTTATTGTTTCAGGCATTGCAGTTTGGTGTTCGTGATCGGAGCGACTTTGAGTTCATATTCAACAGAACAAATATGATTAAAACTCAATAAGAACGGATTCTTGTTTAGCCTGAAGAGCTTTGGTATATTTTTCCTTGTTGATGTTCTGAAGCGGAGGTCTCTTGAAGTTTTCTGACCTTCCCGATGTGCAGAAATCTCTCAGCTAAATATTTATGCAGAATATTTGTTTTTATTATAACCATCGCATGATGACTGAAAGCAGCCCGAGGCCTTTTCCTCTGAAGGACACAAACAAATGTCAACAGAAGAAGCTACAGCTTCTACTTCCACTCCTATAGATGAGGATTATGTTAGACCGTTTAAATCCGTCTGAATCCACAGGATTAAAACACATGGTTCAGATCAGATGATCTCAGAGAGGCCCCGCACCTGGCAGGCTCGTCACATCACAGGGAGAGGCTGAGGAATGGTTCTAACCTAAACAAAGTCAGCTCCTGCTGAGACGTTCCTCTGGGGTGTTGGACATGTTAGAAGAGTCCTGCTGCTCCTGCTCGTAAGCCGCGATCGGTCGTTGGATTCCATGACAGCTGACAGCTTCCTATGAAAACGCTCAGGATGGAGCAGGCTTTTGTTTTTCTGTTTCACTTTAGAGCTAACCGTCCGTGAAGAGGTTCCACATCTAGAGTTTCAGGGTGGAGCACCACGGCCATGGGTTTTCTTTTGTTGGTAGAACTGACTCTAAACATCAGAAAAGTTCTTGTTTTATCACAAAACAAAGACTTCCTGAAGAGACCTATCATGAGTAAGAGCATGTGTAGTCACTGTGAGAGTAATTAGAATAAACGTGTTCCTAACTAATGATGATAGTAATCATCATGTCCTACATCATGGAGGCACCACGCTCCATCCTGACTGAAACTCTGCCTGTGGGGGCCGTGTAACGTGACACCGTGTAAACATTAGCTCAGACGTCACCCAGCAGCCTCTGTTATGCCCGAGCTGCTCTGGAAACACGTGGTCGTCTCCCTAAAGGACCAACCAAACCATGGCTGCTGCATTAACTGGTGTGTTGTTTCATATTCTCACACACGTTGGCATCACTAGATGCTGTTTACAGGTGCGGGGCCAAAGGTCATCCCAAACCACTTTGTTCAGTGATCTGACGACAGAGTTTGGAGGTTTCATGAACCATTTGTTTGTTTTTGTGTACCATTTCATCGAGTTCAAATAAAACATTCAGAGTAGGGTTGAAGGTGTTTTTGTAACAAATATCACACGTGAGACTTTTGTTGCTGCAGGTAGTTCAGGGCATTTTAATGGTGTTTCGTATATTTGTATCATATTGGTTTAGACTAGGGCTGGTGCACTTAGTAGCTCTGTTGTCTCACAGCAGGAAGGTCGTAGGCTTGAATCCTGGCTGCAGCCTTTCTGTGAGGAGTTAGCATGTTCTCTACATGCACACGTAGCATTAGCATGTTCTCTACATGCACACATTGCATTAGCATGTTCTCTACATGCACACGTAGCATTAGCATGTTCTCTACATGCACACATTGCATTAGCATGTTCTCTACATGCACACGTAGCATTAGCATGTTCTCTACATGCACACATGGCATTAGCATGTTCTCTACATGCACACGTGAAGTTAGCATGTTCTCTACTAGTGTTGTCCAAAAAATCGATACCTAGATATAAATCGATGCTAAAAGTGGTATCTAAATTAGATATTCCATCCCTGTGGTATCGATATTATGGACTATTATACACAGCCTTCATCAAGTACACCGACACGCACGACAGCCAGATGCCGTAAAGCAGCCTCCGCCTCCCAGACAAACAGAAGAAGAGGACGCCGCATGGCTACATTGCAATTTCCCACGCGAGTTGTCTCCGATCCAAGTTTTGTCTGCCAAATAAAACAAAAACATAAACAGCGAATTTGGGAGGGGCTTCACAGCCCAACTTTATTAGCATACCAAGTCCGACACGTAGTTTTATATTCACGCTTATGTGCTTAAAGGAAACTCCCGTTTATTGCAACCCAGACTTAATTTCTAGCATGCAGTACGTTTGTTTACTCACGCTGACAACTTTGGTGCTACTTGGATTCCCCGGGGTATTTACCGTAGATCCATCGGCGAATCGCCGTCAGTGTTTATCCATATAACGGGTGCGGACGGGCACCCATGGTGCAGCCTCGAAATAAGACATTATTTGCACCAAAACATCTTCATGTCGAAAAGTTTTGTTAGGAATCATTAACATGATTCCCCTGTTCGTTTGGAGCGGGTCTGGTCTGGGATTTCTAGGCGTAAACAGACTAGCTGCGGCTAATCTAACCGGCGATTTTAATGACGTCACTGCTGTGCGCCAGTCTGTTTTTATTAAGATTACCGGTAGATGTACCTTTGTCCTACTGTGGAGAAATTTGTTTTCTCCCTTTATTGACCAACAGAGTTGTTCAAAAGTACAGAACAAAACATATGGCATTACATCTTATGACAAAAATGCACCTTAAACAGAGTTTAAGCAGCAAAACATCACTCTGCAAATAGTGTATATATAGTGAGACAATTCATGATTTAAAGTGTTAACTTTCGCCAGTTCTTGTATGCACATTTTAAAAAATGCTGATACTTGAAAGGTTTAAGCACTTTATACACTTAATTCTTAACATTTAATTTTTGCAATATAAATTGAGGAATGTTAATTTTTGAATAAACTTGTTCAATAAATTGGTGTTTTAAATAGTATCGAAATCGAGTATCGAGTTTTTTCCCCAGTATCGATCCGAGTTTGAAATTTTAGTATCGTGACAACCCTGTTCTCTACATGCACACGTGAAGTTAGCATGTTCTCTATGTGCACACATGAAGTTAGCATGTTCTCTATGTGCACACGTGAAGTTAGCATGTTCTCTACATGCACGTGTGAAGTTAGCATGTTCTCTATGTGCACATGTGAAGTTAGCATGTTCTCTACATGTAAGCATTTCTTCCCACAGACCAAATTGTCCCTGTGATGGACAGGAGACTTGTCCAGGTTGGCCCCCACCTCTCACAGTGAGCAGTGAGTGTTGTAGGCTGGAGATGCAGCTTTATCTCTCATAGCTAAAACCATGGAACCAAACGGTTCAAACAACAACAAAAAAAAAGGAAGAAAAACTCACCAATAAAGTCATTATTGACACTTCTAATGTTTTTATGGGACAGCACCTGTAAACTTTTAACGGACTGAGCCACAGGTGCACTTTACATCCACAGAAGGAAGCAGGTATCATGTGTTCACCACCTTTGTGGACCACTACAAACTCCCAGAGCTCAGTCAGGTGTGGATCAGAAGGGTTTTATTACCAAATGTGCGAGAATCACATCATTAGAAAATTGCTGCAGTCCAAATGGATCAGAGCCTCCTGCCAGATGGGAGCAAGTCAAAGAGACTGTGTCCAGGGTGAGATGGGTCAGCTGTGAACCTGACTGCATGCCTCAATGTCCTGGAGGAGTACATGCCCTGTATGGAGGGGAGTTTACAGCCAATGACCTTCTCAGCCGAGCGTACAACACGCCGCAGGCTCTTCTTGCCCCTAATGGTACCTCCGGTGTACCACACAGTGATTGAAGAGGTGGGGATGGACTCGATGACTGCGGTGTTGAACTGTCTCATCGACTGTGCTGATAGGTTGAATTTGTTCAGCTGCCTCAGGAAGTACATCCTCTGATGGGCCTTTTTTTATGAGGAGGAGGTGGTGGTGGGCTCCTATGTGAGGTCCAGTGTGATGGATCTGCTCGTTCTTTCATTGTTTGTTCAGTCGTCAGTAACAACCTGTGGAGCTAACAGTTGACCTCCTCAGGTCCTGACGGCTGAGAAGATAAAGCAGCAGTGAGTTAAAGACACAAGTCATTTTTATCAGGCTGATAAACAAACAGTTGGAATGCTGGTAAAGAAAATAATGAGCTGCTCAGTCAACACGGAGACTGTTTACAAACACTCAGTGACATATTATACCAGGAGTGCCCAATCCTAGTCCTCGAGGGCCGGTATCCAGCATGTTTTAGTTTTAATTCTGTTTCAACACACCTGATTTCAATCAGCAGGTGATTAACAGGCTTCTGCAGAGCCTGATGAGCTGCTGCACAGGGGACTCAACCAGTTAATCAAGTGTGTTGGAGCAGAAAAACCACTAAACCTGCAGGATACCGGCCCTCCAGGACCAGGATTGGGCACCCCTGTATTGTACTCTCTTAGGTCTCGTGTATTTATACTCTGTTTACTAATCTATCCAGCGTTTGTATACTCATGCATTGGAGGCTCACACATGCTTCAGATGTCAATCACAATAAGCTGAAAGACATCAACAGAAGTGAGAAAAGTGGGTCAATCACAGCTGTAATGTCACAAGTCTACAATATCTAATGGCATCAGTAAGAGACGTGCTGTGCTCTCCTCCTCAGAGGCCGTAGGAGAGAGAAACAGCAGTCACAAGTCCAGGAGGAGTCCGCTTCAGACGATGTTCAACGGTGACCAGGTCAGTTCTGGTTCTCTCACACGTGAACTTGGCTCCACCCTCGAGTGTTTGTTTATAAATAAATAACACAGTAATGAACATTTGTTGTCATGTAACGCACAGAGAAAGCCTGGGACGACACTTTATGCCGTTGTTGTGAAAACCTGCAGAAATGGAACCAGCTGCATGAACTTAGCTCTGAATCTGACCGACGGCTGTGTTTTATCGTGTCAAACAGCTGCTTTGATGTCTCCCACCACACTGAAGCAGGTCTGTGAGAGTGATGTCTTTGTTGTGCTGTCAGACAGCAGGAACAGTTCAGCTGATGTGGTCGCTCCTCTAGCGCCAGGGCACCAACCAAGCGCAGAGTCAGCTGTTTGTTAGAAATAAAGTTCAGGTTTGTGCTGCTGTCTGATGTTCTCCACTCGTTTGACTCACTCCCTCATCCACGTTGCTGTAGTCCTGTATGAGCCGCTCTGGAACAGCTGTTTCCAGTTAAGTCTTCCAGTAAGGACAAGGAGAGCGTCTGTTTGTGAAAGACTTTTCTCTCCGGTTTAAGGAAACTTTAATATTGATGCACCCAAAACCTCTTAGATTAACAGGTTATTTCTCTGGAAGCTTTAGGGAAGCGGTTCACTCTAGCAGTAAAACCTTTGTCTAATAACGTTTAAACCATATTTTAAGATTAAAATACCAGATAAATGACCACAACTTTCCTACAGATGAAGATTATGTAATAACTCTGCTCTTGGTTCGAGGGAAATGTCTTTCTTCAGAGTATTTTACTGAAACCCGAGGTGCCCGGACTCTGTGTTACATTGAGTTCTGCTGAGGGTGAGTCAGCGCTGGCTGGACACAGTCGGACCACTCTGGTGTTTCCTGGATCTTCCTGTGTCTGGACAAACAGAGATCCACTCATTGGGTCGGGCACCAAGTCCAGCTGAGTCTCGTGTCTCTAACCGCTGCAGCAGCGAGTCGGCCCAAGTAAATAAAAAAGAGTAAATAAGACATTTCTGGAGACCAGAGTGAACCGGATGACCTCTGGTTCCTTTGGGTAGTTTGAACTTGGGTGGAGCAGTCAGACCACCAGCTGAGAGGAACCGGACAAGATCGTGTTTTACTGGACTAAGGTTTGAGTGCCTTTAAAAACTGGTTTTCATTGGTTCCATTTCCCCCACAGGTTGAGTCAGCTCTACAGGCCATCCACCAGGGGCGGCGGGAGCTGTTGGAAGAAGCCTGTCGCTCTTACAGCCGCAAACGCAGAGTCCTCATCCCAGAAGACCTGAAACACATCATCGTGGACGACAAGCACGGCCTGCTGTACTGCTACGTGCCCAAAGTGGCCTGCACCAACTGGAAGCGGGTGCTGATGGTTCTGACGGGCGTTGCTGGAGCCCACAAAGACCCACTAGCCATCCCAGCTAACGAGGCTCACGTCCCAGGAAACCTCCGCACCCTGTCCGAGTACTCCACCTCAGAGATCAACCAGCGTCTGCGCTCGTACCTGAAGTTTATCTTTGTACGAGAACCCTTCGAGCGCCTGGTGTCTGCGTACCGCAACAAATTCACACGGAGCTACAACACAGCCTTTCACAAACGATACGGCACAAAGATAGTGCAGCGGCACAGGCCACACCCGCAGCCAGAAGCTCTGGAGAAAGGAAATGACGTCTCCTTTGAGGAGTTTGTGTATTACCTCGTAGACCCGGCGACCCAGAGAGAAGAGCCCTTCAACGAACACTGGGAGCGGGTGCACTCGCTGTGCCACCCCTGCCTCATCCACTACGACGTGGTGGGGAAATACGAGACGCTGGAGCAGGACTCCCGCTACGTGCTGCAGCTGGCCGGGGTGGACGAGCAGGTCAGCTTCCCCGCCTCATCCAAAAGCACCAGGACTACAGGAGACATGGCAGCCCAGTTCTTCCAAAACATCAGCCCTTTTTACCAGAAGAAGCTGTACAACCTCTACCGCATGGACTTCCTGCTCTTCAACTACTCCGTGCCAGCCTACCTCAAGTTTAGATGAGGCTGAGGTGACTCCTGAACACTTGAACTCACTGACGGAAGCCTAAGAAGGACCGTTTCACAGGAGAAGTTCTTTCTGCAGGTCTCACCACGGACCCTGGACAAACGTTCCTCATCAGAGCTGCAAAGAAAAACTGCTCTAGAACAGCTGGAAGGCTGGCAGGACCTTGACGAATGAGTTTTTATTGTAAAGAATGAAAAAGTGGATGTGAGTCGGTGGCTGTGAAACGTGTCATCAGCTTTGGTTTTACACTCGTTTCGGTTGTTTTCTGCTGTTTCCTAAAATTTATTTGCACACGTCTACAAAGATCAGCGAGACGATGAGTAAGCAGATGGTTTCCAGAGAATGTCTTCTAACATGCGTGCCTTCCACGGTGGGCCTTATTTGGTTTCCAGGCAACAGCTTTTTTAACTGTGAACCCTGTTTCCTTTTGTACTGTAGAAGAGATTTTGTGCAACAATGACATTGTTTTTATTTATTGTGTTCTTAGTAGTGTTACCAAATCAGACCAAAATAGACATGTATTATTCTACAGTTTTCAAATAAATGCATTTCACCTCGATGGGTTTTGTATTTTCATCATTATTCACGTGCCTGTTATCGAAAGATTCATTTAAAAAACAAGGACACACACACACACACACACACACAGCGACATGTTCACAGACGCAACCAAACAAACCCTGACTCAGCGTTTAACACAGTGAGCTGTACTCCGCGGGAAAATTCTTCACATGAATTTCACACCTTTAGAAGCACAGCTGAACATCGGGTAGCCCGTGATCACATTAGACCATCGTTTGAGTTAACAGCAGGTGGGTCAAACCAGGCAAGAGGCATCGATCAGATGGATTTGCACACACACACATACACACACACACAGGGCAAAGTGCCATAAGCGTTAACATGACCCATTTGTATATTTTAGGCCGTTTTTACAACTTTTGTCCTAACTTGTGAAGGACTTGTGCCTCAGATGGTGAATGCTTGAGTAAGCACATTATGTGTTTGACACGTTTATTTCGGAAACAGCACAGAACAAGCTGCTGACTGTTGGGTGTTCCTTAGATGTGGTTATCTATAGTTAAAGCCTACCACTGAAGATCTTTTGTTGGTCTTTTTTGTGACGATCCTTCTTGGTATTAAATCTTAGCTTACCATGCTAAAGTCCCCTGCTTCCCCCAGTCTAGCTGCTAGGTGGGTTGAGTGCGTGCAGCATAATCAGGAAATAACACACAACGGCCATTTTGAAGCCTCAGTAACGTGTGGAAGATTCACAGGTCCCATCTCAATACTGGCACTTCCACCCTGGGGTGCGAGTGCTTAGGGTGTCCCGATTGCCTTTTGCACCCTTGATCTGCACTTCACCCAAGTCTGCATCGATGCAGACTTGGGTGAAGTGCATTACCCACAATCCGTTGCTGTGGGAGAAAAGGCTCAAATCATGTTTTTTCTAGTTAAAGTAGTTACATTTAGGGATGATTAGTTGATGCTCTGAATGTTTTAGACAAAGCAGCAAGTATTTCAAATAATCTGTTTGAAAGTTGTTAATAAAGCTTTTTTAAAAAGTATCACAGCATCCTGGCGTGCATTGTGATCGATGACGCAATGCTCCCCGTCTCAGATCGGCAATTATTTGCACGCACTCGAAGACTTACAGCACATTTTCTCCAAGTGCAGTTTGCTGAAGACCGCAGGGCGAGTATTGGGATTGGGTCTTACGTTGCCATGAGCCAATAGCCTGGCTCCTCCTCATGCTTGTCAACACATTGCCCCTCCCACCTAATATTTGTCACCAACATGACTCCACCCCCTCTCATGCTGGTCACCACCATGGCTCCTCCTCCTCGTGCTTAGTCACATTATCCTGTTGAATGACCTGGTTGTCCTGATCTTCAACCTGGAGTTGAAGGTCCACTCCTCTAGCACGTACAGCAGGGCCAAGCTGTAAGAGCTGTCGGTCATGCACCTGAGTTTGGAACACACCTGGTAGCTAAAACAAGGGAGAACTTACGGTACAGTTTAGTGGTGCTATTGACACGTTGAGGCTTATTCCATTACCTTCATTAGTTTTATAGGTGGAACTGGAAAAATGAGAATCTGGTGCTAAAGTCCATTTATGTCAGTGACCCAGCTCAGACTGAGAGACCATCTAAAGGCTCAGGAACCCTCTGCAGGTGTTCTGGATTCATGAGCTGGTCAGAGTGACCCTTTGAGTCTAGATTATTGAACCTTTTCACAATATTCAAATTTTTTGTGATGAGGGGTTTTCATCTCCTGTAAGCCATAATCATCACAGTTATAACAAATAAAGGCTGAAACATCTGGATTTACATGTGAAGAGTCTGTCTCATAGATTAGTTTCACTTTTACGTTGAATTGCTGACAGAAATGAATGCTTGCACAAGATTTTTTTGTTTCACCTGTGCCTGGTAGTAAAGGTGACTAGTCAGGATTTCAAAACACACGGTTTATTGCTAAGAAACATTGTTCCACCAAAAACAATCAACTCATGGTCCCAAATGTGCTCATGAGTGTTTTTCCTTCAGACCTGTCCCTCCAGGGCAATATTCCATATATTAGCTTCAGTTCCAGGGTTTATATACCTGTAGCTGTTTATTAAAGTCTGCTGTTTCTGTGTTTGTCTACCAGCAGTTTTACAGATTATGAGCTAAACTCCCAACATGTCCTCTACTCATTCTGATGTATATTTTCCTAAAATGTAACTGTTTTAGTTGGACTTATTCAAGTAAAGTCATGGAAGGACAATAGCTAATGCCTCATTTTTTGAAGCTCAGTAGTTAACTGGATTCATCCACTTAAATAATGCTCATCCATAGGTCTACAAACTGAAAACATCAGACTCCAGTGTCAGTAGATCAGAACATCATAACCAGCCTGAAGCTAAGAGCCAAGAAACCCGTCCCCAGCAGGTCCCCCAGAGCCGTCAGGTAGGGGATGGAGTAGTTGTCTGGATCCAGGCCCCGACGCCACAGCCAATGCACCATCAGACCAGCGGTGTAGATCAGAATCGCCACCTGGACCGTGACAGCAGACAGGTTTCAGATATCTGGTGTAGTTTAGGCTGAGGACACATTTTCTTTTGCAGGTAACATTCATGAACCTGAAGCAGAGCAGCAGAGAGGTAGCAGATGATGAAGGCGGATGTCATGGCAGCGGGGCCCCCCTGCAGCAGCTGCACCGTGTACAAGAAGAGCAGGTGACCCGGCACCACCAAGGAGACCAGGACTCTGGCGGACTTGGAGTTCACATCTAGATAAACACAGAAAGAGAAGCAGCAGATATTACTTTTCCCCTTTCAGCAAAACAACAAAAGTGGCTCTGTGGTTAAACAAACACATTTACCCCTCATCAAGAAAACATGTTTGTGTTTTGCAGTTTTAATCATCATCATCTTCATCATCATCAAACTTTATTCTGGGCCTTTAAGGTCCATAATGGGAAGGATAACGCAGTGAACAGTAAAAATAGATAAATTCATAAAGAATAAAGATTAAAGGATTAAAAACAGATTAAAAAATAGCAATAAAATAAAAACACGTTAAGAGCAATAAAGCAAGTTAATAATAAAATGACAACCAATAGCAATATAAACTGACAAGATCAGTCAAGCCAAGCCAAGCCAACTTTATTCATAAAGCACTTTAAAAACAGCCCTCGCTGACCAAAGTGCTGAACATAAAAACATAAAAGCATAAAACAGAATAACATAGAATACAGTATAAAATTAAAAGCACACTAAGACAAAACCACTAAAATCAAATAGAAATCCAAACTTTATTTGGTGTTAAAAGCCAAGCTAAAGATGATTTAAAAGTTTCCAGTGAAGAGGCCTTTCTGACCTGTGCTGGCAAAGAGTTCCATAGTCTGGGAGCAGCAACAGCGAAGGCCCTATCCCCTCTGAGCTTATGCTGTGTCCTTGGAACGACCAGGAGCAACTGATCAGATTACCCGAGCGACCGAGAGGAGGAGTGAACGTGCAATAGCTCAGAGAGGTAGGGTGGGGCAATGTCATGGTCTGCGTCTGCGTCTCCCCTCGCGTGTCTCCTTGTGTTCTCCATCCCTCTCTGGGTTCTCCTTTTGTGTCTCCTAGTGCCCTCGTGTGTTCTGCGTCTTCCTCATGTGTCTCCTGGTGTTCCCCATTTGCCCCCAGATCTTTAGCCCTCTTGGTTTCCCTCTTCAGGCATCCCCCTCCCAGGTCCTGTGCTCCCATGGCCCCCTTTTAGTCACGCCCCTGTAGTTTTTCTTTCTGTAGTGTTTTCCTCTAGTTTCAGCTTCCCCCCTTAGAATATTAGTTATGTTTGCTCAGGTCTTTAGGTTTAATTCTTAGGTCATTTTCCTTAGTTACAGCTGTTTATGTTATTGGTCTCTCTAGTGTGTTTTTTCCCATCGGTGTTTGAGGTTTTTTCCCCCTCCTTAGATTATTAGTTATGTTCCTGCTCTTCTTGTCTTTAGTTTTTATTCTTAGGTCATGCTTGTTTCCTCCCTAATTAGTAACTCAGTTCACCTGGTCTCTCTCCCTACACACCTGCAGGTCATCTCCCTCTCATCCTCCCCAGTGTATAAAGCCCTGTCTGTGTCTCACTGTCTTGTCAGTCTATTGTTTGGTGTCAGCGTTGTTTCGTGCCTTGTCTTGTAGGTTTGTGCTCTATGTGAGCTTTCGTTCTCCTGGGTTTCAGGACTTTGGTTTTTGGCTTCCTACCCTTTTGGATTTTTGGTTCCTCATCCTAATAAAAAGGATTTAACTTTTAAATCGCTCCTGCCTCGAGTCATCTGGTGTTTTCTGCATCTTGGGTCCTAACCTCCTCCTAACTCGCAATGTGACAGGCAAGACCATTTAAATACTTAAAAACAATTAAAAGAAGTTTAAAATGAACCCTAAAATGGACAGGAAGCCAATGCAGTGACGATAAAACAGGAGTGATGTGTTCACTCCTTCCTGTACCAGTTAAAAGTCGAGCAGCAGCTTTTTGCACATGCTGAAGTCGAGACAGTGAGGACTGACCCCGACTTTCCACGGGAGCCGTCAGCAGCACGTTACTGCAGCAGCACGTCATAGCTGCTGATAGGAACCGCTGTGGTCAACAGAACCTTTTCCACTGGAGCCGTCGGCAGCCGTCAGCAGCGCGAGTCGGCCGCGTCTCAGGAGCAGCATGTGTCGGCCTTTACGCGCCAGTTCTATTTTCTACGCGCAACGCCTCTGAAACGGGTCAAGTTCGACATTTTTGGGGAAGGAAAGACAGGAAATCGGACGCGGAAATAGAGAGAAGCTACCGAGATTTTCAGAATAAAGAACGTACTGCCTTCCGGTTGCTTTACTTTTAAAAAAAAGTTACTAAATGTGCGGCCCCGTGCGAAGTTATCACCTAGCTAGCGGTCTCCTTTGTTTTTCAGGTCCGTATTGGCGATTATAAAACGAACAGAACATAAAACACAAACCATGTTGTAATTTTCTCCTGCTTGTTGTTGTGTTTACTGACAAAGTCACTCGTGTGACTTTGTGCTCTGTCGGTGACAGCTGCTCCCCTGCTGCTTCGCGTTTCGTGGGAAGGGCCAAGCAGCAGCTTACGCGAGCAAGACGTGCTGCTGCAGTAACGTGCTGCTGACGACTCCCGTGGAAACCCGGGGTGACTCATACCAAAATACAAAGAGTTACAGTAATCCAGACGAGTTGTAATAAAAGCATATATTACAGTTTTAAAATCCTCTTTAGTGAAAATATGCCTTACCTTTACCAACTGTCTCAAATGGATGAAGCTGGATTTGACAACTGCACTGATCTGACTGTCCAACCTAAAATCACTGTCCATTTTAAAACCCAAATTGGTCACTGTTGGCTTTCTGTGCAGAGCCAGGGGGGCTAAGTCCATAGGAGTGGGCCTGCTGGAGCTGGAGGTACCAGTACCAAAGACAATTATCTCTGTCTTTTTCTCATTAGAATTTAAAAAGTTAAAAGCCATCCAAGATTTTACCTCATCCAAACAAACCGCTAGAGATTTTATACTGCAGCCATCTTTTTGTTTTAGCGGTATATACATCTGTGTATCATCTGCATAGCGATGGAAGGCAATTTTGTGTTTTCTAAAAATGGATTCTAGAGGCAGCAGATACAAACTAAAAAGTAGAGGACCAAGTATTGAGCCCTGAGGAACCCCACATGACAATGGAGCAGAGGAAGAGTGGAAACTGTTTAAGCTGAAACAGAAACTTCTCTGTGCCAGATATGATCTGAACCACTCCAGGGCAGTGCCACGGATCCCAACACATTGCTCCAAGCGTGACATTAAAATATTATGGTCCACTGTGTCAAAAGTAGCAGTCAAATCTAAGAGAACTAAAATCACAGAATCTCCTGAATTTGTTGCAAGGAGGGTGTCGTTAAAAACTCTCAACAGAGCATATTCTATGCTGTGAAGAATCTTAAAACCTGACTGAAAAATCTCCAAAACATTGTTATAATCTAAAAAAGATTTTAACTGGCTGTAAGAAACTTTCTCAAGGATTTTTGATAAAAATGGAAGCTTTGAAATGGGCCTAAAATTTGAGAGCACAGTGGGATCAAACCGAGGACAAGATCAGTCAAACATACAGGCAACAACACCAGTGATTCCAAAGGTTAGAATAGAAACGAGTCATGCTTCGTGTCGTTGTGGACAAGATAGAGATAATACCAGTTCCAGAGACCATCAGCCTACACATACATCTGTACATTAGATTGTGAAGGGTAGCAATCATGAGCAATAAGAAAATTTTTTTAGGTAATAATGTTATGGTGTCTGAAGTTTTATTCCAACAACCCCATATTTTCTAAATCTCACTGTGTTTTGCTGATCACCATGACTTGTGGTGTCCCCCAAGGCTCAATTCTTGGACCTCTGCTCTTCAATCTCTACATGCTCCCCCTGGGTCAGGTCATACACAATAACACTATTACCTATAATAGTTAAGCAGATGACATCCAGATCTACCTAGCTCTATCAGCTAGTGACTGTACTCCCCTAGACTCACTCTTTCAGTGTTTGGAGCAAGTCAAGGATTGGATGCAAGCAAATTTCCTCCAAATAAACAATGTTAGAAATCTTGGTGTCATAATTGATTCAGACCTGAGCTTCACTGGTCACATTTTTTTTTCTTTTTTATTGAGAACCTCATTAGCTCACACCATAGTGTGGAGCTATTCTTCCTGAGGTCTCTTTCAATTTCATTACAAATATTTAACAAAACACCCCCATCCCCATCCCCACACACACACACACCCAGCAACAACAAACTCCAGGAGCTCATTATAATCGTACCACCTCAATTGCTATAATAATATACCAATAAGTTACCACACACTTCAGAGTTCATGAAAAATCTAAATAGGTGAAAACGGAGAGTTTACACAGAGCAATAAATAACTATATTCAAGAATCAAAAATCATATCGCATCACATCCATAACAAACAAAAATTATAGAAGCTGTCATATCAGTCACATTTACAATTCACTGTGCAAAATTTACTGTTGTGTGAACAAGAAAAGCTTTAACTTCTTTTGAAAACATCTTCTGTTGTTCTCTAATAACAAAAATCTCGGTATGGCATTCCATGCAACCATGGCTCTGTAATAAACTGCTCTTTGCCTTTGATTAGTTCTGCAGCGCGGTAGTGCGCACCTTATGTCACTTGTCTGTCTCGTCGTGTAATCATGATTGTCTGAAAAAAATGATAATTTGTCATAAATTATTTTAGGTATTTTTGTAGTTATTATATTTCTTATAAATGTGATCAGTGAATATTTTAATCTACATTTCACTGTTAACCAGGCCAACCTATCGTGCATTATACTTACATTTGTTCTATAATTACAACCCAGAACAATTCGTGCAGCTTTATTTTGTGCCACTTGTAACTTATTTAAATTCATTTCACTTGTATTAGACCAAATAACTGATGCGTAATCTAAATGAGACAGTACTAATGTTTGAACTAAAGTTTTTATCTGCAAACGAGGAATAAATTTACAACAATATTTGATCGTGCCCATACTTCTTCCAAGTTTCAGCAGGACATGATTTATGTGACTAGTCCATGACAATCTAGAATCCACAATTACCCCCAACAGTCTTGCTTCTTCTACCTGCTCTATCGCTATGTTACCTAGCTTCAAATGCAGTCTAGGTGTCATCTGTAGTGTATATGTATTCCCCACTATCATGCATTTAGTTTTTTCTGCATTGATTTCTAGTTTGTTCATTCTAAACCATTGTGTAACTAAATCCAACTCCTTTTTTAAAATATCATTTAATTGGCCTTCTGTTTGTGCTGATGCAAATAATGTTGTGTCATCTGCATATATAGCCATGGTTGCATGTTTTAAAATCAAAGGTAAGTCATTAATAAAAATAGAAAACAAAAGAGGGCCCAAACAACTGCCCTGTGGCACTCCACAATCTAACTGACCCGTTTCAGAATAACTGCCATTAAAATAGAAGTTGAATTTGCGATTCGTTAAATAACTTTCTGTCCACTTAATGGCGGACGACTGAAATTTATAACGTTCTAATTTTTTTAATAAGATTTTATGATCAATCACATCAAAAGCTGCACTCAAATCTAAAAATATAGTACCAACTAACTTTTTATCATCTATTTCTTCTAACCAATGATCAGTAATCTGAGCAAGTGCAGTAGTAGTGGAGTGACCCGCCTTATATGCATGTTGATAAATTGTGTTTAATCTATTTGTTATAAAATATTCTTGTATTTGTTCATATGCTACTCTTTCCAAAAGTTTGCTTAATGCTGGTAGCAAACTTATTGGCCGACTATTTTTACCAGACAGTGGTTCTCGGTTATTTTTGATTAATGGAATTACTTTAGCCTTTTTCCATTGGGCTGGAAAAATACTTTGATTAAAACTTATGTTAATAATATGTGAAACTGGCAGTAAAATAAAATCTGCCACCAATTTTAGCAATCTTATATCAATATCATCCATTCCAGGGGGTTTATCTTTACTATTTAAGATTAATTTTTTAGTGTAATCCTCTGATACCTCCATAAACTTAAACTCACAATCTTTCATTTGCATGATATCGTCCTTAATTCTTTGATAAGATGTATTTTCTTCTTTTCTCTCCTCCCTGGTATTATTCAATGTTTTAATTTTATTGATAAAAAACAGTTTTAAATAATCAGCTATTTCTTTTGGTTTGGTTAAAAAAACTCCATCTGCCTCTAGAACAGTAGGTGCCTTCCTTTTTTTAACCCCCAAAAGTTCATTTAATGTACCCCACACCTTTGCATGATCTAATTTAGCTTCTATGATTCTTCTATGATACGCTATAACTATAACTAGATCAGCATTTTATCATCTTCATCAAATAGCATGACTCAGAGGTCTCATGTCCAGACACGACATAGAGAAACCCATTCATGCATTCATCTCCAGCAGGCTGGACTATTGCAGTGGTCTTCTGACTGGTCTTCCCAAAAAAGCTGCGACGCAACTGCAGCTTATTCAGAATGCTGCCGCTAGAGTCTTAACAAGAACCAAGAGAACTGAGCACGTCACTCCTGTTCTTCTCCCTCTCCTGATAATAACTTTTTGCTTTCCTTGACGTTGGATGTGCTACTACTAGTTTATCCGTTTAATTATAGATCCACTAGGATAAATACAATAAAGTTTATCTCTCACCAAACAGAATATTTACTAAGAAATCACAATGTAACCATAGAAACACTATTTGGTGTGTGTGTGTGTGTGTGTGTGTGTGTGTGTGTGTGTGTGTGTGTGTGTGTGTGTGTAGCTACTATGCTGCTCACAGATGGAATCAGCTTCCTCATGACCTCAAATGTGCCCCAACTCTAGAAACATTGAATTGTCTCTGTGTGTGAAACTGCTTTTCAATTCAATTAAATTCAATAATACTTTATTAATCCCAGAGGGAAATTAGAGTTTCAGTACACACAATTCTGAGATCAGACTTACATACATGACAGGAATTGGTGACTGTGGTCATTCGCAACTCGAGCCGCGCTACCGTAACAGTTAAAGCTGCTTTAGTGAATCCACAGAACACTCCCCTTCCCTCTGGTAACTTTTCAGAATCAGAATCAGAATCAGAATAAGCTTTATTGCCAGCGCTCCAGCGACCCAGAGCATAAGAACTTGACTCCGCAAACACAACCTGACCAAGGTTAAACACACACACATGTAGACATGTAGACAAAAACAGGTACAGGCAGTCACGAGAGCAGCCAGGACGGCGCTCATTTCATTAGATGAAAAGGGTGTTACATGAGGATAAATGGGGTAAGGTAAGAAAAGGCATACCAGAGTTAGTCCCAGCAGGGAGTAGCTCTACTATACAAAAAAAAAAAAAACCTCCTCAACATAGAAGCACGAACATCACAGTTACAAAACTTCAGATTCCGATAGGGAGGCGGGGTGGGGCGGGATCCTGAATCCTCCAACGGGAGCTGCCAGTACGGCGCTCAGCCAGCTGCAGTCAAACAGGTGGGAGGGAGAAATGAGGGACAGAGAGCACATTGAGTTTCCTGCAGGTTGATGACCTCGAAGCAGAAGTCACAATCTGAAGGCACGGGGGGAAGTTCGGGACACAGCATCTGTCAGCATTCCTCCTTTCGTGGGGATGTGTTGATGGCAGCCTTGGAGGCTGCCTTGGCGTCAGATAAGGATAAACAAGACTTTGTTTAGGGCAGACAGAGATAATTTTCCTCTCTGCCTTGGAGTCCATTAAGTGGTCATTCATGTCCACCAGTGAGGCCAATTATATGTTCTAAACATCCCCACACCGTCCGGCGACCCTCTCCGAGATGACATCCATCTTGCGCACTAACACAGGCAACACCGCGAGGACATTGTCCAGCTTACGGTTCACCTCGAGTAACGTCCCAGTCTGTGAGGTCACCGCACGGGCGGCACATTCCGTGGGTACGGGTCGCACTCCAATCGCTCCCGTCTTCCCAAATTTCCAGAAAACCAGATATCCACCCACTCCAATCAGAAGAAATCCAGTGATCATCGGGCCGAATATCCACAAATCTTCCACGTCCTCGATGGACAACTGAGAGAGGCACACGATTCGCCAGACCTCCCAAGAATCGAGTGCATATCCCGCTGCGAATGTCCCTTGAGGACAGGTGGGAGCCCTCTTCTCCGTTCTCATCGTAGAAAAAATCTTATCAATCGCGTTGAATGACCAGTTAATTAAGTTCATTTTCCAAAAAGAAGTAGTGATTTTCAGGAGAAATGCAGAGAAGTGCTCTGTAGGCAGACAGGACAGAGAGCCTTGGGGAAGCAGATAAGGGAGCTGAAGAAAAAAGCGTCTGTACTCTCTGAGACGGTTCTGTCAGAACCAGAAAGCCACGACGCCAGAGGAAACGAGAGAGGGCAAAATTTGAGCTCAGTGCACACCTCAACAACACCATGTGACTAAAATGTGCCCTACCAAGTGGTTGACCCGCCTATCAAAGGGTTGAAAACATGCACTAATTCTTGTATTTTACTCTGATTGGGTGTCACGAAGAGTTTCATCTAAATCTCAGAGGGAATGAACCTGCAACCTTATGATTACTGGACAACCCAATCTACCTCATGAGCTACTGCTGTACTACTGCTTTGTACTACATCAGGACTGGTCTATTAGATGTTATTTCTTTTTTGGGAGGCTTCTCCCATTAGCTATTATTTTTACATGTACATCAGGGCTGAAGTGAGGAAAAAAAGAAAAATTGTGTCATCAAATGAACCCTAAAACAGCCGTGTGACACGTCGCACATCTGCAGTAAAACTAAATTCAAAACAAATGTAAAAAAAGTGCATTTTTTCTGCTTTTGTTCCTTTGTTTTATTCACTAACTGTCACTTTTTTATTGTATTCCTGTAGTAAAGTTTTGAATAAAGTCTTGCTTGCAGGAATGTATTTGCTGAATGTAACCTGAGGAGCAGAATGTGGCACACGGTCCAGGACAGCCAGCACTCATCTTAGGTGGAAGAGCTCCAGGAACACTCCAATAATGGAGGTACGTCGACATCCTGCTGGCCTGGATGGCTGCTAGATTTCCTGCTACGCCTGCAAGGATGACACACACACACACACACACACACACACACACACACACACACACACACACACACACACACACACACACACACACACACACACTTATAAATCCCAAAGCAGCAAACGTGTTTTCTGTATTTGTCTTTCTGCTCTGACACGAGCCCTTTGGGGAGGGAGGTTTTTATTATTGCTAGAATTAGTTTCATTTGCTCTCATGCAGATTTCATCCCAGCATTTTGTTGCAGATGTTGAACCATCCGTTGTTCAGCCAACATCTTGTTTATAACTGGGTTTGAGAGAGTCCGTCACTCCAGAGTCAACAAACTTTGGAAAATGTATTTATTTTCTGGAAAACTAGTCAGCAGTTATTCCCGACTCTATGTCCCAGGGGGAATTCCTTTTGTTGTTAAATCTCTGGAAGGGAAATCACATTTCTGTGCCATATTTGTTGTAATGCTGCCTGCTCGCCACAAGGGCGGATTTGGTTAGGAGCACGACAGAACCTCTTGGTTTGAAGCAGATGGATGGTTAGAACAAAGCAAGAGGAGGTTTTCTGGTCAGCAAGGCATGAGAGGAGAGCGCTGCACTGGAATGCAAATGTCCTTCCTGAGGAGAGATGGCACAGAAGCTGGCAGAGCTGCTGCAGAAACAGGAGCCAGCAGATGCATAGTTGGCATTCTGATCAGGCCTGTGGTTCATGTAAAGACCGTTGTTATTCCTTGCTGCTCAGCAGGCTGCTTTGTGGTCAGCTGATTTCAGTCACTGACGGCTTTCTACTTCTTAACGGCTCCTTGTGGCTCTTTTGACACAGAGGCAACTCCTCGGCTTCAGCAGCACTTTCATGCCTGGTGATTGATGAGGGGCTCCGATGGGCTCAGCCTCAGCATGTGTTACAGCTGTACAGGCTCCGGTCTGTAGAAAGAGCATGGCTTCAGATCCACGAGATTTACTGCTGCGCCCGGCATGCCCCTGCCTTCAGACGGCATAGTTCATGTGTTTTCCTGGTAATTAGGAAGAGAAGGAAGCTCTGAAGCCAATCTTTAGCTGAAACCTCATAACCATAAATCCCATCGCTCTTCCCTCAGAACGACGTCTCTGTTTGATGTTAGAGTTTGAACAATGGGGAAAATGCTCCTAATTGTTTTGGTTCAAATAAAGGGATTACTGTCATATTAGTGAGAAGTCATTTATTATTCTGATCCCCCGGGCCTCACAAACAGACAGTAATTCAGCTGTGCTCAGAGAGACCCCCACCCAGTGATGACTAGAGGTAGTTGCTCGTTCTAGCTCTAAACAAGTGGTTCCCACCTTTTTTTTTATTAGGACCCCATTTCCTGTGTCCAAGAACAGAAATCCCCCTCACACACACACACACACACACTCCTACCCGCATGCACACAGTTAAAAGAGAATGATTAAACTTCATATTGTCATGCCCCTCACACAGAGTTGTGACTGTTCTATTGGGTGTGGTTTCTGGGTTTTATAAATGTAATTGTTACAAATATATTGTTGGGAATCTCACAAAGTCAGCACAGAGAAAATGGCGGGGACCCCCTTGGGGGATTATGGGGTTATGGACCCTGCTCTAAACCACATCAGGGTTAGTATTTTATTTTGTAGAGAAGCTTGTGTGAATATTTGTAGACATGAGATGTGAAAAGGGTTTTGTACGTTTGTCTTCATGAAAGAAACAAGATTCACTGTTTTGTTAAAGGTGCAAGAGGGAAAAAAACGAAGTAAGAAGGACATCCTGTGGTCAGATTTGGTTACTGCAGCCTGTTTTCTAAACAAGCGAGTCACTATCTCATGAGCATTTAGTGAGTGCCAGTTACGGCTCAGTGCCAGGAGATCCTAGATGACAAAGACGGGTCATTCATAGTGAGTTGATCATTAGATACATACATTTCACTGTATTGATATGATTGAAAAGGTAGTTTGAGATATTTTTGGAGCTGACAATTTTTTTCTAATTAATCTTTAGCCTTGCTTGCTCAACGTTAGCTTCTAGCCTTCTTCACCCGATGCTGTGGCTTCTTAGGGGTACAAGAAATTACTTCTGGGTTTCTCCTGTTTACTGGCTTCAGTTCTTCACAAAATGCTGCTGCCTTTCTCCAGATGGTGTGAAATTACAAATGCCAGCGCAGCACCGTTGGCTTGGTGCAGACTCACCAACCTCGCGGGCTGACAGATGGTAAATAGTTAACTACGCCACCTCAGGCCATTTAATTAATAAAATTAATACATTTAAGGTATATAGTTAATGCCAAGACTGACTCTCTTTTGAATCTTCTTTGCTGCTTCACACACACCCCGCTAGAAGGCGGCGCAGACCGCAACATTATATATTTATATGTTTATGTTTATGTATTTAGCAGACGCTTTTGTCCAAAGAGACTTACAAGTGATAATCGGCATGTTGCCCTTGAGGCTAACAACAACAATAACAACAACAACCTGACATCAGTCGTGGAGAGGAGGGAACAAGGAGTGGACAGTAGAGAGGGGGGATGGGTGCAGGGAAGGTGCTAGTTAGAAGATGCTCTCTGAAGAGCAGGGTCTTCAGGAGTTTCTTGAAAATTGAAAAGGAAGCTCCTGTTCTGGTAGTGCTTGGAAGGTCATTCCACATTTGTGGAACGATGCATGAGAAGAGTCTGGATTGTCCTGAGCGTGGTGTAGGCACTGCTAGCCGACGATCCTGCGATGACCGGAGCGGCCGGGCCGAGATGTAAGCCTTTGCAAGAGGATTCAGGTAGATGGGAGCCGTACCATCTCGGACTTTGTATGCTAGTGTTAGCAATTAGAATTTGATGCGTGCTGCTAGTGGTAGCCAGTGGAGCTCAATGAACAGAGGGGTACTGTGTGCTCTTTTTGGCTGATTGAAGACCAGACGCGCCACTGCGTTCTGGACCATTTGAGGAGGTCTCACAGTACAGGCTGGAAGACCAGTTAGAAGGGCATTGCAGTAATCGATGCGGGAGATGACAGTAGATTGCACCAGGAGCTGGGTGGCATGTTGTGTTAGGTATGGTCTGATCTTTCGTACGTTATACAGCGCAAAGCGGCATGAACGAGCAACAGAGGCAACATGATCTTTAAAGCTCAGGTGTTCATCAATCACAACACCCAGATTTCGAACTGCCTTTGAAGGAGCCAGAGATAGGAAGTCATTTTGGATTGAGATATTGTGCTGTATGGGTGGTTTTGCTGGGATGACAAGTAGTTCAGTTTTAGAGAGGTTGAGTTTGAGATGGTGGGATTTCATCCATTTTGATATGTCAGAGAGACAGTTTGATATTCGTGCAGAGACAGTGTGGTCGTCCGGTGTGTTTTTATTTGTTGTGTTAAGCACCTTGGGGCTGACTGAAGTGAGCTAGAAATAAATAAAATTTATAAATAAAATTGAAGAAGAAGATGATAATCTGTCATATGTGGAAGGCTGTGACTTGAATTATAATCCCAACATCACATTTAAGTGTATTCTGTGTTTTCCGACGGATTTACTGTCGATATAAAGTCCAGTGACTTCATTAGGTGAATAATTAAAACACGATGAATTGGTAGCAGCTCTACGAGCTATTTAGCTAACCAGAGTCAGTGATCAGCTCCAGCCAGGCAGCGGGGCTGCACACAGAAGCAGATACACGGTAGGAGGTCAGAACTAAGCCGTGTGCTGCCAACGAGGTGAATCAGAACCCTGAACATCATCACAAGTCCTGCAGACCGGTGCCAAAAGCCCGAGGTGGGTGTTACACAAGGCTGGTTCTGTTTGACGTCAAGCATCCAGGTCTAAGTCTAGCCCATTAAAGACGAAGATACCATTGGTGTTATGTTTCAGTGGGAGGAAACTACATGGTACCACGTTTCTGCTTCACCAGTAACGATCTGAACTTTTCACCTTAATCTCTGTTCAGCTTCGACTCACCGTTGATGACCGGAGTGAAAGCCGCCATTCCTTCATAGTCTGGATTACTCACAGTTTTATCCAGAATCAGACCCCCAATACTGGAAAGGATGAAACATCTTAATGAGTCCGACTGGTTTATAAATAACATTTAATCTTTGAGATGTGACTTTTCTCATTTCTAAGAATGTCAGCCTGTTATTTAAATGTAAATAACCTTTAAAACCAGCAGGTTACATTAATTAAACTATTTGTTTTCAGTCCTGTTTCTGGTTTTCTTTGAGTTTCTGATACTCTAGGTTTTATTTCTGGAATCAAAACCTCCCAGATTTATTCATTACTTTTTATTTTTGGACTTACACTAGAATCACCCTAAAGCAAAGGTCCACTTTTCTTTTGACCAGTCGGACTCTATACTGAATGTGACTATTATTTGTTACTGAGGTATTTTTATAGCAAAGTAACATATTCGTCATGAATGGTCCCACCTGCTGATAGACATGGCCAAAATAACAGGCTGCCAGCCTGACTTTAGGACCTCTCTGATTGGTGGAGAGTGGCTGGCAACAAAGACCCAGGCTGGGGTGAGGAGCAGGAAGAATCCACACAGCAGGGGTGGCAGGTACCACATGTCTGCAGAGAAACACAGCAGATCTGGGTTCAGACCTGCAGCCCACCAATAACAGGGGGAGCTTCTAACCCTGGGCCACGGTCGCCTCTGCAGACACCATCACCCTAACACCACTCTCAGTGGGGTGAGTGCAAATCTGTTGGAACTAGATCTGGAGTTTGCTGCCCTCTCCTGGATTAAGTTAGAGCAAAGCAACATCCTGGTCATGTGACTGGATCAACAGCATAATGTTCCCCTGAAGTTTAAAAAACTGAAACCAAAATGTTCCCTTCACTGGGAAATATGTTGCATTTAGTGACCTCTGACCTCTGTAGCTGAAGAAGAAGCTGCTGACTCCAGCAAGTAGCGATAGGGTGACGAGGTCTCCCAGGCTGGCGGCGATGGGTGTGGCCACATTATCTGGGTTGATCCCCACCTTCCTGGATGCGAGGATCACTGCCACCACCACTAAACCTGACGTGGAAACAGAAGGAAGAAAGTAATATGGTTGAAGATTTCTCTCTTCTTCTGCTGCTGTAACCCATAACCTCTTGTTTCCAGACACAGCCACGTTGTGTTTTTGGAATCAGAGCAGATGAGTTTGGGATGCGGGGTTAAACTCCCTTCTACCCGTGTGCACACATTCTTCCCATCACTCCAATTGATCCGAATGTTATTTCTATGTTTTAGTGTTGAAAAGTCTGCACATGAAACTTGTTCTGCAACCAGCCTCTGGGGGGGCGTTTCAGGTCCTCAAACTTCAGATTCTGCTCTCTGTTCCTATCTCTAATTATATTTCTGTTGAAGGTCTGACCTAGAGAGAGGGCGGCGGCGACAGCAGTCGTGACGCTGCTAGCACACAGGATAGCAGCCTGCATGGCGTCCACTCGTCCTCTGGTCAGACAGCCCAGAGCCACGGCTGCAACCGCGGCCAGGAGTCCCACCACCGTGGCCTGCACCTACAAAGTCCACATTAAACCAAAAAGGAGGAAGCATTCATTCACATGATGGTCCCGAAGGGGCTGCAACCAACGTAGCACGGAGTATAATGTTAACAAGCTAAGCTAACTTGCTACGTCGACTAACTAATTAACCAGTCAGGCCCTCTTTATAAAGCACTTTTCATACAGTTTGTATAATAAGTTCAAGTAAGAATTTAAAAAAGATAAAAGTCATATGAAATCCACCTTCCTTCTGAAAGCATTGCTAAACACCACAGAGTCATAATGACAACAATGACAGGTCTTAAGGTTGTTCATCATCTATGAAAAGAAAAAACTCTGAGCACGAGCTGTAAGAGTGTGTTTCACCGGTCGAGCGGCTCTTATGCACTGGTGATGAAGAAGTAGCCTGGCCTGCCAGACTCGTCCTCTGTTTAATTCTACACAGAGAGCGAATGTTTCCCATAAGGAAGCACAGGGCTGGCTGGTCAGGCTAATGAACAAGAGCCCAGTAGGTGCTTCCTTTGTCAAGATCTGCTCTAAAATCATTGGAGTTAAACAAAGAGACCTTCGGTCTCTATGGGAGGAGCGGGCGCTAAAGAAGGCTAAATGTATTTTGGGTCAGCCTCTCCACACGCTACACTGGGAGTTTCAGCTCATGCCCTCAGGGCGGCATTTTTACCCTCTCGGAAAACAAATCCTTTTTCTAACTCTTCTGTTATTGACCTGGTAAACTTTATAGAAGGTGTAACCCAGAAACTCGGACCCTGAGTATGAGCCCGTTGTAAGAGCTACTCATCACTAGGGCCTTTATGTTTAATAAATGTAATGTTGGTAGGGACACACTGATTGATTGATGGTTTGACGGATTGTTTTGTTTCTTGTTTTTTTATGGTTTTTATGGTTTTATGGTTTTTATAGTACGCTACAAGTAAATTGTCCTTTGGGACCAACACAGTTTTCTAAATCTGAATCATCAGCACAATGAATTATTATTATATTGTTATTGGATTTTCTTGTGGGATGAATAAATGGTTTTTAAATTTGAATGAAACTGTCACGTATTATAGCAGAGAGGATAGTTGCTGTGTGTTATTCATAGGTTGGTGTGTGTGTGTTGTGGTGGTGTCACCTGAATGAGAGCCAGGTTAGAGAACACCATCCTCCATCGCTGCTGGGCCTCATCCAGCTGCCCGGTGTTGGCCTGCAGATGGAAACAAGTGGACGTAATGACATTTCCTCATCGAGCTCTATCAGGTGACTGTGTGTGTGTGTGTGTGTGTGTGTGTGTGTGTGTGTGTGTGTGTGTGTGTGTGTGTGTGTGTGTGTGTGTGTGTGTGTGTGCGTGTGTGTGCGCATGCACAAGCTTGTGCGTACCTGCATGCATGTGTGTACATATGCATGTGTGTGTGTGTGTGTGTGTGTGTGTGTGTGTGTGTGTGTGTTTGTGTGTGCACATGCACAAGCTTGTGCGTACCTGCATGCGTGTGTGTACATATGCATGTGTGTGTGTGTGTGTGTGTGTGTGTGTGCACATGCACAAGCTTGTGCGTACCTGCATGCATGTGTGTACATATGCATGTGTGTGTGTGTGTGTGTGTGTGTGTGTGCACATGCACAAGCTTGTGCGTACCTGCATGCATGTGTGTACATATGCATGTGTGTGTGTGTGTGTGTGTGTGTGTGTGTGTGTGTGTGTGTTTGTGTGTGCACATGCACAAGCTTGTGCGTACCTGCATGCGTGTGTGTACATATGCATGTGTGTGTGTGTGTGTGTGTGTGTGTGTGTGCACATGCACAAGCTTGTGCGTACCTGCATGCATGTGTGTACATATGCATGTGTGTGTGTGTGTGTGTGTGTGTGCACATGCACAAGCTTGTGCGTACCTGCATGCATGTGTGTGTGTGTGTGTGTGTGTGTGTGTGTGTGTGTGTGTGTGTGTGTGTGTGTGTGTGTGTGTGTGTGTGTGAGTCACTCACCACGGTTGACAGTCTGGAAGCCAGTGTCATCTCCAGATTCCCCTTCAGCCCCACCAGAGCAGGCACTAATATAAAAACCTCTGAGATCTCTCTAAACACCTCCCAGTGCTGAAAAACACACCAGTGGTCGGTTAGTGGCAGCGCCACTGTGGAGCTGCACAACAGAGTAACCATTTTAAACCCTTTTTCTATAATTTACCCATCTGTTTTCTATCGGTGACTAACGCAGGAATTAGGGGTAGGCGAGCTCGCATGTTCAACTCACAGTGAGAGATAATATTTCAGACAGAACCAATACAAACTTTTCCTGTGAACTTGCTCGTTAAAGTGACTGTGTGCATTTTCCCTGGCGATAGGGGGCAGTACATACCTAAATCATTGCAAGCAAGCATTATTTTTGTGTTCAATTAAGACCTTACCAACGGATGGCCATTTAGGTCAAAAATCCTTGGGAGTGCAGCTTACAGCAAAACAACAAGAACATCAGACTCCCTTTCATCACTGGCAGTGAGTGAAGAGGTAAATGTATAAAACAACATTTGTTATTGCTGAAAGTTTTGTAACCATTTGTTACAAATCAGTAAAGGCTTTCTGTCCTCATGGGCTTCCATAGGAGGAAACATGGCATCCAATATGGCGTCGCCCAGAGACTTAGACCCACTCCTATGTATTTTAGACCCAGACCAAGACTCTCCCTTGCCCTGCCTCCAACATGCCTCCATCTAAAATCCTGAGTTATCTCTGTAGTTATGCTGCTATAGGCTTAGACTGCTGGAGGATACACTGACCACTTTCCACACTCGACTACTTTCTTCTACAATCTGCTCTTTAACTGTATTATTTTCTGCTATTTCAGCTGTAAACTTATTTTTTCTCTAAGTGGTTTTCTCCCCAGAAGAAGCTACAATGATGTTCTGCTGAGCTGTGGTGGCCTCATGGAGGGGGCCATCGTCTAGCACACTGCTGCTAACCACTTAAACATTCTCCCTCTCCTGATAATAACTTTTTACTTTCCTTGACATTGGATGTGCTAATACTAGTTTATCCGTTTAATTATAGATCCACTAGGATAAATACAAGAAAGTTTATCTCTCACCAAATAGAATATTTACTAAGAAATCACAATGTAACCATAGAAACATGACTTGTCTTTGTGTGTGTGTGTGTGTGTGTGTGTGTGTGTGCGTGCGTGCGTGCGTGCGTGCGCGTGTGTGTGTGTGTGTATGCGTGCGTGCGTGCGTGTGTGTGTGTGTGTGTGTGTGTGTGTGTGTGTGTGTGTGTGTGTGCGTGCGTGCGTGCGTGCGCGTGTGTGTGTGTGTGTGTGTATGCGTGCGTGCGTGTGTGTGTGTGTTTGTGTGTGTGTGTGTGTGTGTGTGTGTGTGTGTGTGTGTGTGTGTGTGTGTGTGTGTGTGTGTGTGTCTGCTCTGTCTTCTCCATCCCCAGTGAGTCATGGAGGATGGCTGCTTATACTGAGCCAGGATCCTCTGGAGGTTTCTTCCTGTTAAAAGGGAGTTTTCCTCTCCACTGTCACTAAAAATGCTTGCTTAGTATGAGGATTGCTGTAAAGACTCTGACACTAGTCAGTGACTCAATGCAACCTGCTGGGTTCCTTATATAGGAAACTTTTTTCTGATTGGCTTAATGAACTGACCTGTATTGGAATGTTTATTATGTGAAGTGCCTTGAGACGACGCTTGTCATGATTTGGTGCTTTATAAATAAACTTGAATTGAATTGAATTCTGCTCAGACACGTGAAAAGACAGTTACAGTAGTCTAAGCGTGAGGAGATGAAGGTGTGGAGAACTGTCTCAAGTTCAGAGCGGGACAGAATGGGACTCAGCTTAGCAACGTTCCTGAGATGGAAGAAGGAAGAGCGAACAAGAGAACTGACATGAGAATCCAGGGTGAGAGCTGGGTCAAAGGTCACGCCAAGATTCCTGATGGAAGGTTTGGTGTGAGAAGCAAACTGATAAAAATCAGGCGTGTAGAAGCAGGATTACAATTAAAACAAACTGAATCCCGGCCCCCCAGGACCAGGACTGGGCATCCCTGCTCTAGATGATAGAAAGACAACAGCAGCTCTAACACCCACTGGTCCCTACCAAGGTCTGTAGAACCGCATCTCTGAACCACAACATGACGAACCTTGAAGCAGATGGACTCCAGCAACAGAAGACTCTCCTGTCAGCTAAGAACAGGAAAACTGAGGCTACAATCCTCGCAAGATCACCAGAACAGGACCAAAAGAGACTGGAAAACATTTCCTGGTCTGATAAGTTTGGAGTTCAGCTGTGACGTTCAAATGGTCGGGTCAGAGTCTGGTCTCACCAACATGAACGCAGAAATCCATCCTGACTTTTATCTGTGCTTATTGTAATGGTGTCGGGGAGATGTTCTTGTCCTACTTTGGACCCCTCAGTCCCATCTGAGCCTAATTTAAACCCCACAGCCAGCCTGACTATACTTGCTGATCATGTTCATCCCACATGAGCCCATCTTCTGACAGCTTCTCCCAGCAGGATCATGCACCATGTCACAAAGCTCAGATGATCTCTAGCTTGTGTCTAGTATTGATGAGTTCACTGGACTCCCAACGGATTCTACAGTCACCAGATCTCAGTCCAGAACCTTTGAGATGTGACTGAATGGGAGGTTCTCATCATGGATGAAGCCATGTTTTGGTGTCATTATAGGATGGACCAGAACCTCTGAGTAATGTTTACAACTGCAGCAGTGACGGAGGAGTTGAGTGCCAGTCATGTAACTGGAAGGTTGCAGGTTGGAGGGGCTGACTGGGCTTTCATCTTGCCCTGGTCCCCGAAACGCCCGAAACGCATCAGGCACAAAATACAACAAGCACAAGAGGATGTGAGCTGACATTAACGGCCGTGTGTTAATTGAATTATTTGGCTGCATGGCAACACTTTGAGAAGGTTACTGTGGCTGTGAGCAGGACGTAGCTTTCTGGAGCACAACAACGGTCAGCTCTGTGCGTCCTTTCCACTCAAAAGAATCCCCAGAGAGTCCACATTAATAATGTAATATAAGTAGAACCAGGATCTTTTTTCGGGCTCCCCCTGAGTGTTGAGGATTTCCAGGGGAGCCTGTCACCTTTTAGTGTGAGCCGGGCTCCCCTTAGCTCCCTCGTAATTCGAACCCTGACTGTAGCTCATCACCACCAGCGTGTGAATGACTGGTTAGTTGTGGGGTTACTTAGTGGGCTAGAACCCTAGGAGATGCTTTATGAATACAGCTCATTTAAAACAGCTTGTTGAATCTATTAAAGGGAGACTAGGCAGTTTTAGTTGCTTTTAGCACCTCCTAGTGTCCGTTTTGTAGAACCAAAAGCCTTACATACCTTACATATACAAGCATGTGTACACACTAGGGTTGTCACGGTAACCGGTATAGCGGTAAACCCCGGTAAAAAAGTTGACAATAAAAATAACCGTCCAGTTTTTAAAAAACTAAATTATCTCGGTGGGTTTACCGTGGCCGCGGTTTCGGCGCGGTGACCCTTACCAGCCACCGTCGCTTCAGCTGAAGATCCCGCGGCGCGCACACGCACTTTTTAGTTTGCAACGGCACCAAAACTTTGAAGCTGAAATAATGGCCGAAGGAGGAGACGGCAGCGCCCAGGACATCCATCAGCCCTCAAAGAAGACTATTTTGGAAGTATGGGCATATTTTGGATTTCTGAAAAACGCTGAGGGACAGTTAATAGAAGACTGCTATCCCGTTTGCAGAACGTGCAGGAAACAAGTGTCTGCAAAAGGCAGCAACACTTCGAATCTAAAGGCACATCTGCGTGACCATCACCCACGTCTCTACAGCCAGTGCAAGGTAAGTTAACATTAGCATTTTAGCTTAAATGCATGACGTGAGGACTTTTGGTTGAGGGAGAATGCAACGAGTCACTATATACTGCAGCCGCAGCGTCCTCTGCCAGCATTTAAACCGTGTCACGGACACCCTGTTGCTGGATGAAGCATCTTATTTGTTGATGGTGAAGAGAAATATACAATTAGTTCCTTGTCATTGATTTGTTTACTTATTCAATGCCATTTATACTTGGACATTTGGATTTGATTACATAGTGTAGTAGTTATTTTAGTAATTTGTTTAAAGTGGATATTTATTTTAAATACATATTTTTTAAGGTTGACTTGTACAGTGCTCAAGTCAAGTGTGGACTGGAGTTTTAGATTTTCATTTTGATAATGAAGAAAACAAGTATATGAGAAAACAAGTGGTGTTTCTTTGATTTGTTTACATACTGTTTATGTTTTGAATGTTTGGATTTGTATAATTTAAACCTGCACTGACTACTGTAACATGTTCCAGAAAAAGAAGCTATTTGTTCCTTTACTTGTGAAAAGTTGCACTTTTGCTAAGGCTTTGTGTTATTTTAGGTTTAATAAACACTGTTAAACTATTTCAGTTTGTGTAGAACAGGACTATCAATGCTTTCTGAACATATGCAACACCGTTTAAAAAATACCGCGATAATACCGAAAACCGTGATAATTTTGGTCACAATAACCGTGAGGTTAAATTTTCATACCGTGACAACCCTATTACACACACAGGTGCTCACATGGTGCTCTCATAAGTATGGACTTGGGCACGTTCAACACATGTCTTAAGGCTGTGGTTGGCACTAAATGCACTGTGATTTATTATCGTGTGATTGTTCAGTAAAACAATGTTGATTATATATTTCCTCATCAGGTTGACGCAGTGATAGCTTGCTCCTGTTGTAATGTTGTGTGTCCCTTTTCTGCAGGTCTAGAAGCAGACTCTTGTTCATGTTGTCTTTTCCTTTCTCTTTCACCTCTGTCTCCGTGTCTGGTCGGAATTAAAAAGCATTCAAAAAACAATAACAATGAAGTTTTAAGTATCAGGCGTGACATTAAAAGCAGATGCTTTGATGCTCCACCTGAGAGAAAATCTGTAAGGCTTGTTACCAGCATTCAGACATTAATTCTGTTTGCTTCACAGCCAGACAGGACACGGGGAAAATAAATAAATAAAGTAGAACCAAAAGCAAAACTTATCTTCTTGCTCTGCGCTTGTCTTTTTAACACATCAATCTAACATCTGAAATGTCTCCCCAGCCTTCATTAGCGTCTACAGGAGGGATTCATCACTTAAAAAACAAATCAGCTGTTTTCATGATCTAAACCATGCAGGAACCAGACTGCAGCGTCAGCGCCTGTCAGCTCAGTTTGTTTCTAAGACCAACAGACCCACATGCACGCACGCACATGCCAGAGCACACACGCACATGCCAGAGCACACACGTGCACACACTCACACTCATGCGCACAAACGCACATGCACGCACACACACGCCAGAGCACACACGCACATGCACGCACGTGCACACTCACACTCATGTGCACAAACGCACATGCACGCACATGCCAGAGCACACACACACATGCATGCACACACGTGCACACTCTCACACTCGTGCGCACAAACGCACATGCACGCACGCACATGCCAGAGCACACACATGCATGTATGCAAGCATGTGCACATACTCACACAGACAAATGCACATGCATGCACTCACACACCAGAGCACACACACATGTACGTACACGCACACCCATGCACATGCACACCCACTCTCACACCAATACATGCCCATGCATGCACACACACAGAAACCCACACGTGCGCACACAAACACATTAGAGGAAAAATGATCTACTTTTCCATGCTGGCACCGTCCATGACCATCCCAGCTGTCACCATTCCCGTTCCAGACACCAGGTACAGCAGTAGAACCTGAGCTATGATGCTCCATG